>NC_048225.1:88380306-88699210 GCF_002007445.2 Ailuropoda melanoleuca
AGACAAAAAGGGATCAAAGGTATCCAAATCGGCAAAGAAGAAGTCAAACTGTCTCTCTTTGCAGATGACATGATACTCTATATGGAAAACCCAAAGGAATCCACTCCCAAACTATTAGAAGTTATAGAACAATTCAGTAAGGTGGCAGGATACAAAATCAATGCTCAGAAATCAGTTGCATTTCTATACACAAATAATGAGACTGAAGAAAGAGAAATTAGGGAATTAGAGAAACCACACGTTACCTTGGAATTAACTTAACCAGAGACGTAAAGGATCTATATTCTAGAAACTATAATATATCCTAGAAACTATAGATCACTTTTGAAAGATATTGAGGAAGACATAAAAAGATGGAAAAATATTCCATGCTCATGGATTGGAAGAATTAACATAGTTAAAATGTCCATACTACCCAGAGCAATCTACACTTTCAATGCTATCCCGATCAAAATACCGAGGACATTTTTCAAAGAACTGGAACAAATAGTCCTTAAATTTGTATGGAACCAGAAAAGGCCCCGAATCTCCAAGGAACTGTTGAAAAGGAAAAACAAAGCTGGGGGCATCACAATGCCGGATTTCGAGCTGTACTACAAAGCTGTGATCACAAAGACAGCATGGTACTGGCACAAAAACAGACACATCGACCAATGGAACAGAATAGAGAACCCAGAAATGGACCCTCGGCTCTTTGGGCAACTAATCTTTGATAAAGCAGGAAAAAACATCCGGTGGAAAAAAGACAGTCTCTTCAATAAATGGTGCTGGGAAAATTGGACAGCTACATGCAAAAGAATGAAACTTGACCACTCTCTCACACCATACACAAAGATAAACTCCAAATGGATGAAAGACCTCGATGTGAGACAGGAATCCATCAAAATCCTAGAGGAGAACATAGGCAGCAACTTCCACGACATCAGCCAAAGCAACCTTTTTCATGACACATCTCCAAAGGCAAGAAAAACAAAAGATAGAATGAACTTATGGGACTTTATCAGGATAAAGAGCTTCTGCACAGCCAAGGAAACAGTCAAAAAAACTAAGAGACAGCCCACGGAATGGGAGAATATATTTGCAAAGGACACCACAGATAAAGGACTGGTATCCAAGATCTACAAAGAACTTCTCAAACTCAATACACGAGAAACAAATAAACAAATCATAAAATGGGCAGAAGATATGAACAGACACTTTTCCAATGAAGACATACAAATGGCTAACAGACACATGAAAAAATGTTCAAAATCATTAGCCATCAGGGAAATTCAAATCAAAACCACCTTGAGATACCAACTTAACGCCAGTTAGAATGGCAAAAATTAACAAGACAGGAAACAGCAATAGCGGAGAGGATGTGGAGAAAGGGGATCCCTCCTACATTGTTGGTGGGAATGCAAGTTGGTACAGCCACTCTGGAAAACAGTGTGGAGGTCCCTTAAAAAGTTAAAAATTGAACTACCCTATGACCCAGCCATTGCACTACTGGGTGTTTACCCCAAAGATACAGACGTAGTAAAGAGAAGGGCCATATGCACCCCAATGTTCATAGCTGCATTGTCCACAATAGCCAAATCATGGAAGGAGCCGAGATGCCCTTCAACAGATGACTGGATTAAGAAGCTGTGGTCCATATATACAATGGAATATTACTCAGCTATCAGAAAGAACGAATTCTCAACATTTGCTGCAACATGGACGGCACTGGAGGAGATAATGCTAAGTGAAATAAGTCAAGCAGAGAAAGACAATTATCATATGATTTCTCTCATCTATGGAACATAAGAACTAGGAAGATCAGTAGGGGAAGAAAGGGATAAAGAAAGGGGGGTAATCAGAAGGGGGAATGAAGCATGAGAGACTATGGGCTCTGAGAAACAAACTGAGGACTTCAGAGGGGAGGGGGGGGGAATGGGATAGACTAGTGATGGGTAGTAAGGAGGGCACGTATTGCATGGTGCACTGGGTGTTATACGCAACTAATGTATCATCGAACTTTACTTCAGGAACCAGGGATGTATTGTATGGTGACTAACATAATATAATAAAAAAACATTAAAATAAAAATAAGGGGCACCTGGGTGGCACAGCGGTTAAGCGTCTGCCTTCGGCTCAGGGTGTGATCCCGGCGTTGTGGGATCAAGCCCCACATCAGGCTCCTCCGCTGTGAGCCTGCTTCTTCCTCTCCCACTCCCCCCTGCTTGTGTTCCCTCTCTCACTGGCTGTCTCTATCTCTGTCAAATAAATAAATAAAATCTTTAAAAATAAATAAATCAAAATAAGATAAAATAAAATAAAAATAAATTAATAACCTAAAAAAAAGATCTGTACTCTGAAAACTATAGAACACTTATGAAAGAAATTGAAGATGACACAAAGAAATGGAAATATATTCCATGCTCATGAATTGAAAGAACAAATATTGTTAAAATGTCTATACTACCCAAAGCAATCTACACATTCAATGTAATCCCTATCAAAATACCATCAACATTTTTCACAGAGTTGGGAAAAACAATCCTAAAATTTGTATGGAACCACAAAAGAACCCAAATAGCCAAAGTAATGTTGAAACCAAATCTAAAAGAAAAGAAACCAGGCATCACAATTCCGTACTTCAAGCTATATTACAACACTGTAATCATCAATACAGTATGGTACTAGCACAAGAACAGGCACATAGATCAATGGAACAGAACAAAGAAGCCAGAAATGAACCCTCAGCTCTATGGTCAACTAATCTTGAGAAAGCAGGAAATAATATCCAATGGAAAAAAGACAGTCTCTTCAACAAGTGATGTTGGGAAAGTTGGACAGCCACATGTAGAAGAATGAAAACTGGACCATTTTCTTACACCATACACAAAAAATAAATTCATAATGGATGAAAGACCTAAATATGAGACAGGAATCCATTAAAAGCCGAGAGGAGAACATAGGCATCAAACTAACCTCAACCACAGCAACTTTTTGCTAGACACATCTCCAAAGGCAAGGCAAACAAAAGCAAAAATGAATTATTGGGACTTCATAAGACAAAATCTTTGGCACAGCAAAGGAAACAGTCTATAAAACTAAAAGGCAACCTGCAGACTAGGAGAACATATTTGCAAATGTTTTATCAGATAAAGGGCTAGTATCCAAAATCTATAAAGAACTTATCAAATTCAACACCAAAAACAAAAAATCTAGTCAAGAAATGGGCAGAAGACATGATATTTTTCCAAAGATATACAAACTAACAGACACATGAAAAAATGTTCAACATCACTCAGCATCAGAGAAACACAGATCAAAACCACAATGAGATAACACCTCAGCTGGTCAGAATGGCTAAAATAAACAACTCATGAAACAACAAACATTGGTGAGGATGCTGAGAAAGAGGAACCCTCTTACACTGTCAGTGGGGATGCAAACTGGTGCAGACACTCTGGAAAACAGTATTGAGGTTCCTCAAAAAGTTTAAAATAGAACTACCCCACAACCCAGCAATTGCTCTACTAGGTATTTATCCAAAGGATACAATCATAGCGATCTGAAAGGGCACATGCACCCCAATGTTTACAGCAGCAATGTCCACAATAGCCAAAATATGGAAAGAGCCCAGATGTCCACCAACAGATGAATGGATAAAGATATTTATACACACACACACACAATGTACATATATACACAACGTAATATTACTGTCATCAAAAAGAATGAAATCTTGCCATTTGCAATGATGTGACTGGCACTAGAGGGTACTATGCTAAGAGAAGTCAGTCAGAGAAAGACAAATACCATATTTCAATCATATGTGGAATTTAAGAAACAAAACAGATGAACACAGGGGAAGGGAAGGAAAAATAAAATATGAAAACAGAGAGTGAGGCAAACCATAAGAGACCCTTAACCATAGGAAACAAACTGAGGGTTGTTGGAGGGGAGGTGGGTGGGGGGATGGGGTAATTGGGTGATGGGTATTAAGGAGGGCACTTGAAGTTATGAGCACTGGGTGTTATATGCAACTGATGAATCACTAAATTCTACCTCTGAAACTAATAAATAGTATATGTTAATTAAATTGAATTTAAATAAAAATTTTAAAAAAAAGAAATCTAAATCCGTTTTCATTTAGGAAGAAGGAAAATAATACCAGATGGAAACTTGGAGCTAGCCAAAGAAATGAAGAAAGTTAAAATAATAAGTATAAGAACAAATGTAAAAATGCTTTTTTGAATATTTTAACTTTTTAAAAGATAACCAACTGTTTAAAAGAACTAAACAATGAATTGTGGAGTTCATAACACTTGTGGAAGTAAAATGTATGACTATAATAACACAGAGGACAGGAAAAGGAAGCAGCAGTATATTATTTTAAAGTTCTTATATTACATATGAAGTGGCACAATATTATTTAAAGGTAGACTATGCTAAAGATGTCTATTGTAAATCTAGAGCAAGCACCCTCCCCAAAACACACACATATACATAAACAAGAGGTATAGCTAGTAAGCCAATAGTGGAGAGAAAACAGAATACTACAAAATACTCAATCCAAAAACAAGGTAGAGAAAGAGGAAAATATGAATAAAGAACAGATCAAAACAAATCTAATGAGAAAACAAATAAAGATTAAGATTTAAATCCAGCTATATCAATAATTACATTAAATACAAATGATCTAAATAGTCCAGTTAAAAGAGAAATTGTTAGACTGAATAAAAAAGCATACCCCAACAGAAGAAACCAGCATTAAATATAATGTCAAAGATAAGTTAAAACTAAAAAGATGTTTAAAAGGTATATGATGGAAATACTAATCAAAAGAAAATTGGAATGCCTATGTTAATACCACAACAAGAAGTATAACCAAGGATAAAAAGATACATTTCATAATGACAAAAGAGTCACTTCCTTAAGACATAATAATCCTAAATGATAGGCCCTAAAAACAGAGCTTTATAATAGAGAAAGCAAAATAGATTGAAGTGAAAGGAAAAATAAACACATAATTATAGTTAGAGATCTCAACAGGCCTCTTTCAGGAATTGATAGAACAAGCAGACTAAAAATTCAATGAAAATACAGAATACTCAAGCAACACTTGAATCAACTTGAATTGACATTTACAGAATACTCCACTCAGCAGCATGTACTCAGAGAACTTACAATTTTCTCTGACCACAACATAATGAAGAAATCAACAACAGAAAATTATCCAGTAAATCTCAAAGTGTATTGAAATTAAACAAAATTATTCCAAATAAACCATGTGTCAAATAAAAAATCATAAGAAAAATTTTAAGTATCTTAAATGACAATGAAAACATAAATATTAAAATATGTGACAAGCAATTAAAGCAGAACTTACTAGAAAATTCATAACTTTTAACCCTTATATTGGAGAAGAAAGTTCTAAAATAAATTATCTAAGCTCCCACCTTAAGCTAGAAAAAAGAACAAATGAAACCCAAATTAAGAAGACAAATGAAATAATAAAAATAAAAACAGAAACCAATGGCATAGAAAATGCGTAAAATAGAAAAAAATTGATAAAGACATCTGGTTGTTTGAAAAGATCATTAGCAGTAGCATCAAAAAATGTGAAATATTTAGGGAAAATTTAAACAAAGTATGTGCAAAACCTGTACACCAAAAAATACAAAACACTGTTGGATAAATTAAAGTAAACCTAAATAATTGGAAAGCTATACCATGCTTGTAGACCAGAAGACTTTGTATTTTAACATGTTAATTCTCCCTAAATTGATCTGTAGATTCAGACTGGGATTCTAATGAAAATATCGGCAGGTTTTCTTGTAGAACTTGACAAGTTGACTTTAAAATTTTTAGGGTAGTTCAAAGTACTTAGAATATCCAAAACAATTTTGAAAGAGAATAAAAACTTGGAAAACTTACACTACCTGATTTCAAGACTTACTATAAAGCTATGTATATGACCCAATTTTAAAGAGATATGTATGTATGCATAGTTGTAGTATATATATATGGTGTTATATATATATAATACAGTTGCAATATTATATATATAACATATATATAATATATGTATGTGTGTATATATATATGCATATATATATATATATATATATATAAAATACATGCATATGGTTATACATAGTAAAAAGCCTGGCATTAAATACATTAAAATATTTTTTTTAAAAAAACTATAGTAATCAAGACATTGTGGTGGAAGAACAAGGATAGACATATAAATCAGTGGAAATGAACTGAGGGTCCAGAAATAAATCCACACACATCTGGGTCAGTTATCACTTTTGACAGAAGTGTCAAGGGAATCCAATGGGGAAAAGACAGTTGTTTCAACAATGCTGCTGGAACAGTTGAATCTCAACCCTTCCCTCACATCATACCAAAAAAACAAGAAACAAAAACAAAAACCAGCTAACTTGATATGGATTGTAGACTTAAATGCAAAAGCTAAAACTACAAAATTTCCAGAAGAAAACATGGAGGAAAATTTTTGTGAGCTGAGGTTAGGCAAAGACTTCTTAGAGAGTATATAAAAAGCATGAACTATGAAAGAAAAAAATTAGTAAACTGGCCTTCAACAAAAATAAAAACTTCTGCTCTTTAAAAGGCACCATTACAAAAATGAAAGGGCAGCACATACAAGAAAATATTCATAGCGCATATGCGTGACAAAGGATCAATATCCAGAATATTTAAAGAATGTCCCAAACCCAATAACAAGACAATCAATTTTTTATATTTGAATACTTTACAAAATAAAATATACGAATCTCAAAGACATGAAAATATGTTTATCATCATTAGTCATAAATAAAATCTAAGTTCAAACCACAATGAGATACCAACACCCACTAGCATGTCATGTATTTAGAAGACTGACCACATCAGGTATGAGGATAGAGAGCAACTAGAATTGTCATACATGGCTGGGGTTATCTATAATGTTTTTATCACTTTGGAAATAGTTTGGCAGTTTCATAAAAAGTTAAGCATACACTTATACAACCTAGCAGTTCCACTCTTAAGTATTCATCCAAGAAAAATGAGAACATATTTCCACAGAAAGAGTTGTACACAAATGACAACAGAAAGTTTACTTATAATAGTTCAAAACTGGAAACAATCTAAATATCTAACAACTGGTAAATGGATAAGCAAATTTTAGTATACCTGTAAAATGGAATGCTATTCAGCATTTTTCTTTGAAACTATATACTACATACAAAATGGATAAATCTCAAAAACATTACGCTAAGCCAAAGAAGCTAGTCTCATAAGAGTACTTGTTATTTGATTTCACTTATAAGAAACGCTATAAAAGGCAAGTTTATGCTATATCTTTTGCCTAGTATAATGAATGGCAGGGGTATTGGTTGCAAGTCAATATGAAAAAAACATTTTGGGGTAATAGAAATGTTTTATATCTTGACTGTGGTGGTGTTTACTTGGGGGTATATATTTGTCAAAGCTCATCAAAATGTACACTTAAAATGAGTGCAGGGGCGCCTGGGTGGCACAGCGGTTAAGCGTCTGCCTTCGGCTCGGGGCGTGACCCCGGCTTTCTGGGATCGAGTCCCACATCAGGCTCCTCCGCTATGAGCCTGCTTCTTCCTCTCCCACTCCCCCTGCTTGTGTTCCCTCTCTCGCTGGCTGTCTCTATCTCTGTCGAATAAATAAATAAAATCTTTAAAAAAATAAAATAAAATAAAATGAGTGCAATTTATTTTATGCTAATTATAAAGTTGATTTTTTTTTTTTAAAGCGGTCTGGGAAACAAACCCAGGCTCTCTCAGACTTACATTCAGGACTTCATAACTCCTTCCCACACTATTTTTTCAACTTTATTTTTCATATGCCCCACATTCAAAATAATCTTCAAATACAAATTGGCTTATAGCCTGTCCTCCCTAAATAAGACTATTCATCACTCCTACTCTTAGCTTCCTGAGCTTACATAAACCCTCTTCAGTCTGCAGAGCCCAGATTTATGACCACTCCTTTCACAAAGCCTTCCTCTAGATCACCCTGATTTGTCTATCCTTTATGATTTGTACCACTGTTACTGTCCAGGTGGTTTATTATTTGTTATGTGTGTTCCTCTCCCTTCCCAAGGTAAACTCTCACCCTCTGATATACAGTAAATTCTAGTTCTCCTGGCAGTTATGTTCCATATAGTTACTGGGAACAGTGAATTAGCAAATACTGAGGCATTGCTCCTAGGGAAAATACAAGGTTAGATTCCTGTGAGACTCTGGTCACAACATTTTCATCAACCAATTAATACATAACGTTGTTTTATGTGTGTTTTTGTTTAAAGACACTTTATTTAATATGTATTGTTGATTTATTGAAGTCATGGTCAACATACCTTACGCCTTAGTTAAGCTTCTCTGACACATATTTTCTCCCTTCTTAAACATCACAGCTTAGGAATGGTAAACCCACTTCAGCACTACCTTCGGGAGTTATTCTAAATAAAGAAATAACCAAGAAAAATGCAAAAATATGGCACCAAATATACCACAAAAGAACTCTTATTCAGAATATGAGAGATAAAACAAAAAGGCAGACTGATGCCTTGTTTTCCTGAGCTGGAATGTGCATGTTCAGTGACTCAAATTTTCTGCTACTACACGTGTCCATAAATGATCATGAAAGAGCCATGAGCACTGATTTGGGTTGACAATAAATTTTACCAAGATGCAAAATCATAAATATGGAATCCATGAAAAATTAATATCACCTGCACTTTGCAATGTATTGTATAGTGCAAGAGACACTTGATAAGCATTCAATAATTTGGGATGCCCGGGTGGCTTAGTCGGTTAAGTGTCTGCCTTTGGCTCAGGTCATGATCCCAGGGTCCTGGGATCAAGCCACACATCGGGCTCCCTGCACTGGGGAGCTCGCTTCTCCCTCTGCCTGTTACTCCCCCTGCTTGTGCACTCTTGCTCTCTCTCTCCCTCTCACACACAAATAAATAAATAATCTTTTTTTTTAAGCATTCAATAATTTATTCAGACAATTGGAAAGACAAAAGAAGGAACTAACTCATGACTTCACTTAAATCTCCATTGGAGAACCCTTATTTAAAATTCATTTTAGGAGGCAGGTTCAGGCTGAAAGACAAGCTCTCCAAAGTTTCTGAGACTCTTGCATAAGCAAATTGGAGTCCACTGCTAAGGAAAGGCTAAGAAGAAAATCTCAAAAGACCATCTGCTATTTGAAATATCCATTAAAGAGAAGAGGTTTCTTATTCTTTATTAGCAACCTGAAAGTTACCTGCTTCTGACTGGGGAGAATTGATAAAAGAAAAAAAATGATTGCTATGTTTCTAAAGCAAAGGGACATCTGTATACTTTTTGAAGAGAAAATAGACTGGAGAGGCAATACACATAACTTAATTTACCCCATTAAAAATTTCTTTCTTAAGAATCAGTTGTGTTTTTATACACTATCAACAAAATATTGGAAAAAAAATAAAACAATTCCATTCACAATAGCCTCAAAAACAATAAAATACTTAGGAATAAATTTAACCAAGGAGGTGAAAGTTCTTTACATTGAAAACTGTAAGACTTTAATGAAAGAAATTAAAGAAGATACAAATAAATGGAAAGATACCTCATGCTCATGGATTGGAAGAATTGATATCATTAAAATGTTCAGACTACCCAAATCCATATGTAGATTCAATGCAATCTCTGTCAAAATTCCAATGGCACTTTTCACAGAAATAGGAAAAAACAATCCTAAAATTTGTATGGAACCACAAAGAACTTGAATAGCCAAAGCAAACCTGAGAAAGAAAAAGCTGGAAGCATCACACTTCCTGATTTCAAATTATACTACAAATTTAGAGTAATCATAAACAGTATGATATTGGTATACAAATAGACACAGACAAATGGATTGGAATCAAGAGCCCAGATATAAACCCTCACATATACAGTCAACTAATATTTGACAAGAGAGCCAAAGATACTCAATGGGGAAAGGACAGTCTCTTCAATAAATGGTGCTGGGAAGATTGGATAGTCACATGTAGAAGAATGAAATTAGAACCCTATCTTATATCATTAACAAAAAACAGCTGAAAATGGATTAAAGACTTAAACACAAGACCTGAAACTATAAAACTTCTGGAAGAAAACACAGAGGATAAACTCCTTGACATTAGTCTGGGCAATAATTTTTGGATATGACACGAAAAGCACAAACAACAACAGCCAAAATAAGAAAGTGGGCTTTCACCAAAATAAAAAGCTTCTCCATAGCAAAATTAACAATTAACAACATGAAAAGGCAACCTACTGGAGGAAATATTTGCAAATTGTGTTTCTGACAAGGGATTAATATCCAAAATATATAAGGAAACCATACAACTCAATAGCAAAAATAAACAATCCTATTTAAAAAATGGACAGAGGGACTGAATAGGCATTTTTCCAAAGAAGACAGACAGATGCCAACAGACACATGAAAAGATGCTCAACGTCATTCATCACCAGAGAAACACGAATCAAAACCACAATGAGGGGCGCCTGGGTGGCTCAGTGGTTGGGCGTCTGCCTTCGGCTCGGGGCGTGATCCCGGTGTTGTGGGATCGAGCCCCACATCAGGCTCCTCTGCTGGGAGCCTGCTTCTTCCTCTCCCACTCCCCCTGCTTGTGTTCCCTCTCTCACTGGCTCTCTCTCTGTCAAATGAATAAATAAAATCTTTAAAAAAAAAAAACACAATGAGCTATCACCTCATATCTGTTAGAATGGCTAACAGGACATCATGTCATCAAAAAGACAGGAGATAACAAGTATTGGCAAAGATATGGAGAAAAGGGAAACCTTGGGCACTGTTGGTGGAATGTAAATTGGTGCAGCCACTATGGAATGTGGTATGGAGGTTCCACAAAATATTAAAAATAAAACTACCATATGATCCAGTAATCCCATTTCTGAGTATATATTGAAAGGAAATGAAGTCAGGATCTTGAAGAGATAGCTGTACCCTCATGTTCACAGCAGGGTTATTTACAAAAGCCCAGATATGGAAACAACCTAAGTGCGCATCTACAGATGAATGGATAAAATCATATATATATAATGGAATATTACACAGCTGTGAGAAGAAAAGAAACCCTGCCATTTGCAACAACATGGATGAACCCAGAGGACATTATGCTAAGTGAAATAAGCAAGACAGAGAAAGACAGATACTGTATGATAGCACTTAAATATGGAATCTAAAAAAGATGAATTCATAGAAACAGAGTCGAATGGTGGTTGCCAATAGCTGGGGAATGGGGAAAATGGAGAAATGTAAGTCAAAGGATACAAACTTCCAGTTATATTTATGATGAAAAAGTTCTGGGGATCTAATATACAGTGTGGTGATTATAATTAACAATACTGTATTAGATACATGAAAGTTGCTAAAAGACTAGATCTTAAAATGTTCTCATCACAAGGAAGAAAGGGTAATTATATGAGGTGATGGAGGTGTTAGCTAATGCTACTGAGGTAATCATTTCACAATACCTATATATCAAATCAACACATTGTATAAACTTACACAATATTATATGTCAATTATATCTCAAAGCTGGGGGAAATTTTTCTTTTTGAGAATAATCCAGAAAGGAAACCATCAAAACAAAAATAACAAGAGCACCAAGAAATATTTTTAAGTTAAAATGTGCAGTGTTGGCAGACGTAGGGAAATGAGCATTCTTGTACACTGCTAATGAGAGTTTAAATTGATACAAATTTTCTAAGGAGGATGGGTAGTAATATATACCAAGAGCCCTAAAAATACCTCTTATTTTTTCATCTGGTAATTCCACTTCTGGGAATTTAACCTAAGGAAATAATCCAAGATGCAGGCTAAGATTTATGTGTCATAATGTTCATGCAGTGTAATATAATAGAAAGACCTTGAAACAAGCCAAATGGTTAACAAAGGAGAAATGGTTAAATAAATAATTAATGGCACATCCATTTGTAGCTCAAACGTAGGTCTACCTCCTCCCTGTCCCTTTTCTACCTTTTTATTTTCAAGGTCACCTTTCTCTTATTAAATGAGGGAAGGAGAATGTTTTATGCTAAGGGTACTCAAGGTGCTTGTCTCGCCATTTCCAGCTCCACCTTGGACTGTCACTGACTTCACAGATGGTCTCCATGCAGAACTGCTAGATGTAGGCACCTCCAAGGACACTGTGGAGGCTGGACTTGGAACTGGCCACACTTCCCTTTATTGACCTTTTACTTTAATCTTCAAGTATCATGCCACAAGATTCTGAGTATAGCAGATTTTCCAAACTATTCAATTAGAGAAAATTAGGAACAATAGGAATGAAAAACCTAAAGCTGTATGTGATATGAATTTTCTCCAGTCTATAGAAATAAGCACTCTGATACTTGAGTCTTTCACGGATGGGAAGACAGTTCCTTTCACTGACGTCATTACATGTCCTCTCTCTCCTCTACCCCACCTCTTTTCTAATGTCTTCCCACTGAATCTCCATGCAAGTTTTAGAAATCCCTCTTCCAATTTGTAAGTTAATCTCCCCACCCCCAGGGGCACACGTCCTCCGATTTAAATTTTCCATTCTAGAATAAAGTCCTATGTGGGGGTGGGGGATGAGAAGGAGGCAAAACTTCAGCAGAAGAGTCAATAATGGTTTTGACAATGCAATCTGGAGGAGATGGGCAAAGGCAGGGGTGGCGGGTGTGTGCAGAGTAGCAATCCAAGACTCATGGAGCAGAGGAGGGTGAGTATCGATACTCAGTTTCTGGTCTGTCTCTTTTGTGATTCCCCCTTCATTAAGAATTGCAAATGTGTCCCTTTGTTCTCCCAATTTTCCAGCAAGCAACTGTTGAACAAAGTGTTTAACATCCCAAGAATAAACAGTATTTTTCTGAAATAATAGTTTAAGTCACTGGCTCTCAAACTGACTGCACATTAGAGTTCCCTGAGATGCTTTACAAAAATTTCAATGCCCAGGCCCCCACCTCCAAAGACTCTGCTTTAATTGCTCTGGTGAAAATACTCAAATCAAGAACTGGAATTTATGCTACAATTATTTTAAAAGTTATTGAATAATACTTTAAGATTTGTTCTGAAGCTTGCTTGCTTTGGAATTTAGAGTCTATACAGGCTTTCTTTCTTTTAATTTATGAGAACTTTGGATTACATTTCATGAGACCCAAGTGTTTGAATACAACATTTTTGATCATAATATCTTTAATTGATCATAAATACTTTTAACTCAAGTATAATTAACCTTCAGTGTTATATTAGTTTCAGTTGTACAATATAATGATTCAACAATTCTATACATTACTCAGTGCTCCTCATGATAAGTGTAAATCCCCTTCACTTATTTCACCCATCCCCCCAACAACCAATAAGAGGTTAGAATCCAAAATATATAAAGAACGTATACAACTCAACACCAAAAACCAAATAATCCAATTTTAAAAATAGGCAGAAGACATGAACAGACATTTCTCCAAAGAAGACATATAGATAGATGGTCAACAAACACACAAAAAGATGCTCAACATCGCTAATCATTAGGGAAATGCAAATCAAAACTATAATGAGATATTACCTCACACCTGTCAGAATGGCTGAACTCCAAAACACAAGAAATAACAAGGGCTGGCATGGATGTGAGGAATAAGGAACCCTCATGTGCCGCTGGAGGGAATGCAAGCTGGTGCAGACACTGTGGAAAACAGTATGGCGGTTCCTCAAAAAATTAAAAATGGAAATGTCATATGTACTACATGTTGGCTAACTGAACATCAAAAAAAAAAAAAAGAAATACCATATGATCCAGTAATTCCACCACTGGATATTTATCCAAAGAGAAGAAAACAAAAATACTAACACAAAGGGCACCTGGGTGACTCAGTTGGTTGAGTGTCTGACTCCTAGTTTTGGCTCAGGTCATGATGTCAGGGTCATGGGATCAAGCCCCATGTTGCGTTCCATGATTAACATGGAGTCTGCTTGAGATTCCCTCTCCCTCTCCCTCTGCGCCCTCTCCCCCCACTGCTGCTTGAACACACACACTTTCTCTCTCTCTAAAATAAATGCATAAATAAATAAATAAAGCCTTTTCAAAAAACACTAATTCAAAGGGATACTTGCATCCCTATGTTTATCGAAGCATTCTTTTTTTATAATAGTCAAGCTATGGAAGCAACCCAGTGTCCATCTATAGCAAAGGGATAAAGAAGATGTGGTATATAAATACATATACACACACATACAAACACACACAATGGAATATTACTTTGACAGCCTTTCTTAAAGAGAGCTCAAGGAATATTAGTTTGGTGAGATTTCAACAGGTATTTCAACTTAAAAAGAAAATTTTAACGGTTCTATGCTCAAATAGGTTTTAGAAAAATCTAATCTCCAGAAGAAAATAAATCTTCCTTTGCTGCAGGACTTCTCAGGGACTTTGACGTGTCAGCATGCACAGTGACTCTCCAAGAGGCTATGTATAGTGTGAAATATTTTCTACACTTATTTGGAAATAAGAATTTTTGTTTGTTTGTTTTGTAAGATGGCCTTAGGAATCTCTGTCCAAGAAATATAAGTTGAAAAATACTAGTCATCATTTATGGTATTCTTTTTGTTGCATAATTTAAAGAAATTATTTTAAATTATTATTTAAGAAGCAAATTATTTACATTATTAACCATATCTTTGGCTTAATCTTTAAGATTTCACTTCTCTACAGAGTGAACAGATCTACTGAATGTTGGATAATCAGACAAATCCACTGGTATTCCTTCCATCGAAGAGTGGAGTCCATATCTCCTCTCCTTGAACATAAGTGAGTTTGTGATTCTATCAGCCTAGAGGATTATGTAAGCTAATCGTAAAGACCCATGCAGCTTTGGCCTTGTTTGCTGGAACATTTACTCTTGGAGCTCTAAGCAACACATATGTTATAAACTGAATATGTGCCCACCAAATTCATATGCTGAAATCCTAACCCCTAATGTGATGCTATTAGGATGTGGAGATCTTAGGAGGTAAATAGGTCATGAGAATGGACCTCTTGTGAATGGAATTAATGCCCTTGTGAGAAGAGACAGGGGAGCTTGCTTTCTCTTTTCTGCAACCTCTTTGATATCGGCCACAGCAACTTTTTTTATGACACATCTCCAAAGGCAAGAGAAACAAAAGAAAAAATGAACTTGTGGGACTTCATCAAGATCAAAAGCTTCTGCACAGCCAAGGAAACAGTCAAAAAAAACTAAGAGGCAGCCCACGGAATGGGAGAATACATTTGCAAATGACACCACAGATAAAAGATTAGTATCCAAGATCTACAGAGAACTTCTCAAACTCAATACACAGGAAACAAATAATCAAATCAAAAAATGGGCAGAAGATATGAACAGACACTTTTCCAATGAAGACATACAAATGGCTAACAGACACATGAAAAAATGTTCAAAATCATTAGCCATCAGGGAAATTCAAATCAAAACCACACTGATACCACCTTACGCCAGTTAGAATGGCAAAAATTGACAAGGCAGGAAACAACAAATGTTGGAGAGGATGTGGAGAAAGGGGGTCCCTCCTACACTGTTAGTGGGAATGCAAATTGGTACAGCCACTCTGGAAAACAGTGTGGAGGTCCCTTAAAAAGTTAAAAACTGACATAATATAATAAAAAATCATTAAAAAAAAAGAACCCAGATCTCAT
The DNA here is from genome assembly GCF_002007445.2 of Ailuropoda melanoleuca. Classification (NCBI taxonomy): domain Eukaryota; kingdom Metazoa; phylum Chordata; class Mammalia; order Carnivora; family Ursidae; genus Ailuropoda; species Ailuropoda melanoleuca. Next base: position 88,396,046 of record NC_048225.1, read on the forward strand.
CAGTAGGATGAGAATAAATCATTTCCACCAAAAAAAATAATAATATAAAAAAAAGTTAAAAACTGAGCTACCCTATGATCTAGCAATTGCACTACTGAGTATTTACCCCAAAGATACAGACGTAGTGAAGAGAAGGGCCATATGCACCCCAATGTTCATAGCAGCATTTGTCCACAATAGCCAAATCATGGAAGGAGCCGAGATGCCCTTCAACAGATGACTGGATTAAGAAGCTGTGGTCCATATATACAATGGAATATTACTCAGCTATCAGAAAGAACGAATTCTCAACATTTGCTGCAACATNCAACAGATGACTGGATTAAGAAGATATGGTCCATATATACAATGGAATATTACTCAGCCATCAAAAAGAACTATTTCACAACATTTGCAGCAACATGAATGGGACTGGAGAGATTATGCTAAGTGAAATAAGTCAAGCAGAGAAAGAGAATTATCATATGGTTTCACTCATTAATGGAACATAAGAACTAGGAAGATCGGTAGGAGAAGGAAGGGAAGAATGAAGGGGGGGTAAACAGAAGGGGGAATGAACCATGAGAGACTATGGACTCTGAGAAACAAAACTGAGGGCTTCAGAGGGGAGGCGGGTGGGGGATTGGGATAGCCCGGTGATGGGTATTAAGGAAGGCACGTATTGCCTGGTGCACTGGGTGTTATATGCAAGTAATGAATCATGGAACATTACATCAAAAACTTGGGATGTACTGTATGGTGACTAACATAACATAATTAAAAATTATTAAAAAAATAATAATAGGGGCGCCTGGGTGGCACAGCGGTTGGGCATCTGCCTTCAGCTCAGGGCATGATCCCGGCGTTATGGGATCGAGCCCCACATCAGGCTCCTCTGCTATGAGCCTGCTTCTTCCTCTCCCACTCCCCCTGCTTGTGTTCCCTCTCTCGCTAGCTGTCTCTATCTCTGTCAAATAAATAAATAAAATCTTTTAAAAAATAATAATAATAATAATAAAGCTATTCCCAGTTGTTCAAATATTCCCAGCTGCAGCCCCCAGACATCCTGAAACAGACGAGCCATCCCCACAGCGCTCTGTTAGAATTCCTGATCCATAGAATTTGTGAGCATAGTAAGTTTTGGGGGGCTTATTATGCAGTAGCAGGTAACCAAAACAGTCTAGAAGAAGCTATAAAGACATTTGGAGACTTGATCACAATTTTAACAAAGCACACTGAGAAAAGGAAGATATGAAGGGGCATGGGGAAGACAAGACAGCTCTACAAGTGAGTGGGAAAGACTTAAATAGATGCTCTATTCCTCCTAATTTTAGAGCAATGGCCCCATGATATCTACAAGGAGGATAAAGCTAGTGCCTGGCAGGGAAATGGGCTGAGACATCAAAGGTCCTTGGTTCATGCCTTGTTGACGTGATAAACAGTGCTTCCATCAGTACCTTGTCACCTGCCACAGTGCCCAGCCAGCCAGGATGAGAGTCTTCAGTGCCTCCAGCTTGCACTCATCTCAGCATTTTCTCCCCAGGCTGGCAGGGCCAGCTTCCTGAAACACACCCACTAGGATCCCTCCCTCCCCTGCAGAGGTCAGCAAACTAGTCTTGCCCTCAGCACAAGAAAGGGATTGGTGGCTTGACTGGAAGCCATGGTATTGGAAAATGAGGTCTTTGCGGGAATCATAGAAGCTGTTTTCTTACCGTGGAGTTTGCATTCTTATTTATATATCCAGTTATCACAGCTGGGTTTTCATCTGGATCCAGAGTTATCATATTCTGAATTATCCACATATTTATATTCTCATCTGTATTCCCACTCACTATATTTGCACTCTCAGCCAGGGGAAGCTGTCTAGCCTCATGAAGATGATGGAGGGGGCAGAGAAAGGGAGTAAACTGGGGTGTCCTTCCGAGCCAATTCTTCCAGGATTAAGGCTTTCCCAAGATGCAGGATTTTCAGAGCTAAAACCTGGAAAGTCTTAGGCAAAGTAGCATCATTTTAGTACTAATATAGGGCACAGTCCGACCACCACCCTTCATAGGTCAATACAGCCCTCCAGGACAGGAGGAAGGGGAAGAAAGAGCCTCGGTCACTGCCTATACACTCCCCTGATGCAGCAGGAGTGCCCAACTCCACTGCAGTCTATGACAATGGTATCCTAGGTACAGGAGCCTCTGTCTCCCAGCCCAAGGTTCTCTGCTTAAAGAACTCTGTGCTCAAATAAGTTTTGGGAAATCTAGGTTCAACATAACTAAACAGATGCTTTTACTCTAGGACCTCTCAGAGCCTGCACAAGATGCTCACTGCTTTTCATGCCTCTCTTCAGCAACCTGATGAGAAGCAGAGAGAGAAAGAAAATGGGAGCAGGAACCATCATCTTCGTCATCACCATCCTTGCCATCAACATCACTATCCTAACTATCATAAGAGCTACCTCCACCAAGCACTTCCTATGTAGCAGGCACGGCACTCCTGCCCTTTAACCACCAGAACAGCACTACGAGCGATGTTCAGAAGTTCAAGCGACTTGCCTCAGGAGGCAGCTAGTAATGCCTGAGGTAGGATTTGAACCCAGGCCTGTCTGAATATAACCAGGGCAATGACTCTGGCTTCAGAGACCTAGTCCTGCTGCCTGGCTCCTTTCTTGTCCTCACCCCCTTCCTTTCTAAGGAATTGATGTATTTCTAGAGATTCCCAGTCACAAAGGGAAGAGGTTCTCTCAAGCCAAGATTTGGGAGACAAGGAGAGCCATTTTCAAAAACAGAAAAAAATGATTGAACTTCATGGGCCTGACAGCAGTTCCACTAGAGAATAATAATCATAGCAGTAAGAGCCAACATTTATTAGGCACTTAGTGTAGCCAGGTTCAGGCTAAATGTTTATGTTGTGTTCTCTCATGAGAATTATTTTAAAAAAAAGCAGCAGCAGCAGCTCTCAGGTTGGGTCTCACCCTTGGAGCCAGTACTTTATAAGACCACACAAATCCTGTGCATGTCACTCTCTGCCTCAGTTTACTCATCTGCAAAGTGGGACAATATGTTTCCACTTTATGCAATCATTGTGGGGATTAAACAAATTAATATTTATGAAGCGCTTAGCATAGTGCCTGGCAAGTAGCCAGTGCTATGTAAGTGTTTGCTTTTGTTATTTAGAGTCCAATGAAACAAAATAGTTCGACTCAGGGAGCAAGAAGCCCGGGGGGCGGGGTCAGGATGGGTGTGAGAGAAAAGTTTCTGTCCTTCCTCTCCCTCTGGCCTCAGTGGGACTGTCTGTCCATCTTTACTTCCCCTGGTTCTCAGCACAGTGCCTGGCTCATAGCAGGCTTTCCAAAAATGGCTGTTAGATGTTAGATTTCTGTCCATGGCTTCCTTCTCCACCCCCTCCCAATGGTTAATAGCTCCACATACAGAAACTCGGTCTTCAGAAGGAAAAACAACCCATGGAACATCCATTGGCAGGAGACTTCTCCTTCCCACTCCCTATTTTGCCCTGCTGTGCCTTGCCTGCCCTGCTGCACCTTACCTGCCCCGGCTGGCTGGCCTAGCCCCTCGTCCAGACTGATGATGGTCACTCTCCCCAGCCCCTGCTGGGCCTGTCCCTTTCTGCCATTCACTGCAGAGACCAGAGCTGGTGCCTAGGAAATCTCCTCCTGCTGGTGAGCACATCTCACTCTCTGGCCCAACATTAGAGATGGAGTCTTCAGGCCTCATATAAGGAGATCAGGTTGCTGAAATAGGCTGTGGGATATGGTTCTGCCACTCTGCAGATGAGCAAACAGGCTCAGTCCTGAGCAAACAGGCTCAGGGGACTGAGTGACCCAAGGTCAAACAGGTATAAGCAGAATGCCAAGATTTGAGCTCAGCTTTATCTGATTACAAATTCGACTTCTTTCCACCGTAATATTTCCCTCTTCTGTACCTCTCCTCCTTCATTCCCCCTTTTTTTTTTCAGCATTCCATGCAAATTTGTCCCATGACTTCTAGGAATTTGCCCTTTCTGCTTTGGTTGTAAGAGTAGCCATCTCCACTAACTTTCAACCTGTGAAAATCTACCCCACCCACAAGTGTCCTCATGCTCTCCCCACCTCCAAAACCTCTTCTGTGCATACACCCATGATACTGCAGTTCGTGGGTCTTTTTTATTTTTTATTTTTATTTTTTGGCTGTTGCAATTTCTTTTTAAATCCTACCAAGTGGACTGGGGGGTGGGGAAGTCAAAAAGTTACTATATTTATGCAGTGAATGGGTTTAGGTGATAATAAAGACAGATGTTGCTATAGCAACTAACGTTCCAGGATTCCATACACATCTTTTTGCCTTTGTGCAAAGTACACTGGGTGGTAGCTAACATCTCGCTGAATGGTCTGTGCAGAGCAGGGCTCACTGACCACTGCAGTCAGGTTAGGGTCAGATTACCCACATGGGACTCCTTAGCTACCAAAACATTGGCTGCAGCTCAGAGGTCCAGGTAAACCTGGCTGTCAGCACAGCTCAGGGAGTCTTTCAGAGGCTGCCCTGTCTCCCTCCTGGGTGAACTCTTTCCCTTGCTCACCATTTCTTTCCCTCTTTTTCATGCTGATTCTAAATTATACTAAGCGATTAATGACAACTGAGGTTATTTTTTTGAACACCACCGGTAGTAGGGGGGTCGTGCATTCACTTGGACCATCACATGCCTTGGTGTGAGAGAGAAAGCTCTGTGGCATGCCTGCGTGCTGTGCAGTTCGAACAGCCCAGGCCCCTTTCCCTGGGACCTCTCCCCTTCTTGCTTGGAGTTCCTGCCTGAAAGCCTCCCACCACCCTGCTGACCCCAGGTCCCCAGTACCACAGGTGCTCTCCCTCATCCACACAGTCAAAATTGCCCCCTATGCACCACACAGAGGGGGAAAGACCTGGTTGGAATTTAGAGGGCATGTGTTCTAGCCACACATGACACCCAGGAGCTGTGTGACCTCCCTGAGTCCTAGTCCTATCCCAGGGGAGAGAGGGCTGCATCTCAGTGCTAACCTAGTAGCATTCATTCACAAGTAGGGGAAAATGATAACACATGTCAAATGCACTTCCCGCTGGTGTTTGCCCTTTTTTTCACAAAATAGGAGCCTTAACCCAGTTTTCTCATCTGTGAATTGGAAACAATGTCTGTCTCATGGGTCTGCTTCTGGATGATCTTATCTACTGCATGCTTCGTACTACCACCTATTTTTAATGGCTTCCAAACACCTACAGTCCCAAATTCCCAGCCCAGGTCTCTTCCCTGAGCCCTACATCCACATGTCAAGCCGACAACCGGCAGCTGTGTGTCCCTCAGACATCTCAAACTCATTATATCCCCAACTGAGCTCATCAGCTTCCTCTATAAATCTTTTCCTCCCCCTGTGCCCTCCCTCGAAGCAATAGTTCCATCTTCTACCTCTTGCTTCTCCTTACACACCCACAGGTCCAACCAACCACCCAATTCTGTGGAGTTCACCTCCCAAGTATTTCTGGATGCCTTCCTTCCAAACCTAAAATAATTGCTCTGGTCGTGACCTTCAGTATTGCTAGCCTCTAATGGGCCTTCCTCTCCCTAGTTTTGTCCCCATTAATCCCATCTTTCCCACAGATTCCAAGGGGGCCCTTTCAACATGCAGAGGTGAGGTGACAAAGTTGTCCCTGCCACCTGCAGGTAAGTCCAAACTCCTCTATGAGGCTCTTCAGAATGCAGTCCTTGCCATCTCCCCAGCCTCGCTAATCTCCACACCTCATTCTCCTCATTCCTGGACCACAAACCTGCTTATAGTCCCTGACAAATCCATGGCACCCCTCACCTTGGTGCATTTGCTTAACTTTGTGTCCTCTCCGCTTGGGATGGCCTCTCTATACACATGCCCCTCTTTCTTCCCCTTTCCCCATCTTCCACATGCAGGCATTACCTCCTCCTGGAAGCCCCCTCTGATTTCCCTGGGTGAGGTTTCTTGAAATCCACATGCATATCTCCCTCGTCGCATTCACCATGTTGTCCTCTGTGTATATGCTCATTTCATCCACCATACGGTAAGCTCCACTGTGGCATAGACTAACCACCATTCATTCATCCATGTGCCTCTAGCTCCTACCTCAGTGCAGAGGCTCCAAATTATGTCTGATGGAAGAGTGAATGAATGAAACATTTGGAAGAGAATCTCTCTCTAAAAACTCAACTGAACCCACGGACATAATAGTATTATTTTCTCTCCACCTAAACCAAGTGAAGGCAATATTGCTAAATTGGATGATCACTTCCAGATTCTAGCTGCAATGGTCAATTTTGTCCGTCAACTTAACTAGGCTGGTAATAGCTGGTTATTCAAGCAAACACTAATCTAGGTGCTTCTGTGAAGGTATTCTGTAGGTGTAATTAACATCTATAACCAGCTGACTTTCAAGAGAATATCCTCAATAATCCTGGTGGGTCTGATCCAATCAGTTGAAAGACCTTTCAAGTACAACTGAGGTTTCCCTGAGGAAGAAGAAATCCTGCCTGGGGACTGCAGCTTCAGCTCCTACTGAGAGTTTTCAGTCTGCCCTTCCTGAAGGCCTACCCTATAGGTTGCCCAGCCAACGCTTACAGTTGTGTAAGCCGAGCCCTTGCACTAAATCTCTTGACACGCACACACACACACGTATATACAAATGTATACACTACTATATACATATACTATATATATGACAGTATCATACATTCTACCAATTTCATTTCTCTGGTAAAATCCTGACTCATATACTAGCCTTCAAAGACCTAGAAAGTGCTTAACTTTGGAATGAAGCCCTTCCAGAGGGGAGCACACATAGGAGCTCTTGCGATGTCCCTAATTTACAGTGCATTTGCAACATCCACAAGAAGAGGGTAGGTGGTGAAGATCGCGCTTCCTTTGCTCCAGGAGATACTCAGCACTGGGTGGTTCAACAGCTTTACAAGATGGCACAGTGGGACCACTTGTCAGGTATCCTGTCTCCTAGGCCAGGGCTCCCCAGCAGATCAGGTCTGAAGCATCAGTAATCTGTATTGATGAGAAGAAAAGGCTGCTGTAGATGATTGAACTGGGCCAATTAACAAGGAAACAAACATGCAATTGCAAACCAGAGCCCTGGCTAACCCAATGTACTCTGCTCATTTAATTTGACATGAGTCATTTAGTTTTAATTAGGACAATGCTTCATGGTATGTTAGTAGGAGTCCTGTAGTATATACGTTGTGAAAATAATGAAGGCTTAGCAACAAGCCCGGTTTCAGCACTCTGCTATTAAACCTTCACTGAGAGAGGAGGTAAAGCTTCCAGGCTCTATGTAGAAATGACTGGGCTTGGAAATTCACACTGTTAGAAAGAGCTAGGTGAGACAGAGTCTGGCAAAACCCCCAGACTCAAGCAAACCCTGGAACACTAAGCTCATGAGCCTAGGGACCAAGCCCACTGCTGAACCCCAGGATCACCTAGCTTTGGAGATCTGAACAAGGCCTGAACCACCCTCCCCCCAGCTGCCAATGGCCAAGAGGGCAGAATGGATGCTGTCCAGGAGAATATTAAAGCAGTCACCACAAGGAGAATGTCCCAGCTCAGATCCTAGTTGGTCACGCTCAAACTCCACTAACCTGAGCCTTCCTTGGGAAACCCCTTGTCCCTAGTAGGAGGGAATCAAGATTCAGACCTCACGGTCTCACTAGTTGGATGAGAACTATGCTTCTCCCTTTCTTCTGTCTTCTAAAGTGTGCTCACTCAGGTCATTTCATCATGAGATGGTTCTGTTTATGACCAGGATCAAATAGCTAGATTTGCCTTCCTTCCTCTCACCCACCCAATTTCAGTTTGAATTCCACAGCTCTAATCTTTCCTTTTATCCTTTCTTGCCCTCTTTCCAGCCAGATACTGGGGTATCTTCACCCCCCTGGCTGTCCCCTAAGGAACTACTATCATTTATTCCTCAGCACAGAAGCATCCCCATAACTGTTCTTTCCCCTATCATTTGCAATGCTAACCTTGCTTCTCTCATTTGTGGAATAAGAAGGTTGTCTTTTAAAGTAGTTCCAGGTATCACTGAATAAAGTGGAAGATATTTGCCTGGGGCAGGAGACAACTCTTCCCATCTCCAAAGTCACCAGCACATGGCAGAAAATGCACTGACCTGAGAGACGTAAGGAATATGGTGTAGGCCAGCTCTTACCACCAAGTCTTGGGTAAGTCATCAACTTCTTGGCCTCAGCTTCCCTTTTTTAAAATGAAGCTAGACCATTTCCAAGATGCCAGAGGAGAAAAAGCTCATTTCCCCACAGCCATCTCGTTTATACTTACTGTGCCACTACCTCTATGCTGTGTCTCTCCTTCTCCATCCTTCCCTCCCTCCCAATTTGCCTCCCTTCTTCCCTCTTCTCTCCAGCCCTGCCTGCATCTCTCTCTCCCCCCTTCTCTCTACCTCTCTCCTCTCTCCCCCCACCCACTGTCTCTCCCTCAGAATCCAGTGAGTCACCACCAAAGCAGACAATCTATAAATCTCTATCTCCATTTTTCTGCAGCCCCGTCCTGTGGTACCTAAGTTGCTCAACCAGTGAAAATAGTCCCAGAACCTCTCAGCATGAAAAGAAAGAGGAACATTGGTGGGATATCAACTACTATAATGGGAATGCTTTAAAGGAGTCCACGAATCTTCAAGCCCCTTCAAGTTGAAAAAAATAGGGAACTTCAACTCTTGGGAATAAAATTTGAAACCCTGGACAGTGACTATATGTCAGTTGTAGGGGTAGAACGGGTACGTAGAGCATCTTGCCTGATTCATGTGTTTTGTGAACTAATATTAACATTACTAAGTGCATGATATCAAGCTCAGAGTCGTTAATGAGTAAGACACCATCCCCACCCTCAAGGAATTCTGTGTACAGTGGAGGAGATGGACATGACGAAAGGTAGTTACAATAGAGAGAGGAAGCCGTGGGTGTGTGGGAGCACAGAGGAAGGCTACTGAATCCACTCAGGGGTTAGAACAGACTTCTTGGAGGAGGGGACAGACAACTTAAGACCTGAAGGAGTGTTTTCATCTAACTCAGTATGTCAGTAGTATTTGATGCAGTTAATACACCCTCCTCCTTGAAATATTTTCTTCACTTAATTTCCCTCCTATTCGGCACCTCCTTCCTAATCTCCTTTTCTGGCATCTCCTTATCTTCTGAATTTTTAAACGTTAGAATACCCAGCACGTGATTCTTGGACCTTTTCTCTATTGCTCTCACTCCCTAGGAGAGCTCAGCTGTATCTTGGCTCTAAGTACCACCTGCCACTAGAAATCATCAAATTTTTATTCCTAGCTCTGACTTCTCCCCTCTAACTGCTAACTTAACCTTCCCCTGCAAGGTCTAATAGGTACCTTTAATTTACACTACGAATGGAACTGGACACTCAATTTCTACCCTCACTTTTCCCAAAACTGCTCTCCTCTCAATATTTCCTCTCAGAAGAGTTTCTTCTCTCATGCCAACATCCAATCAGTCAACACATCTTGCGTTATCTCTCCTAAACATGTAATCCTAATTTGGCCCCTTGTCACCACCTCTACTGTTCTCACCTTGGGCCAAGCCACCATACCTCCCTCTGAGACTCCTGCACTAGCCTCCTATCAGATCTTCTCACCTCCATTTGGTCCCTAAAATCAGACTGATCCTTTAAAACTGTAAGCCAGATCATGTACTCACCTGCCCAAAAAGCACCAATGGTTTTCTAAGTCACTCAGAATGAAATCCCAAATCCCTCCCATCCCCCCAGAAGAATCTGATTATAATCAGAGAGGCCCCCCACCTCTCTGCTCTCAACTCCTACTAATGCCCCACCACTCTTGCCTGGTTCCTAGTCTCTGAATGTGCCCAGTACCACTCCCCCACCTCCTCTTCCAGGTCTGCCCTGTCTACTCAACCATCTTTCTCCAGATACCTGCTTGACTTTCTCCTTCACTTCAAATGTTAACTCAGGTACAATCTTCGAAGAGCTCTTTTCTTGAAGGTACTATTCACAGAAGGAACCAAGAAGAGATTTTGAGGCCCGAAGGATTAGCAATACTAGGAGGCTAACACCACCTTATTCTTAGTCCTGAAGGACAAGACAAGGAAATGGTGTTACCAGAATCCGTCTGAGAGCTGCCGCCATGGGCATGACTATGCTGGAACTGTGGCTGAGCAGAGAGCAGAACAAGTACCTACCTTTTCCTACCCTCGGGTGACCTGAAGCTACATGCTTTCGGCCAAATACAACCAGGAACCAGAAGGCAAGAGAGCCCTAGTGATATAGTCCACGGAGTTCAGAGTCAAGAGTACACAGCAGGGCAGCAAAGAACAGAGAACATATTTGGAGCAAATGGAGATTACTCAGAACCTCAATATTTCTGGTTCCCTTCTTTCCAGGCCCAAGGTAGGATCTTGCATTCTCTGCCAAGCCCTTGAAGGCAGGTCAATGTCACTTCCAGACATAAGTGATCGCACTCCCCCTTCAGCCTGCTATAATGACCAGAGACAGTTCAGAACATAAAGACTTAGTCAGCCTGGGTCCCAAAGTGACAAGCATGTATCCCACAGTGGACATGTAGCAAAAACAAAACAATAAGCCCTGAAATTTGGGGGTTGTTTGTTACTGTAGTTTGACCTAATATGTTCTGACTGATACACTTCCTCTGCTAAAATAGCAACCTCCTTCACCCTTATACCTTGCATGCCTTGTTTTCTTCATCAGACTTACCACCACCTGTAAACTTCAATAGTTGTTACTTGTCTGTCTCCCTTCTCTAAAATGCAAACCATGGGACTTTGTTTGGTTCACTATTAATTCTCAGCACCTAGAGCAGCTCCTGGTTAACAGCAGATGCCAAAATCCTTTATTGAATAGATGAAGGAATAAATGAGCTCAAAACAACCAACATGACTTAGGCACATTCTCAGGAATTATATATGGACAATTCTGAGGAAGTGAAAGATAAAACAATTCACTAAGTTCACCCAGCTTCAGTCATGAGATGAGTTGCGAAGGCATTTTGACTCCAGAGCCCAAGTGCCTGACCACTCTGCCTTGCCACTTCCCAGTATGAAGGGGGCTTGTTGGGGAGGAGAGGCCATCTGGGCACAGGTCAGAGGTCGGAGAGAGCCAGGGTATCCTACATAAGTATTAGTTATGGCTGGAGCCAAGAGTGACAACCAATAAACTACACAGGATAACAGGGAGAATTAGAAACTTTGCTTGGCTATGTAAAAATAATGCTAATTACAGTCATTTATGTGAATTGCTTACCATTTCTGCCTAATTAACAGGCAGCACAACAATTAGGTAGATCTTTAACTAATGTCAGCCTAACTTTGTTGTAAGTTTTATTTGATTACAACTGTAAAAGCTAAAAACAAGAGCTTAGTCCAACAATGAATTGGTTGTTCATGAGAACTAATTCTCTGCCCAGAATTTAAAATTAGAAAGGAGCTACCTGGCCTTTTTTTTTTTAATATTTTTTAAAGATTTTGATTTATTTATTTGACACATACACAGAGAGAGAGAGAGAAAGAGCACAAGTAGGCAGAGCGGCAGGCAGAGGGAGAGGGAGAAGCAGGCTCCTGGTCGAGCAGACAGACCGGTGTGGGGCTAGATCCCAAGACCTGGGGATCATGACCTAAGGCGCCCAGGCACCCCCAGAAAGGAGCTACCTGGTCTTTACCAGTTATTGCCTGTACTATTTAGTGATCTTCCAGGAATAAGGGTTTCACCTGGACTAGAATGTCCTTGAGGCAGGTACTGTCTAATTTTTCATGGTATCATTAACTCCTCCCCACCTGAGCCCAGCTCAGCCCTGAATGGAGGGCAGGGGTGGCCTCTGTGCCAGGGTTTATCTGTTGGTGCTCTCTCTAGAAGAGATGGTCCTGGCTCATGTGTCTGAGTCTCCTTTCACTGTCTGGAGGCTGAGGATGTGAGATTGGCTAGAAGGTGCCATGTTTATAACAGCTACAGACACCGGCAGGAGCGTTTCCTAAAACCCTGTAATAGGCCTTCAGAAGAGGTGTGCTGAGGGTAGGAGAGAGCATTTGGTGGCCTAAAGCTAGCTGAGAACCATCAAAATGTTATAACAGAGAGTGTCGGCTGTTTCCCAGTATCCATTTTTGCCTTCTAGAGGGACAGTTTTAGCATCCCAGATGAAGGCCATATTTTCTAGGCTTCTTTGCAGCTAGGTGTGGCCAGTAGGAAATCAGCAGAAGTGATGTGTGCAAATTCAAGACCATGCATTGAAGAGAGAAGAAATGAAACTCCCCTCCTGTTTCTCCTCTTTCCTCTGGCTGGTGTACAGGCAGGATGGTAGAGCTTAGGCAAGCCTCCTTGGACCCAGGATGCAATGCAGGCATTGAAATGCCAGCAGCAGGATCAAAGGAGTCTAGATGGTCAGAACTGTGGGGTTGCAGAATCACACCATACGGAGCTGCGCTGCCGCGCACATGCAATAGACGTAAATCACCCTAAGAGCACAGAAAACGGTAAAATGTGGTAAAATAACTAAGAAGTGGTTCTGAGTATTCATTACTTTGTTTTTAATATGTCTTATTTCCTTTCAAGTTTACATAATTTAATTTTTAATGAGGAATATATTTAACAACTAGCTCTCAAGATTTCTGAAGATCTGTGCCAGCTCCAGCTCCGGGTCTTTGTTAGAGTAACACAATCTGCATCCTAACAAATACAAAGCGGGGGGGAAGTGGGAAATAGGTTGAGATCTGTTCTCAGATGTATGTGATATGCATGACCCATGGATGACCTGGGGTTACCTGAAAAATGATGTTGTTCCAGAAAAATGATGATGTAAAAAAAATTCTACAACTTCTATCAGTTATTATTTGAAAATAAAATGCTTATGGCCTCACTCCAACTTGAAGATACCCCTGTCTTTGGAGAGCCACTGTTCCAGATGATTGTTGAGAGCCTTCCTGCTCCAAAGCCCAGTGCTCCTACATAGCTCGCTTGAGCATTTCTGCCTCTTTTCCACCTGCTTCTCTTAGGACCTTCTCTTACCAGTGTAAGGGCCAAGAGGACATTGCTCTGGTGAGAGGCATAGGGCCTGACCTAACCTCTCATTTTTACAAAACACAGAATGAAAGGCAAGTATTAGCCATTCATTCAATAAAGAATCTTACACCCAGCAGGAAAGACAGATGCATAACTAAGTATAATTCACTAGGTGTACTCTATGGTGGAGACACATAGCCCTGGCAGTGCTCTTCTGTTGCTAGAGAAGGTAGCAAACAGGCATGGAAATCTCCATGGCTCACAGATCTGAGATTCTGAATAAATTATACAACTTCTGTAAGTCCTGTTCCACATCCTGGTACCTTGATGGGGCACTCAGTGCCCAATAACCATCAGAACACATGAGGAATTGAAGGATCTAGAAACACGAATGACTCATCCAAGATCAAACTATAGTGGATGACAAATCCAGAGTTCTAAACCAGGGGTGTGATCCCCAGGGTGCCTTGAACACAGTAAGAACCTTGAGTTTTCCAGGTGCTCAATAAATGCTTGTTGAATTAAGACTGAATTTCTGGGGGCGCCTGGGTGGCACAGCGGTTAAGCGTCTGCCTTCAGCTCAGGGGCGTGATCCCGGCGTTATGGGATCGAGCCCCACATCAGGCTCCTCTGCTGTGAGCCTGCTTCTTCCTCTCCCACTCCCCCTGCTTGTGTTCCCTCTCTCTCTGGCTGTCTCTATCTCTGTTAAATAAATAAATAAAATCTTAAAAAAAAAAAAAAAGACTGAATTTCTGGAAAATGCCAGACATTCCCATACCTCTTCACCTTCACCCCTTTAACTACAGCCCCCCCATCACTGCCTCGTGGTAGACAGTCCCTCCTTTGCTGTCCTGCCCATTGCTTCCTTACAGTATATTCAATAAACTTCTATCACCTTTAAAAAAAAGAAAGACTGAATTTCCAATTTAAAGTCAACTCTTTAATCATAGACTCATTTAAAACTAAAATAGTTATCCAAAGGGGCATATGCACCCCAATGTTTATAGCAGCAATGTCCATAATAGCCAAACTATGGAAAGAGCCCTGATGTCCATCAACAGATGAATGGATAAAGACAATGTGGTGTATATATATAAATACACACATACATACATACACACACACACACACACACACACACACAATGGAATACTACTCAGCCATCAAAAAGAACGAAATATTGCCATTTGCAATGACATGGATGGAACTAGAAGGTATTACGCTAAGTGAAATAAGTCAATCAGAGAAAGACAAATACCATATGATTTCATTCATGTGGAATTTAAGAAACAAAACAGATGAACATAGGGGAAAGGAAGGAAAAATAAAATAAGATTAAAAACAGAGAGGGAGACAAACCATTAGAGACTCTTAACTATAGGAAACAAACTGAGGATTTCTGGAAGGGAGATATATAGGGGGATGGGGTAACTGGGTGATGGGCATTAAGGAGGGCATGATGTAATGAGCACTGGGTGTTGTATGCAACTGGTGAATCACTAAATTCTACCCCTGAAACTAATAATACAGTATATGTTAACTCAATTGAATTTAAATAAAAAATCTAAAAAATAAAAATAAACACAAATGTAAAAATAAAGACTTTTTTAAAAACTAAAAGAAAATAAAGAGAAAAAATCATTTAACCATAACACTAGGAAGGGCAAGACAGAGAGAGGTCAATGGACTTCCCAACACCTCACAGCAGGTGGGACCAGCCCCCAGTCTGCCACCACCTATCACTCCATCCCACCAGGGTTCAGAGGCCCCTTCTGCTCTCCCCTGAACAGCACATCTTCCCTCTCTCCAGCCCATGTGATCACTCATCAAATCCATCCTCAAGCTTTCAAGATGCCACTTGCTCCTAATTTCCCTCCCACCTCACTGCCAGCTCCCTCCGGTCTCCTGTCTAGGCAGCTCCTTCTCTACCCCTGTGATATTTTCTGTGACTTTGGAGAAACCTTGGACTTCCCTGTGCCTCTGGAAAGCTAGGTCAGGCCAGGGTGGGCACTAGAGTGGATATGAACTCCTGAGGCCAAGACTTACCCACTGTCTTGGGCTGCCTCCTTGGAACAGGACATACAGCAGACCCCCTGGGCTGAATCCTCTCAGCAGCAGTGACAGACCTCAGTTTGACATAAACCTACAAGATGAGGAAAATAAATCTGCATACATATTTTCCTTCTTACATTAACATTCAAGTTCAGCTCGCTTGTGTGGCCCACACCCTGTGCAGTCGGGTCTAGAGTCTACAATGTTCCCAACCCCTTCCTTCTTGTTTTCATTTGAAAATGAAATGTTGCTCTGTGTGCCATTGATCATATTGAGCTTTCCATTATTCTCTGGGCATTTTTCTCCACAGTCACAAATGCCCCTTTAAAGTCTTCGAGATGGTTTTGGCAAACATCCAGACCCAAACCCCACACTTCCTGAGATTTCACTCCCTCCATGCCAGCAGCCCATCACTCTGGTGTGTTAAATCCAGCAATTCCATACTCTGAAAGCCCTCTGCAAAGCCAGCTGCTCCTGTCCTGAGGCTTCCCTTCTTTTCCAAAGTCACAACCTTCAACAGGAAGGAGGGGTGAAAACACCTCATGAGCCCCAAATTCCTTCTATTTCTTACTCAAAATGTCTGGGGAAACACGCTCAAGGTTTGTTTTTTACTCTGGGCTGGATTATTTTTCCTGCGTGAATCAGCAGAAGTGGGCAGTCATGAGAGATTTGAACAGCATGCTAAACCCTGTCACATTCCCAGTTAAAAGAGATGATGGACATATGAGTAATTCATAAGTAGTGGAGTACAAGTAAGACATTGGACAGTAACAGTTATTTGAGATGAGCCATCCAGGAGGATGGTGGCCTATCTCCTGTTTAGTGCTGTCTTATCAGATACAGTGGACTTTGTACCATAAGAGGAGGGGTCACCAATCCTCATAACACTACCTCCAGGGAGCTCACCAGGATACCCCCTACCTTCCAGATAGTGCCTGCAGACATTGGTCCGTCAGGAGAGCATCTGTTCAGCCAGGTAGACTAAACTGCTCTTGGATACACCTTTGTTTTCTCTGATTTTCCACTCTTAGGCCCTTGGGCTCCTGTTATATCACCAAAGACCTGCCCCTCCCACCACTAAATAGCCAAGACCTTCCCACACAAGGGCTTCTTGCCCAGTGACTTTGCTTCATGGCTTTGCAAAATAACAAATGCAGTTACCATTTATTAAACAGGGTACACATCTGATTTAATTTGATCCTCACTCTATGCCGTGATATCATTAACACATTATACTTTGGAAAATTGGGACTGAGAGAAGTTAACTGCCTTTATTAAAGCCCCAAGCTAGTAAGTGGGAGAGCTGAGATTTGAACCCATGGCTGTATCATGCAAAAGCGCATTCTCTTAACCATTTCATTAGCCCCCTCATAACTTCAGAGCTAAGAACACAAGTGGTTTACGACGAACTAAAAACTGAGCCCCCTCAACTTTATTCTAGGGAGATCAGGTAAGGAGCCAAGCTGCCCTGCCCAAACTACAAGCCCCACTTAGGTTGCTCAGAAAATATCTGCTGCTTCTCAGACTTTCAAGCACATGGGAATCACCTGGAGATCTGGTCCAGATGCAGGGTTCTGCTTCTAGGTACAGTGAGCCCAAGAGTTAGCGTTCTAACAGCTTCCAGGTGCTGCTGTGCTGCTGGTCTACGTACCACACTCGGATTATGAGGTCTTACAAGTCTGGCAATCTGGCTCCACTAACTATGAGCAGCTGACCAGACAACCACCAGGGCCGGCTGGGGATGGGCTTTCTGGGCTGGAAGAACAGCAAAGACCTAGAATTCTCAGCGTGGATGGTATGTGCAGTCAAAGGATGTCAGGCGATCAGCAGGGCTGGGACCCAAGGTACATGGAACAATGGAGTAGAACACAAGTCTTAGAAAACAAATCTGGAAGGGAAAATTTGGCCTGAGAAGAGCCTCGACTATGATGCTAAGGCATGAAAGACTCAAGTTTACACATCTTTTTAACCACACCTTTTTATGGTGAAATTATCCATTTCTGCTTCTTAATATCTATCCTCATTACTAAAAATAAGATGTGAAGTCTTGGAATCATCTTTTTGTCCCCTAAATTGCCTTTTACCTGGCCATCGTCAGTCATGAGTAGAGAATGGGGAACACAGTTCTCTGAAATGGGAATGGACGGACTCTATGTTGCAGACATTAGGAATGGAGGATTGGAGACAGGGAGATGGGTTAGGAGGTTGTCCCAATAGTCTAGGGGTGGAATGACGAGGCTGGAACAAAGATGATGACTGTGGGAATGGACAGAAAGCAGAGAGCCATTCTGGAAGCAATCAATCAGACTGTGTTCTCATTGCCACCCTTCTGCCCCATCCTTCTGGCTCTCTTTGCCCTGTGCTGTTCTTCAGAAGATGGACCTCTGTGGACTGCACCATCCAGGCAACACTTCCTTCTGCTTCCGGTTGAGCTCAGCCAATGAAAGGCACCAGTAGGAGACTGGAGAGGGAAGAAATGGAGGAGAGAGGTCAGGGTATTTCTTTCCATGCCCCCTGACTCTTCGCTTCCTCCCTACCTTACCAAGGTTTTGGAAGTGGCTGCATTCATCTATGACCACATCTTTGGTAGGGCAGTCCCTTTTCCATGATGCTTACTTGGCCCCCATACCCTATAAAGTTGGGATGCTATCCTATAGGATGAAGTGGCCAATGTACAGTGTTACTTCCCCCAAAGTCAGATAACCCAGGTCCTGGAGCCAAGAGGCAAAGGTGAGAATGACCCCTCTTACTACCTAATAACACACTTTAGGGATTTTTTTTTCTACTTCCTCTGGGCTCCGTGACTATGCACATGCTGCTTGTGCAAGGCTTCCATGGCCTACCTGTATCCCCCACAGGGGCAGCAGCTTCTTCTCTGCCAGAGGGCTTTCTCCAGCATCGAGGGAGCTTGTTCCACCCTACACAGTCTAGAAGTCAAGGAAAAGTTACTCTCTATGTGAAACCCCTCCCCCAGTGAGGGACAGGATGGTTCTTAAGTGTATCCACATAATTTTTCAGAGGGTCTCCAGCAGGACCAAACCCAGTTGCCCAGAGAAATCTGCTCATTCATTCACTTTATTGGCTTTTCTCCCTTCCTTGTCTTCCTTCCCCATGCCCTCCCTCCTATTTTCTGGGATCACCTTTCAGATAAACTACTTGCACCTAGGTCCCTGTCCCAAGGTTGGTTTTGGAGGAACCCAAACTAAGAGAGTGCTTTTGGAGCAAGGCTTCCCACAGAGACCACAGTCTGAGCTACATTCCGTTGGAAGCCAAGCTCGCCCGCAGCCACCTGGGGTTAAATGGACAGCTGGAGCGCAAGGAGCTAAATGCACAGGAGGCACGTATGTGCCACCACACTCCCTTCCCCTCCCCGACAACTGAGAGTGTCCCTCGGCCAGTCTAGCTCCATGACTGAGCCCCAGGGTTGGCAGTAATTAGTGATTAATCATTAGATACAAATTATTTAGAGACATTAGTGGCTATGCAAAGCCATGTACCTGTTTGTTCTTAGATCTATTCCCTGCCCTTACCCTGCTTTGTCCTGTATCAGAGAGGACTAATTTCCCGCGCTCCTTTGCCCTCTAGAAGGCTCTGCCAGTGGGGGCCACTTGTGCAAGACTGGAGGAAGAGAGAAGTCCAGGGATTTCTCCTCTTCTCTCTCTGCTGTGAATAGCATCTCCAGCTGTTCTTTGTCTCCCCCATGACTCTAGCTCCCCCTTGACTTTTCCTCCCATCATGGTCACAGCTCCCCGGGGACAGCCCCAGCTTCCGAACTCTGATAAGACACGCCCCTCCCTGGGTCCGGGGACAGCAGCTTCCTGCTGTGCTGGTCCCCAAGCTCCCCCACGCCCATTTGTCTCTAGCTCTTCCATTGTCTGTGTAATTAAATACCCTCTGTTGAAAGACTAAGAATGGCTTCTGTTTTCCTGACTGGATCCTAATGGATAAAGTGACTTGTCTGTGATCACACGACTGGTAAGTGGCAGAGCACAATCAAACCAGTTCTGCTGAACTGAAAGCCCTCCGTTCTGTCCCCCGAGTGCCATCCTGCCACCCTAATTGCCTTGGAGGGCTCCAGGCCTAGACATCTCACCAACGCCTCTGCTCCCCACTGGACCTGCGTATCTGTCCAGAGAGTCAGGGTTTTCATATTCGGATTCAAGGGTTATTGTGGAAATGACTTGATTGGCCTGGATCAGAGCTCATTTAGGACCTAAAAAACAGCAATTACCAGGCCTGGGAGGAAGGCCTCGCTTTGTTTTCGCTCATTTTCTGATTTTGTTTGTCCGTGTGCAAGAAAATCTCAAGCCAATTTAGAAGTCCCCCTGCCCCACCTGACCACATACAAATACACCTCAAAAATCCTCTGGGTGTGAAAGAGAACTTACTTACCCAAGACGTAGAGTAAGGACAAGACGCGGCCTCAGCCAGTGCACCCACTAGACCGCGAGGCCCACCCCACTCCCACTGTCTCCAGAGATTATATAACAGCCCCCAAGGACCCCACCGTAATTGGCTTGGGTGTAGCTGTTTCTCTCCAATTCTCTTGCTGGGTGGAAATGATGAGAAACAGTCCGTTCCCAGCTCCTCCGAGGTAGCTCTCTGTGAACCCAGACCTGATGAGCACCACACTGCAGAATAATGAGATTTCATCGAACGGTGAAGAAAGAGGTTATGTAATGGGAATTGGCCCATTAGCCACAACAAAACAATTGGGGAGGGTCAGAAAGACAGACAGCTCTGTTCTGAGCTATCCATTTGGGTTCTGAGGCGGGTGGGGGTGGGGATTAGCAGCCCACTACGGAGGCAATTCTAAATTATTCAACTTGACTGCCCCCTTCACAGTGCCAGGAGGCTGGGGGGCTCTGAGAAAGGGCTTTTCTTTCCCCATTTTTCAGAAACTCTCCCCTCGTCCTCAAACCAAGCTCAGGCCTTGTCTTTCTACTTCCCTCTCTGACCTCCCAGAACAGCTATAATCAGCACTGCTGGTCCTTAAATATTTCTACCTGACTCAGAAAGGGATGTAGGTAATGGTCAGAAAGGGTGATCATTCCCACATTTAAGAAAGAGGGAGAGAATGAGAGAACAAGAAAGCTCTCTATGTTTTAACGGCAGCACAGAAATAAATAATGAGCTTTATTCACCAACCTGACAATAGAATGAGCTTTGGTACAAAAGCCCATATCCAAACCAGTTGTTACAGTAACTCTGTCAGAGCAGGTGGATGACAAAGGATAACCTCACACACATACGCACACTCACTCTCCACAGACAAAAGTGAAAATCAAACACAGGCAGAAAAGACAAATCAATACTATCAGTAAGTACCATAGCTCGTTAGATATTAAAATCTCCCAAGATGTTTTGGGGCACCTGGGTGGCTCAGTCAGTTAAGCGTCCAACTCTTGCTTTCAGCTCTGGTCATGATCTCATGGGTTGTGAGATCGATCCCCATGATGGGCTCCCTGCTCAGTGGGGAGTCTGCTTGGGATTCTGTCCCTCTGCCCCTCCCCCCACTGTGCTCATGCTCTCGCATGCGCTCTCTCTCTAAAATAAATAAATAAATCTTTTCAAAATAAATAAATAAAAATTAAAAAATAAAATCTCTCGAGGACATTTTAAAAGTTCATTCCGAGTTCCTGTCCCTAGAAACTGGGCTTTAGTGGTCTGGGGTGGAGCTTGGAGGCCACATGCAGGCCAGCCAGGCAGCCCGGCTCTGGGCTGAGCTCAGGTAACCACCATATCCTCCTAGGAAGGCTTGCCTGGGAACACCCTCTCCTTCGTTCATACAGAAGTGAGGAGCCCTTCCGTTCTATTCGCACCCAGTGCAAGGCGGTTCCAAGAACTGAGAAAGAATGTCTCAAGAGGAGACATCATTTGAGATTTCAAGATTCACACATTTTATGTATCAAGCACTTACATAGCATACCTATATTCCAGGCGTTTTTCTAAACACTTTATAAATGTTAATTCACATCATTCATGCAACCCTGCTACCAATTCTCTGAGGCAGGTACTATTATTATCACCCTATTTTCGAAGAGGGGCAAGGCACAGAGGGGTCAGTAATTTGCATAATATCATGTAATTAAGTGCTAGAGCCAGGATCTCAACCCAGACACCCTGACTTCTGAAGGCACACACACACACACACACACATGGGCGCATGCGTTTGTGTGTGTGTGTGTGTGTGTGTGTGTGTGTGTTGCACATAGGCCATTTGAAAACCTGTGTTCAACAAAACTGAACTCCTTGAAGCAAGGATGGCGTGTTAGTCACCTGGGCCACAGAGCAAGCCCCCAGTAAACACCCCTAGATGGAGGGCCCGCTCTGTGCCAGGCTCTGGGCTAGATATTTTCACATCGAGTTCCACATTAGCCCTCACCAACCCTGCCTCAAACATGCCTCCCTGTTCTCTTTCTTCCTCCCTCATGGAAAGGTGACAAGTCTCAGACGAGAAGATATTCATAGGCACATCCCTGCCATGCTTTTCAAACTGTTTCTGCCTTCCCCAACTGGGAGCCATTTCTGCCTTCCATCTCCTGGGATCCTAGGACACACTTTCCTTGACAGAAGGAAAGAAGGAGGAATGGGAGGTCCTAAGACAGGAGGGGAATGGAGATGCTGGCCTGAGTTCGAGCTTGACGATTTTGGAGGGATGTCAGGTGTGTGACCCGCCGCACCTGGCTGCAGTTATCCTCAGCAAATCCAGGCACACTGACTCGCCTCTGCTCCACCTCTTGCCTGTTGGTAACCATCATGCTTTCACTACATGCAGATCCCTTTATAGGCTGAGGAAAAGGAGCGTCTGAGGAATTATGCTTGGGTGAATCTAAAGTTACACTTCTGGGGTGCCTGGGTGGCTCAGTCGTTAAGCATCTGCCTTCAGCTCAGGGCGTGATCTCAGGATTCTGGGATTGAGCTCTGCATCAGGCTCCCTGCTCTGCTGGGAGCCTGCTTCTTCCTCTCCCACTCCCCCTTCTTGTGTTCCCTCTCTCGCTGGCTGTCTCTCTCTCTCTGTCAAATAAATAAATAAAATCTTTTAAAAAATAAAAAAATAAAGTTACACTTCTCCCCAGTTCAGAATGAGACCATGGCACCTTTTGCCACCAAGATAAAGTCTAGAATCTCCTGCGAGGCTTCCAAGCATTCCCTGGCCATGCAACAGTTTAAACACACTCTCAGCCCTTTCCATCCCAATACCCCACGATGGCCTAATTGGTCACCCCGTTTCTATTTATGTTCTCCCCAGTCAATTCTCAATGCAGCATCAGTGCCATCCTGCTGAAACGTAAGTCAGACCATGCCTTTCTTCTGCTCAAGCCCTCTGGTGT
Organism: Ailuropoda melanoleuca; assembly: GCF_002007445.2. Lineage (NCBI taxonomy): Eukaryota > Metazoa > Chordata > Mammalia > Carnivora > Ursidae > Ailuropoda > Ailuropoda melanoleuca. The sequence continues at coordinate 88,418,447 of NC_048225.1, forward strand.
AGGTGGAATTCCAAAATGGTCCCAAGATTCCTGCCACTAGTGTGGGTGGGCCTGGTTTAATCGGGTGAGTCCTTTTAAAAGAAGGTCCAGAAGTCAGAGACAGAGGAAGTCAAAGCAGCAGAGATGTCCTCAAAAACAGCCATGCTGTGGAGAGGGCCAGGTGGCAGGGAATAGCAAGTGGCTCTGGGAGCTGAGAATGGCTCAGGCTAACAGGTAGCAAGAAAGTGGGGACCTCGGTCCTACAACAACAAGGAACTAAATTCTGTCAACAATCAGTAAACTTGGAAAAGTATCCCAAACCTCAGAGGAGATTGCAACTCCCACTGACACCTTGATTCAGCCTAGTGAGATCCTGAGTTAAGGACCCACTGAAAACATGCCAGAATCCAGACCCTTGGAAATGGTGAGATAACAAATTTATGCCATTTTAAACATGTAAGTTTGTGGTAATCTGTTACACAGCAAAAGAAAACCAATATACCCTCCATTCTTTCCTTCTCACTCAGACTAAAAGTTTGAACCCCCAACCTCCTACTATTTTTGCTCTAGTTCACTCTGAGCCAGCCATGTAGACCAGGCATACGCACACCTCAGGACCCTTGAACCTGCTGTTCCTTCTGCCTGCATGCCCTTCACCAAAGATTTGCATGGCTCCCTATTTCACTTCTTGGCACCTGGTCCTTGTACCCACGCCACCCTGCTGACCCTCTGTACCATCCTTCTTTGCTTTATTCTTCCCCAAAGCTCCCTACACCTGCTAATATACCACAAACTCACTTACTTACTCATTGTCTCTCACCATAAGAATGGGAGCTCCCTGATGACAGTGATTGTTTTTCTCTCTTCTGTTCAATGCTGCATCCCAAGCACCAAGCAAATACCTGGTACTTATGTGTTGAATAAATGAATCCCCTTTAGTCCTAAACGTTCTCAGGTGTGTAGACATTACGTACTTTTCAAGGCCTAGAAGAAGTGCTACTTCCTTTATGACATCTTCCCTTCTCCACCCTCATATACCTCCGACCTCCTAAAATAGCAATAGTCAGTGCCACAGTGCTCATTTAGCAGCTAGGAATACCCAGAACTGTTTATGGGGCTTAACAGTTGCTTCCCAGATTTAAGTCTCCAGTCTTCCTCATTTCTTTTCCCAGCTCTACCCTGCACTAGGCAGTGGGCTTCTTGAGGGCCATTTATTTATTTTAAAAATAATATATAGAGTGCCTAGAAAGTGCCAGGCAATGATCTCAGGACTGGGGATACTAGGCACAGTCTATGATCCCTTGGAAACCGCAATTGCAATTTAATGGGGAGGGTGGGGGTGGAACTACACTGTTGTAGTGGGTTCCTTAAAGCAAGGTACAGAGCTGAGCAAAGCTGGTCATGAAATACCTGTTGATTGGTTGATTGTTTGAAAGTGGTTGAGCTCTTTGTATGTCTGGGTGGAATGGGAGCGGAAGGAGTGGAGGGAGTTGGGGCTGGATTGGAGAATGGACAATGTCTTAGTCAGGGTTCTCCAGAGAAGCTGAACCAATAGGATATAGAGAAAGAGTGAATGAAAGATTTACTATAAGGAATTGGCTCACACCGTTATGGAGGCTGAGAAATCCCACAATCTGCTGTCTGCAAGCTGGAGGCCCAAGAAAGCCATGGTGAAGTTCTAGTCCAAACCCAAAGGCCCGAGACATAGGAGAAAATGATGTAAGTCCCAATCTGAGTCCAAACACCCAAGAACTAGAAGCAATGATGCCCGAGAGCAAGAGAAGATGGATGTCCCCGCTGGAGCAGAGAGCAAATTTACCCTTCCTCCACATTTTTGTTCTACTTAGGTCCTCAGAGGATTGGATGATGCCCACCCACATGGGTGAGAGCAATTTTCTTTATTCAGTCTATGGATTCAAGCACTAATCTCTTCCAGAAACACCCTCCAGATACATCCAGCTCTCTAGGCCTCCCTTAGCCCAGTCAAGGTGACACATAAAATTGATCATCACAGATAGCATTGACAAGAAGCACATGCCATCTGAGTGTTACATGAAAGAAGTAGCCTTATCCAAGATAATGAAATGATAAAGCTCTCTCTGTCCTAACTCCTTTTGAGATCCCCACGCATGTCAGAATTAGGGGAAGACTTCAGGGAAGTACTTTGTTGGAAAGTGCTGCTAAATTTGCCACAGCTCCCAAGGACCTCTCTCCTGGGGGAGACTTACAAGAAGGTTAATGAGACAAATTACAGTTCACAAGGAAAATTAATGGAACAAATTACAGCTCCCACTGCTGCAGCTGCTCTCGGGGCCTCAACCTCTATGCAATGTCTCCTTCTGCCACTATCAGCTGCAGATGCTGAGATGTTCCTTCATCTTCAGTTAGCACCTTTGCTGGTTTCATGCTATCAACCCTTGGGCCTGAAGGTCTGAGCCCTACTCACCTTGCCCTTGGGGTTGCTGTACTTGTCCATTTACCATCACAGTTAAGGACGGGAGGTGCCGAAGATATCACCTACCTCCTTGTCTCCATTACAACTCTACCTCCCCAGATCATCAGAGTCAATCATTCCTGCCAAGAGTGTAACTTCTTTCCTGCTGATCTCTGGACATGAGGAGCCTGAATGCCAGGTGGCAGCTGAAGTTATGGTTCAAGGAGTTTCTTGCTGAAAATGTTCCCAGTTTGGAGATGGGGACCTTTAACCTTGCAAAACCCAGAGCTGTAGGCACAGAAAGCATAATTTTTTTATGAGGCCATTAGGAGTGAACATAAGTAGGGTCACTCCTGCATCCTTCTTGGTCTCTGAGCTATGAATTCTTCCAATTTGGGATATAGCACCATAAATGTCTTTGATTCCAGATGTATTTTATATCCTAGATTATGACACCTCATCTTCAAAAATATCACGTCTGAGTTGGAGCTTCAGCTCTGTATTTAGTAGGCCATCTCGAAGCTCTCCCATCCTATTGGCTTCTAGGTTATCCAGCATGAGATATGACCGATATATTCCGTGTTGATGGATCCACTCCTATACCTCCCTTAGCAGATATCCTGATCTGATGTGACTTTCTATGAGATCTTGTGTACATCCTCAGAAGTGGCATTGCCAAGAAAGGCAAATCCACGCTCAGAATGATTATTGATTCATGTCAGAACAAATTGCTGGTCCTTCCAGAGTGAAAGAGACTCAAGGTAGTCAACTTGCTACCTGGAAGAATGGTGCTAAATTGAGGGCAAGTGTTGGTTTCTCTTGCTGTAAAGTTGGACATTTGGTAGCAATAGCAGCTAGATTAGCCTTGGCAAATGGGAGCCCAGGTCATCCTCAGTATCTGCCCCCATGGCCACCTAATTCTTATTCTCACTATACCAGCACTGTAGTGGCTGATGACAGGAACTGACTGACATCACCTGTTTGGGTCATTTTATCTACTTGCTTGCTTAGTGTCTCTCCTGTTGTAGATGCACTCTGATGGGTGCTAGCATATGATACAAAGGTATTTCTAATTTTTACATGTTCCCACATGTCCCTCACTATGCCTCTACCCCAGTCATCCTTGTTCCCAGCATTCCAGTCTTTCTCCTTTTAGGTTGCTGATCAGTTGGTCAGATTATTTGCCACTACTTCTAAGTCTATATATACCCTGGAGCTACTTCTCTTTCCACACAGAGCAGGTGGCCAGATGTAACACTTGGAGCTCCATCCACTGGGAGGATTTTTGCTCACCTCTGTCTTTCCAGGCTATCTCTGAGGGAGGCTGTAGTACAGTCACTGTGCATATTTTGGCTTGAGCCCAGACACTAAACTCACACGTCTATAATCCAAGATTGGGATTTTCCTTCTCTGTCAGCTAGTCATAAAGGCTTCTCCCATATGGCTGTAAGTGTGAGCTAAGAGAGGGACCCTGGTGAAATAATGGTAGATGATGTGAGATCTGAGCTACCTGTTCATGCAGCTTGCATGTGCCCTCTGGTTCTAGTCACATTCAATCTGATGTACCACTTCCACCTTACAATGAACTATATCCATTCCAACTAGATATTTTGGGACTGGGGAAATGACCACAGGTGGGTCCATAAGACTTGCAGAAGCACTGAGAGCTAGACCTTGGCCAGAACTTGATTGAGTAGGTAGTCTTCCTTTGCCTACCTTAACTGGGAGACCTTGGTGATATTTCAGGTAATTGAGTATGTGTCAACTCAAACTCTATGTCTAACTATCTATAAAATATTTGGGTATTTTCCTTTCCTCAGAGTATAACTATCAGAGTAAATCTCTATGGATTTTTTGGGGGAAGGACTGGTGGCATGATTACTATGCATATGTGCAGAGGCATTACAGGGTCCTTCTTCCTGGGGACATGGCGTCTCCTTCAATCAATGGGCCCTGTGTCTGCAAACTAGCTCAGATCCAGAAACCAAATAAGGGACTCTTACTTTTTGTGAGGTAACTGTCCTGATCATCTATCCTTGGTTTCTTTTGCTGACACAAGTTGAGTAGTACTCTTGTTTGCTGCTCATATATTTTTCCCCTAAGGATACAGTGCTCCATTAACCATCTCCACAACTCTTTGTGGGTCAGGCCCCTTTGGCTACCACTCTGAACTTGATGGTCACTACAATAATTGTATCCATAATAATGGCATTTCGATTATTGCATTCATAAAAAGCTTCTGAAGGGTAAGTACTGCCACTTGGCCTTGGCTGTGCTGGAGTCCTATTTCCTCTGCTATCAATGAGCCTAGTTCTGTAATGGTCCCTTCTACCACCAGCTCTGGCCCATAGAGATGAACCAACATCAAACAGTGATGTTGGTGCCTCTCTTGTCACTGCATTCTTTAAATGGTGTATCTTCATCTAGTGGTTTCCCAGCCTCACTTGGTATATCCATTCAGCATGTCTCCATCCCTGAGTCTTTTAATTTCTTCTCTACCACTTATGATGACCATGCTGACATTTTGACCTCATGAAGGCGGGCCATCAATTTTTGAATTCTTCTAAGAGCCATTACAGCAGCAAGTTTACACCATCTGATTAAATTATACATCTTATGAGCATTTCCAAATCAGTGTTTTCCCCTATTCAATCTAACATTCTGGCATTCATGATTAAGCACTCTCAGAATCTGGTCAATGTACTCCTCTGGCTCCTTCCAGTACATACTGGCTTGATGTGGGAGATAGTCCCCCCATCTCCCCCTTTTGAGCTAGCATGTCCCTGACTGGGTTTTTCTGTGACTTAACTCTAGTTATAGACCTAGTGGCCAAGAGGAAGGAGGGACAGATTCTGAGGGAAAGGGAACACATTCTGTCCTGCAAGGAAGAGGCCTTTGCATTGTCTTCAAGCAAGGATGGGAGTGCTAGCTTCTAACAGGAATGGTGGCTTAAGTCCACAGCCTCAGAGAGTTCAAAGAAATCTGAGACATTGGGGGACACTGACACAGATATTCATGTGGCAGGGTCCCATCCTTTCCCAACCAGGGTCCCAACCTTGGCATAGCAGACCTGCCGTGTTTGGGAATTTAGCTCTTTAGAGATCAGCCATTCTGACCATTAAGTACTGGACCTTAGCCTCCACTTTCTCTGTACTTCCTCTGTAGGATGAGAGCCTCTTTATGTGAAACAAGGAGGCTTTCACATGGTTTGAATTGGATGTTAACTGCTCTAAGTCACTTGCTTTCTTTTTTCTAACACTTCATAAAGCTTAGCAATAGCCATCTGTGGAAGTAGAATAATGGCCCCCCAAAGATTTCTATGTCCTAATCCTTAGAACTCATGAATATGAGACCTTACATGGCAAAAATGACTTTACAAATGTGAATAAGATTAAGGACCCTGAGATGGGGGGATTATCCTGGATTATTTAGGTGGACCCAATCTAGTCATATGAGTCCTTAAAAGCAGAGATCCTTTTCAAGCTGCAAAAAACTAGAGATGGTAGAATGAGCAGGACTCCACGTACCATTACTGACTTTGAAGAAGAAGGAAGGAACTGTGAGCCAAGAAATATAGTCAGCTACTAAGAGCTATAAAAAGCAAGGAAGCAGATTCTTCCCTAGAGCCTTCAGAAAGAAATGCAATCCTGCCAACTTATAGGTAGGTCAGTGAGACCTGTGTCAGATCTGACCTATAGAATTGTAAGATAATAAATTTGAATTGTATAAGCCGCTAAGGTTGTAGTAATTTTTAACAGCAGCAATATAAAACTAATACATAATCCAATTGTGTTTATAGCATTATTTCTCTCATATTTTTCAAACACCTGATGTACAGCACCAGCTGGTGCATTTTCTTCTACTGGTACACCATCCAATTCACCACTGGTAAAAGTTAACCATTGGATTTGCACCAGGGATTCTCCGTGCCTACCTATAACCAATGATGGTATCCTCATTGTTAAATGGGAGGTGAATGATCCAGCTCCCAAATCCCCTCTTAGTACCTACTTTTATGGAATGCTCCTTAAGAAGCTATTGCAAATGTTGGGTGTTATACACAACTGATGAATTATTGAACTCTACATCTGAGTATAATGATATACTATATGTTAGCTAATTCAATTTAAATTAAAAAAAAAAAAAGAAGGGGCGCCTGGGTGGCACAGCAGTTAAGCGTCTGCCTTCAGCTCAGGGCGTGATCCTGGCGTTATGGAATCGAGCCCCACATCAGGCTCCTCTGCTATGAGCCTGCTTCTTCCTCTCCCATTCCCCCTGCTTGTGTTCCCTCTCTCGCTGGCTGTCTCTCTTTCTGTCAAATAAATAAATAGAATCTTTAAAAAAAAAAAAGAAGCTATTGTAAGATGGATCATCTAGAAAGCACACTGTGTGAGAAAGAGTTTACTGTTCAGGAAGTTTATTAGGGAATGCTCCTGGGATTAACACCTATGAAAGGGAAAAGGATGGGCAGAGGGAAAACTAGTCTGACAGCCTCAGTCAACTCCATAGGGAGCTCTAAAGCTGAAATGGTCCAACAAAGTTGTTCCACGGTGGGCCAAAAAAATACCAGGCCCTTATATCCCCACCTTGATCAATTATTGGACATGGGTTACTCTTAGGACAGTCTGGAAGGGGCTCTCTGCAGCTAAGACAATCCATGAAGGAAATGACTGCTGAAGACTACCTACTAACCGCAATCCCAGAAGCTGATCCAACAAGGCCTTTTTTGAAGTTGGAACTCCATGTCTACCACAGTCTCCTTTTCCTTCTAAGCAGCCAGTCTTACTGGCTTACAAGGCAAGCAATAAGATGATATCTTTATAAGGAAACTGAGCCATGGTAAAGTCCTAGAGATACTGGCATCTGGGGGTCTGCAAGGAAATTGGCAATAGGGAGGCCCACTAATAACAAATCTCTCAGAAGTTCCAAAAATATTTAATACCTCTCTCCTATATATGAAAAGTTAGCCAAGAATTGTAAGACATTTAAAGAAATCCTTAAACATGGCAGAGAATCCTAAAACAAACAGGAACTTAAAACAGTATTCAGAGGTAAAAAAAGACACTGAAAGAAGCAGATAAAAACATTTTTTAAAAACTATAATTGTGTCCTCAGGGAGATAAAAGATATTACATTCATGAAACAAGAATACAATGCCAGGGGAAAAAAATAAAATTGATTCATTGACTGATTTAGGGAAAAGAAAGAAATTTGGAAATTAAAACACAATCAGGAAGTAAAAATTTCAACAGAAGTGCTAGAAGTTAATGTTGAGAAAATCTCCCAGAAAAAATCAGATCATTCCAGGGCTAAAATCTGAATAATGGGAACTTCCAGAAAGAGAGAACAGGAAAAAATTATCAAAAAACCAAAAAACTTCCTCAGAATTGAAATGCTTAAATTTCTAACTTAAAATAGCCCACTGCATGCTTATCTGAAGTTATGAAAAATGACCCAGATCAAGGCATATCATTTAAACATAAGAACACTGAGGACAAAGACAGTATTCTGAAATCTTTCATAGGGAAAATCAGATCACATACTAAAAAAAGAAGTAAGAATAGCACTGAACTTGTGTGCAACAACTTGGGAAGACAATAGAGCAATGTCTTAAAAATTTGGAAAGAAAAACTATCCAACTTAGAATGTTATATTCAACCAAACTATAAATTAAGAGTAAACATTAGATATAAAACAAGAATACAAATCAAGCATTCAAAACATCTACAATCTTATATCTCATGCATTCTTTCTAGAAAGCTACTGGAAGGTAAGTCACCGCAAAACGAAAGAATAAATAAGAAAAAAATAATAACATAGGATCCAGAAAATAGGGTCCAACACAAGAGAGAAGCAAAGGGAATTCCCTAAAATAATGATAAATGTTAATAGCCACACAGTAGAACTAGCAAGAAAGCTGATTAGAGAAGGTGTTCAGCAATCTCCAGAAAATTTTCCAAAAGAAATAACTGGATGGAACTGATAGATTTCCTGATATGATTAACTGTGCTACCTGAGATTTAGGATTCTTTAAGGTGGGAATTGATTAATGATAGGTACTGCATTAGGGTAAGCTGATCTATAGAAACAAATAAATCCCCAAAAAGTCAGTGGTTTAAAGACCAGTTTATTTCTTTTCGGTGTAACAGTCCTGGGCAGACATTGAAGTTGGTGAATAGTTCTCACTACACATTGATCAGTGACCCTGCTTGACGGATGCTCTGCCGCCTTCAAAACATGCCTTCGAAGGACACCCTAATTGTCACCTTCCCAGTCAGCCAGAATAGGGGATGGCAGGAGCATGGAGGAGACTAGAGGAGGTTTTTATGAGCCAGGCCTGGAGGCAGCACACATTACTGCCATTCAGAGGACGATACTTTATCAGAAGATAGACTGGGAAAAGTAGCCTAACTGAGATCCAGAGAAGAGCAGAATGGATTTTGGTGAAGAGGTAGTAGTTTCTATTTTAGGTACAGAGAGGTATAGGATCCACTTTGGGGGGCCTGAAGCTTATATAATTGGGGGTAAGGGGACTTCTTCAATGAAAAGAATAGAAAACAAGAAATACAAATGTCTAGAGTCCCTACCAGGGCCTTTGAAAGAGACATGTGCAAATAAGAAACCCTGAAGCTTGTACTCTACTAGCTTCATAAAAAATCTGCCCCTAGATATTAGAGCAGCTGTTAACACCGTTAGGCCCCAAAGAGACACAGTGGGGCAGAAACTACAACAAGATGGCAGCCTATTTCTTTCTTATGGTAAAGCAGTCATCTTCAATCGCATTGTTCTTCACTCCCCAACATCTGACTTCTACCTTAGAGTCTCAATTGGCTGATCTTGCTTCTGCCATCACATCTGCATTGCTGTAGCAGAAGGGAGGAAAAAGAAAGAGGAAGATGCATTCCTACCTTCAAGGGCATGACCCAGGTATTGCCATATCTGCTCACTTCTTATTGACACAACTTAGTCCCAGTGACCACACATGGCTACAAGGGAGGCTAGGAATGGTAGCTTTAGCTGGATGGCTCAATGTACACTTACAAATTCTCTTACTCCAGAACAAGGGGAGAGAGGATGTTGGGGCACAGCTGCCTGTCTCTGCCACAGGTACCTGGAAAACTTAAACTAAGCAATTTATTATTCCAAGAGACATCTAAGTTATGTAACGAAGCAAATATAGTCATAATCACCATATGGCTTGGCTGGGAACAATTTTGCCTAGAAATCAACACACTGATTTTTACTTAACCAAACATTATAAGATAGCTATTGGGAGAAGATGGAGGGAAAGAATTGGATCTGTTGAAAGGGACAGGGAAATGGATGGAAAAGTTAATCATTACTCTTGGTAGAAAGTCACTAGATAATGCCTCAAATTGGAAAATCAAGAAGTAGCAGTATGCACATGCCACTTGGAAATACGGAGGCTAAACTCCAGAGTAAATAGTTAAAAGCATTGAAAGAAGTTGCCTCTGAGAATCTGAGATAGGAAGAGGTGGAATGGGGACTGCTGATTTTCATTATAATCTTTGCAGTGCCTTTAACTTTTAAGTTCATATATGTACATTACTTTGATGGAAATATGAATTTAAGATATGGTATAGCTGTAAAAGAAATGCTGCCGAGTTAAAGCAACATTTCAAGTTTTGCTAATTTTGAAGAGTCAATAAGCCTAACTCTAACCAATTCTTTCAACTTTCTATCTTATCTCTATCTATGACCTGAACTCAGTGTTTCCAAAAATATAATCAGTAAATCATCTAAATGAGAATAACCCAGGGAGCTTGTATTAAGTACCGATTCCTAGACAATGCTCCTCAACAATTCAGCAATTCAGCACGCTGCAGTTTGAGAACAACCTCCACACTTCAAGCCTTGGCTCCAGCCAAGCTTGTCTGTGCACTTGTTTCTACAAAATCTTTGGCACAGTCCTATCTTCAAACTATTCTATCTTTTCCAGGGATTCTGCTGCCTTTCCCCCAGCCCCCTCTCCTTGCCTAGATAAGCTCTTCCAGGTATCTATATCGTTCCTCTAATTATCATGTGACCAGTAGGTAGTAAACCACAAGATATGCCAGCCCTGTCTGCTGACTCAACTCCAGTCCCATCTGCCCTGCGCTGCTGCCCATTCTGCTTTGTAATTGCCATTTTATCTAGTATGGGTCTGGTCCCCTCATTAATAGTAGTTGACCAGTTGGTTGATGGATTGGATTCACATGAGTTATGTATTGGGTGAGGGGATGTTACCCATAAAGGGTAATGCTGACTTGACAGCTTAAAGGGCCTCTCCAGGTAGGCAGTGTATTAGTTTCCTGTGGCCGCTGTAACAAAGCACCATAAATTAGACAGCTTAAAACAACACACATTTACTCTCTCACCACCCTAGAGAACAGAAGTCAGAAATCAGCTTCATGGGACCAAAATCAAGGCATTAGTAGAGCTGTGCTCCCTGTGGAGGCTCTAGAGAGAATCTGTTCCTTGCTTCTGGTTTCTGATGGCTGCCAGCATCCTGGGCTTGTGGTCATATCACCCCAATCATCAAGGCTAGCATCTTCAAGTCTCTCTGTTCCATCTTCCCATCACTTTCTCCTCTGTGTCTGCAGTCTCCCTCTACCCCCTTATAAGGATATTTGTGATTGTACTTCGGGCTCACTCACAAAATCCAGGATAATTTTCCCATTTTAAGATTCTTAACTTAATCATATCTGCAAAGACGCTTTTTCCAAATAATATTGTAAGTTTCAGGGATTAGACCCTGATATCTTTGAATGCCATGATTCAGCCTATTGCCGGCAGTGTCTTAACCCACAGAGCTGCCTCACCAACAAATGCCTCCAAACAGCATTTGGTCGAAGTACCCTCAGGTGGCTCTTACAGATCCGTCTCTGGAAGCAGTGGATCCAACTCTGGCTGCATAAGAGAATCACCTGAGGTCGTTTATAAAAATGTCTCACTCAGATTACATCAAATTAAAAAGCTTCTGCACAGCAAAGGAAACTATCAACAAAACCAAAAAGCAACCTACTGCATGGGAGAAGATATTTGCAAATCATATACCCAATAAGGCATTAATATCCAAAATATATAAAGAACTCATACAACTCAATAACAACAATGGCAAAGCCAATTAAAAATGGGCAGAGAATCAGAATTGACATTTCTCCAAAGACATACAAATGGCCAACAGGCATATGAAAACATGCTCAACATCACTCATCATCAGGAAAATGCAAATCAAAATCACAATGAGATATCACCTCACACCTGTCAGAATGGCTAAAATTCAAAACACGAGAAATAATAAGTGTCGGTAAGGGTGAGAAGAAAAAGAAACCCTCTGCATTGTTGGTGGGATGCAAACTGTTACAACCACTCTAGAAAACAGTATAGAGGTTCCTCAGAAAAAAAATAAAAATAAACTATCACATGATCCAGCAATTCTACTACTGGGTATCTGTCTGAAGAAAATGAAAACACTAATCAAAAAGATATATGTGGGGTGCCTGGGTGGCTAAGTCTGTTATGCATCCAACCCTTGATCCCAGCTCAGGTCTTGATCTCAGGGTTGTATGTTCAAGCCCTGCATCGGGCTCCATGCTGGGTGTGGAGCCTACTTTAAAAAAGAAAAAGATATATGCACCCCTACGTTTATTGCAACATTATTTACAATAGTCAAGACATGGAAGCAGCCTGAGTGTCCATCCATAGAGGAATGGATAAAGAAGATGTGATATATATGCACAATGGAATATTACTTGGCCATAAAAAAGAACGAGCTCTTACCATTTGCAACAACATGGATGGAACTTGAGGGCATAATGCTAGGTGAAATAAGTCAGACAGAGAAAAATAGATACCATGTGATTTCACATATGTGGAATCTACAAAACAAAATAGACAAACAAAACAAAAAAAACCCCAGAGATTAGAGGTTATCAGAGAGGAAGAGGTTTGGGGGAGTGCAAAATGGATAGAGAGGATCAAGAGGTACAAACTGCCAGTTATAAAATAAATAAGCCATGGGGATGTAATGTCCAGCATAGGGAATATAGTCAATAATATTGCATTAACTTTGTAAGGTGACAGATGGTAACTAGACTTTCTATGGTGACCATTTTGCAAGGTACACAAATGTCAAATCACTATGTTGTACACCTGAAACTAATATAATATTGTATGCCAATTATGCTTCAATTAAAAAAAAGAGAGAAAGAACACAAAAGAAAAGAGTACACATGAAAGCCCTGAAGAAGGAGGGAGCTTGGTGGTAAGAGGAACTAACAAGAGGGCTATATAGCACAAGGATAGCTCGAGCCCAATGGCAAACGCCATGGCAGACCTCGATGGGCTTTGCTTAGAGGCCATGGCGATGAGTTCACATTTTATCCTAAGAGCAGTGGGAAGCACCTACAGGGATTTAAACAGAGGGTTCTCCTTATATTTGAAAAAGCTTACTATGGCTTTTCATGGAACATGGCTGGATGAAAGACCACAATCGAATCAGGAAGACTACATTGGAGGCTGCTACAGTAGTTCCAGGGAGTGAGGCTAATAGTTTGGGCCATAGGTGTCACAAAGATGGAGAGAAGTGGATGGATTCAAGATATATTTGGAGGTAGAACAGATTCACACTTGGTGATAAATTCAGTGGGGGCAGTGGGTAAAGGTGGCACTGAGCGAGAAAAAATGACAAGGATGGCCCAAAGTTTCTGGCTTGACATCTGAATAGAGATAATAGGGAGCAGTGAAGAAAAGTAGCATTGGGGGAAAGATACAGAATTTGGTTTTACTTATGTTAAGTTTGAGATGTCTGTGAGTCATAGAAATGGAGAAGTAGGAGGTTAGCTACATAAGCCTGGGACTGAGAAAGAGCTCCTGGTTGGAAATAGGAATTTGGGGCTCATTGGAATATGAAATGGCATGCTGGAGCTGGTTTATACCAGCTTGGGAGAGCTGATGGTTAAGTTTTCATGAATTCTGTGAGCCCACTGTTCAACAGAAACATTATTAAAAAATAAAATTGCATAAACATGATTTAAATAAATAATATTTTAAAATATCTTGCAGGGCGCCTGGATGGCTCAGTCAGTTAAGCAGCTGCCTTTAGCTCAGGTCATGATCTCAGGCTCCTGGGGTTGGGCCCCATGTCCAGCTCCCTGCTCAGTGGAAAGTCTGTTTCTCCCTCTCCCACTGCCCCTCAGCCCCACTCATGCTCTCTCGTGCTCGCTCTGCTCTCTCTCTCTCAAATAAATAAATAAAATACTTTAAAAAATGTATCTTGCTTAAGCTCTCACCCCTAAAGATTCTGATCCTATTGCTTGAGGTGGAGTCTGGGCATCAGTCCTTGAAAACGCCCAAGTGATTCTAATGTGCAACCTGTTTGGAGAACTGCAACATAAAGTGTGTTGAGCCACCAGAAGGTGGCCCTGGGTCTCCCCTCAGCAGCCTGAGCTCAGCTTCTCTGTCCTGACTAGCCAACAGACCCAGGAATCCCAGAGGCCCTGTGAAGCCTGGATGGAGAGTTAGGCTGACAGGAGGGGACCAAGCAGAAGGGCTCAGTAGGGTTTGTTCTTTACCAATCTGGCTGCCTAGAGCCCCCACCTGCACCCCCAGCCTGCTCCTTCGCCCAGAACTGGGCTGGTACCTTGATCCTCCCAGCATGGATCTAATTCATGCTCTTCCAGTAAGAAGGGAATGAAAAGGAGACAGGGCCAGAGGGAGACCCTGGAACAGAGGAATTATTAAAAAGCACGATTGTTAAACCCATCCTGTTCTATTTAGGAAAAGAGTTTCACAGATCTGTGTATATACACCCTGGAACTGTCCCACTCCAGTCTCATTTCCCATATTCACACACACACACACGTGTGCACACACACACAGGCACATGCACATGCAAACTCACACCAGCTGCCTGTCAGGAGTTGGCACCCTGGCCCACCTCTGGGAGAACAGAAGTACAAGAGATGAAGTTGGCAACCCAGGAAGACACTAGCCAATTGTTCTATACCATGCCCAGTATTCAAAGGAGCATTTCTTGGACTCCAAAGACAGGGCAATGCCAGAGCCTAGACTGTAATCCAACTGCCTGAACAGTCCTGAGGCCATGTCACAGTTTTCTGGGAACAGGACCCCATTTGGCATGATAGAGCTCAAAATTGACTGCTGGGGCTTACAGCTGAAAGCTGCAGCTGGCTGCCAGTTAGAGCTAGGAGACCATTACTAAAAGGTGGAGTGGCCACACTGGGATTGGCTTCCTGCTTCAGGTACATTGACTTAGTCTCAGACCCCCAAGGCCAAGAGTCTTCAGGGTTCAGAGTTTAAGAGCATGGCTATAGAGCATATCCCACCCTTGACATTAGCCCACATGCTGGGACGGCCACCAGCCCAGCGTACCCATCTGAACTATACAAGGAGGCAGGACTGGATTGGGAAACTGGACTTCTATCCTCAACACACACATGTGTGGCCTAGAACAAGTCACCTCACATCTCCACGACTCCAATTCTTTACCTGCAAGATGAAGAGTGGGATTCAGGATCCCTAGGTCCCTTCCTGAGCTAAGCTTCCATCGATCAACTTTCTTACTTTTTTTTTTTTTAAGGTTTTATTTATTTATTTCACAGAGATAGAGACAGCCAGCGAGAGAGGGAACACAAGCAGGGAGAGTGGGAAAGGAAGAAGCAGGCTCATAGCAGAGGAGCCTGATGTGGGGCTCGATCCCATAAAGCCAGGATCACGCCCTGAGCCGAAGGCAAACGCTTAACCGCTGTGCCACCCAGGTGCCCCACTTTTTTTCTTTTTCTACACAATATACTGAGTTAGTTTGTCAGAGTTCTGGTATTTTGCTAACTCTTAAAGTGTCCCTGTAGCTGTTAGCTACCACCAGCAGCTGCTGCTTACCAGCCACAAAGTCCCGGTGGCATACAAAATTAAACAGTTATAGCTCACACGGCAGTGTGGAGGGGCTGGTGTAGGCTGCCTCCTCAGGCATCTGTAGCTCTGCTGGGGGCTCTCCAGGCTGCTTGGCTGGGGCCCCTGAGCTGCGGCAGTTCTGTCCCAAATGTCTCTCATCCTCCTTCTCTCATCAACCAGCAGGTGAGCCCAGGCATGTTCTTTCCAGGGAGAGAGCAAGAGGGCAAGCAGACACAAGGTCTCTTGAGGTCCAGGCTGGAAACTACAGTCACTTCTACCTTATTCTATTGGCCAAAGTAGGTCACATGCCTAGTTCCAGATTCAAGAAAGAAGGAAATAAAATCCACAAAGTCATATGGCAAAGGGCATGGATAAAGAGAGAGGGAAGACTAGGGGCCATTAATGCAATCTACAGCCTCGCTGGGACAAAAAAAAAAAAACAACACCACCTAGCCAATGAACCTAAAGGAGGTTTTGGTAGAATCAGCTGTTTTCTACAAACATATAGGCTCTGCATCCCCCTGATGTCATAGTCTGGGAGAGAACACTTGACTACAGAATCGCCATCTTGCTCTGCTCCAAATCCCAGGGTCTCTAGGCCTCCTGGGGGCTGAGTCCAGGGTGAGAAGCACCTGTCCCTCGTTGACCAATGAAGTAAGGAGCAGAATCTGAACTGGCCTGGACACTTTGAAGGCTCTCAGTACCTGATTTGATTGGAAGTGAGGATGATAGATTTGATTTTGGGGAAGAGGAAGATCCAGAAAGGGAGGGTGGGTATCATCTCCTGGGGTGTTGCAAAACTCACAAAACACCACTGTAGCTTGACCTCAGCATCAGAAAACCCAGCTTCCAAGCCCAGTTCTGCCACTAACTAGCCAGGGGCCTCAAGTAACTCATTCAACCTCTCCAGTGCCTGTTTCCACATCTAGGAAGTGGGGCTGACAGTACGCTCCTCGGAGACCCAAATTAGACCATTTATATGCAACAGGCTTTGCTGAGTGCAACTAAGTATTATCCGCAGGTTTTTGACACCCACCACTCTGCAGGCCCAAGCATCTCTACCCATCCTGCTCTGGGATGGGAGCGATGGTTTCTATCCCCTCCCCAGACACTGCCGGTCCTATTTCCCGTGCAGCCCTCAGGCCTCATGTGCTCTGTTTCCAGCCTCCACAGAAGCCCCCTGCACCATTTTAAACATTTGAGCACTGTTTTCCATCTCCCAGCTCTCCGGCTGCCCTCTCTGCAAGGCTGGGCCCCTGGCTGCAACACCCGTGGCTGGTTTCGATTTGTCATCAGCATCTCTTGGCTTCATTCCTCTGGTCTGTCCCAGCAGGTTGGCCGCACCCGCCCACATTAAAGGTCAGCTCTTGGATGGTATTATGGCTAAGCAGCTGGAAAAAGCCTCAGAAGCTGATTTCCCTTTCTCTAGCTACTAAATCATTCTTTTATCCACTGACTCCCAAGTGAGACCCTGGGCCCTAAATCGGGCTGTTCCCTGTCACCTCAGACAACAGTGCCTTTTAAAATCTCATCTGGACTCATCTCCCTGAATGATCCCCACCTCCCTTGAGATGACAAACCACCAAATCCACTCTGTTGGCCTTGCTGCGTGTCAAATGCTCACACTTGGAGGCCTCAGGAAAAGATGGGACTGTGACGGTATTTTCCCAGCCATACAAGCAGCACCTGGTGCTCCCTAGCTCCCTAGTGGCCTTCCCAGACCTGCTGAAAGGGCCAGGGAGGGAAGAATGCCTACAGTGAGTGTCTAGACAGGGGCCAGAGCAGTGAGAGAGGAGCCCACTCACCCATCAGCCAGGCCAGCTAACTGACCTGATGCAAAGATGGCCCCCTCTCACCAGGTAGTCTCTCAGACTGAGGCGAGCCTCTTATAACCAAACTCCAAAGGGGAGTGGGGGAGGTTCTGAGCCTTCTTTCACCACAAGATCAACAAACTGAATCCTTCTGTCCTCCAGATGACAAATATATATATATATATATATATATATTGAACCCCTGCCATGTGACAAGTAGGAGTGGAACTGGGGATAATGCAGCACTGAATAAAATGGACAGGGTCCCTACCCTCATAGAACTCACTTGTGGGGATGACAAAACATAAACAACTAAAGCAAGCTATAACTAAAATTACTTCAGACTGTGAAAAATTCTGTCCAGGAAATAAGTACACTGCTGTGATAGAGTCTGGCAGAGCACAGGCCTCTTTGTTATGGGTGATCAAAAAGTTCCTTGGAGGAAGGTAAGCAGAAACCCAAAGGATAAGGAGTGAGAGGAAGAGAAGGCAGAGGGGCTGCACATGCAAAGGCCCTGAGGCAGGAAGTACTTGGTATGTCCTAGGATGTATAAGAAGAGCCAAGCGATGAAAGCAGAGGAAAAGAAGAGGAGGGCAGGAAGAGCCAGGGAGGCAGGCAGGGCCAGTTCACACAGGGTGGGAAGTCAAAGAAGATGCCAGCTTTCTTTTAACTCATTGGAAGTTTTCAAGCAATGGGCTGACATTGTTAATGTTTTTTTTTTATTTAAATTCAATTAGTCAACATATAGTACATCATTAGTTTCAGATGTAGAGTTCAATATTTTGAACAGAACTCTCCAGCGATGTGACGAAAATGCAAGTAAACTTTAAATCAAAGCAGAGGAGTTTTCAGGTAGGCCGAAGAGAAGGCTTTCTGATAAACAGGACCAGCTGAAAAGGGACTTACTAGAAATTTCTACTTTTTTGCAAGAAATTAAAAATAAGATGGAACCATCTATCTAAAATGGTTTATAATTGTCTTACCTTGGAACAATAGTCTAATTCTGGGTCCTACATGAGCTGTATCTCAGCTGAGCTCTTCAATTATATAAAGCAGAGAAGATATCTACTTGTTCCGCCTTTTTTAATTGAATAAGAGAGTAAATTTTTTTAACTTTGGAAATATTTCAGGCATTACTATTCAACCAAACTAACAGCTATGTGTTAAGAAGTTTAGTGTGAGGGGCGCCTGGGTGGCTCAATCATTAAGAGCCTGCCTTCGGCTCAGGGTGTGATCCCAGAGTCCTGGGATCGAGCCCCACATTGGGCTCCTCCGTTGGGAGCCTGCTTCTTCCTCTTCCACTCCCCCTGCTTGTGTTCCTTCTCTCGCTGGCTCTCTCTCTCTGTCAAATAAATAAATAAAATCTTAAAAAAAAAAAAAAGGTTTAGTGTGAGCCAAGCTCTGTGGGAAATACCAAGTTTGTTTTTGTGAAAGCAGCACCCTGCCTTCAAGGAGCTTACCCTCTCATTTGGGGAGATGGGACAAAATGACATAAAAAGTTAAGTAACAGTCTGGCACTCGAATTTCAATTCAGGACCAACCAGGAAAAACACCATAAAGTTCTATATGGGAACTCACAAACTGGATTTTAAAGAAATGCCCAGCACTGTTGGAAGTGGGGAAAAACCATGCCTGGCCACACCCAGACAGAGAGTTTCATGAGCAGCTGACTCAGGTGGGGGCTTTGGAGCCTCCCCCAAGACCCCCCAAGGCCTGGGAAGTCACTCCTAGTTGGGGATGTGCTGGACCAAAGCGTCAACAGTAGAAAGTACAGGGGTGTTTGGAGGAATCCTGGACACACGCCTCTCTAGTCGCTGATTGTCACAAACACTCCCAAACATGTGCATATTTGCATAAGCAGTGACAGATCTGGGTTTTGTGACACCTGAAGCAATTTCTGTGCCCTCTGCAAGAAAAAGAATACAAAATAACTAATATAAAATCAGGTACAAAAGAGCACATTTATTTTGAATAATAAATCATAACAAGTTCTCAGAGATCTTTTCCAGACCTTTTCCACCAAGATCTCTTTAAGCAATTTACCAGAATGCTTACACAGAAATTACTCTCTTCACTTAGGACATTCTTCAACTCCCAGGGACTGGAGACTCAGCCTCATAAATTCCACATAAATCTGCCCCTGAGCACAAGCAGACTATAGTGATTGACTTGGATTTAAGTTCCAGGGAACAGAAGAAGCTGGCAAGTGTGTGGGACAGGTCTTGGGGAAGGTCATCATGCCTGCTGGCCAGTGAAACACAGAGGACCATCACTGATACTCCCAGGGCATGAACCCCTCCAACACATCTATGCATTTATGTAGTGGGTGTATCCCTCACATGAATGCCAGCCTAGCCCCCAGTGCAGCCAGTAGCTCAGCTCATGTGCAAGAGCTGTGCTTTTGAGTAACAGCTTTGGTGACAAATCTGGGGAGCTCAGCTGGCCCAGCAGGCCTAGCATATGAATTCACTGAGCACTTCTAGTTATCAGGAGACCCGTGCTGGTTCAAGCATAGTAGGATCCAGGTTCCCCAACCAAGCATCAGGCTCTGCTGCTCCCAAAGTCTCATCTGTGCTCAGTAAATTGGGCTCCAACTCTGTAAGAGGACTCTCTTTGATGCCCCCCCAACCATGGCTGAAACTTTGTAATTTCCATGGGTGTGCCCCCTGGTGCAGAGCAGAGCTGGGGCGGATGTGAGAGGATATCCCCCAGTTTGAGACACTTACCACCCATAAGTCATCATTAAAACTACAGTATCATAGATTGCTCAAGAAAGAACCTCAGAGCTCATTCAGTAGAGGGGGTTGCAAATGTTTGGTCACCTTTTCTCCAAAAGAACTCTTATCTAGAAGGCCAAATGAGCAGAGCGAGGATTCCCTCCATATCACCCCTATTCCATGTTCTTCCAAGGTACATTAAATCTGGCACTAAGACTTTACTTCTTCTAATAGCCAAGGAGTCCTGTATTACTGATAATATCTAGTCATTGAAGCACCCTCTCCTCCATCCCATCCTTTGGGTCACTGGGAAAAACGCTCTGCCCTCTGTCCCCTCTTCTACCACTGCTCCTTGCAAAGAGAAGACCACCCTCCCCAACCCTCTCCTATTCGCAGACCCTGCTGTTCAGGGTGATTGATTCACCAAGACATTCCTGACCACAGACACCCACCCAAGGCTATTCTCAAGGCTATAGAATTGGCATCTAAAAACACAGAAGCCAACCACCCACCACCACCATTATGTGAGCAGGCAAGACGCAGGCCTCCAACCCTTACTGGCCCTTGCCAGCCCCTCTCTCCCAAGAAGGACAACTCTGAGCCCCAGACTCTCTCTCCTCTCCTCCAGCACTACCCACCTCCAAACAAAACTTAGGTTGGGGACAATGGTCCCCCTGTGCATAACTTTTTTGTCCTGAATCTCAAATGCTGTTAACAGACCTAGGGCAAGAAGGCCAGAATTCGAGAATATGGGAGAAACTAAAACTCAACCTCTTTCTTTGGAATCTGTCGTGACAGCCAGAACAAAGAACTAATTAATATATTAGTTAATATATCAACTGATTATCCCACCACCCAAATAAAATAAATAAAAGCAGAGCTTTTCAGGCAAAGAGGGCCATTGTCCTACACCCCCATTACCCATCCATCTGACCCCTGAGGGTCAGTGCTTTGACAACTGAGGACTACATAGCCCCATCCCTGCTCGCACACTCTCTTAAGGTGAGGACAATGGCGTGGTTTGCTCACAGTCAGCCAGCTAGTGAGACCCTGCCCCAGGCAAGAGGACACCTTTAGCCCTGAAAGGATCTGTCAGTCGACACCAGCTCCCATATGCCAGCTGAAGCCCCTTCCTCCTCGACAGGTCCATAACCCCCATTCCCCCAGCGGCTCTCAAAGAAGCAAGGAAAAAGAAGCAGCAGGCCCCAGAAGCTGTTCTTCAGCAGCTACCCCAGAGAACGGTCTCCTTTACCCTATAAATGACTGTTTGGGGGTTTGGGGTTTTTTGTCTACTCAGGATCTGAGGCTTTCAATTCTGAGCCTGCTGAATAATTGGAGGAAATCAGGATCTGAGAGTGACATACTCCATGCCCCAGCTCACCTGGGAGAGAACAGGTTGAAGCGTGTGCAAGCCACACCAAGAATCTGCCAAGCAGAACCCCTGTTCCAGAAGCTGTCAGAAATGCCACCAGGCACTGGAAGACATTTACTTCATATGAAACATTGTTCCCGGGGGAGGGGAAGGAAACCGTGTCGAGAGACCAATACAACCACGTGTTGGCAGGAGCTGCATTGTCTGAAAACCACTGGTGGGATGTCTGGAATTCTTAATAAAAATTCCAGAAAGTCTGAAGCCCTCTGGTTAACAGGTAAGAATTTAAAAGGAAATAAGTATTTGGCTTCTGAGAAAAAGCATGAGGAAGCATCAGTGTGGTAAGAGTATGAGTCAGGACAGTCTATGATATGCCACAGTAACAGATAAACCAAAATGAAATTTTGATAAGAAGAATCTTAACCCCAAAGGTCTGACAGAACAAAGATTTATTTCTCATTCACAATAAGGCTGCCACATATTAGGAGGCTCTTCTCCATCTTGCAACTCTGTGCTATGGACACATGCCTTCCACATAAGGGAAAAGAGGGAGAAATGGCTCCCATTCCTTCCACTCTCAATCTGTAGGAAAGAATCAGGCACATATCCCCAGTGTAATTACAAGGAAGCCAGCAGAGTTCAGGAGCACATGGCTATTCGATGACCACTAATTATCTCAGCCACATTAAACTCCAGCTCTCTGCCCAAATGTCCGATGTTTCCCATAAGGGATTGAATTCTCCTCCCCAAATATTCCAGTCACCTTCCTTTTGGCCAGAGCTGTTGTCAATAAGCGGTCAAGTGACTTCTGCTTTCTTAAGTTCCCTCGTGGCAACAGCATATCCAAAAAGCCTAGGAAATGGTGGCTCATGTTAGTTTGTCCATCCAATAAATGTGTATGGGACACTTGCCATGTGCCAGGCATGGTGCTCTGTGCTGAAGATACAACAATGACTCAACTAGACACAGCTCCTGCTCTGAGAGAGCTTAGAGTCAAGTGGGAAACCACCAAATTACTTCACAAATAGTTAACTACAAGCGAAAAGTGAGCGCCATGCACAAAGAAAATAGGGAGCCATGGTAGAATATATGAGGACCCAATCTCACCCATGTGGGTCAATGAAGATTTCTCTGAAGAAGTGATATGTAAGCTGAACTAAGAAGAAGGAGCAGGGGCAAGTAGGCAAAGGGGTATGAGGTGAAGGGAAAAGTGCTCCAAGGGGAAGGCCCAGCATGTCCAAAGGCCCTGGGGAGGGAGGGAACGTGAAGTGTTTGAGGAGCTTCAAGGTGGCCAGTGTAGCTAAAGCTCAGAAGGCAGGAGTGCTGCCACTGGGTGCCACAACCCCAGGGGATGCAATTCATGTGGAAAACCATGTGTTTTGTGTTCAAATGAGATTTTTGTTAAATTTGCTTAAGTGCAAAGTGGTAGAGTTTTGGCATTGGCACTTTATTCAAAAGTGGGGGGAAATGTCTGTGGGTTCTTCTTGGTATTGATACGAGACAGTTCACATTCTGCCTGCCACCACTCCCCCCACGCCCCGGCACATACACACCTGCAACTCCCACATGGCCTTCCCACCAAAGTTTAGGTCCCAGACAAGCCCTCAGCAAGGCTTCCAAAGAAAATGTGCAGGCAAAAGACACAAAGTACGGGAAAAAGGAGACTGAACAGTTAAGAAAGGCCTCCTTCGTACTGCCAACTGCCTTGGATGCCTCAAATCCCATAAACATCTCTTTAGGGGAAAAAAAGTGGTGAAAAGAATAAATTAGGGATAGGCAGTTTATCAAGGGAAGCCAAATAGAAGGGCCATTCCAATGGTCCAGGAGACAGTGAGGATCTGAGTGTAAATGAAGGGGGGACAGGGCTGGCTGAAGAGCACCCTGAACTTGGGAGTGCCATTCCTCAGCCTAGGGTCTGCCACTGGGGGCACCTCAATCTCTGATTTGCCTCAGAGGTCCTGGGTCTCTCTGCACTCTTCCAGACTTCAAGGTATAACAGGCTCTGGCAAACTGCCCCCTGCCTAGATTTCCAGCTTCCTCCCACCCTGTTGCCCCTCACTTTCCCAGTTCTGGCCTCCTCAGATCTCCCCCCGTTCCTCACAGCTTCTTCAAAGATCTTCCCTGGCCCAAAGTTGCCCTCCTTCCCCTCTTCCTCCTCCTTCCTCTCAGTTCAGCCTTCTCCTCTCAGGACACATTCCCTGAACCCAGACAGGGGCAAGTCCCCCACTCTAGGACCCCTAGTTTCTGCTCTTCACCCTATAATAAGGACACTTGACTGCTTTACTTCTTCCCTCTCAGACCACAAGCCCCCCTCCCAAAGCAGAGGAGCTTCGACATGATCCAGCACTGCTTCCCCAGTGCCCAATACAGTGCCTGACACATAGTAACGGCTCAACCACTTTTTCCTGAATCCAACTACAGAGCTAGGATTTAGGTATTTCAAAGCCAGGGGTTTGTGCCTGATTTATTCACAGCTACTTCCCTAGTGCCTAGAGCAGATATTTGCTGGCTGGCTGGCTGGCTGGCTGAATGAATGAATGATCTTCTGAGCCAGAAAGGGCAACTTAGATACTTTCATTTTACAGGTGGAGAAACAGAGGCCCAGAGAAAACAAAGACCCACCCACGGTTTCACAGCTCAAACAGTGAGCTGGGTTCCCAGTGCCAATGAGCAAAGTCATCTATAAAAAACACTCCGCCTGTCCCCTTTTTATAGAGGAAAACACACGCAGGTATTGATCCTTCCCAGAAGCAGCTGTCCAAGGTACTTATGTACAGATGAATTTATTTATTTATTTATTTATTTATTTATTTATTTATTTATTTATTTCCTACCCTGTTCTAAGAGGAACCGGAGGCAGTTTGCCCACTGCAGCTCCTGTGAATGCTGTATTTTCCAAACTCAAGAACAAAACATGATGGAAAAAAAACCTGTACAGAAGGAGGGGCAATAACACCTCACCCAGAACCAGTTTCCTTGGCCAGAGCAGAAAAGCTCCAGCAGAGAGGGCTGTCTCTGTAATCAAATTACCAAAATTAGTGACTAAGAGGAACAGAGCAGATGTGGAAGATTTCAATTTTGCTGAAGGATTTGGCACAATGTCTCAAGGAACTGAATTTGCAAATTCTTGCATAAGAACAGTGTCACGTGAAATAAAAATCTGGCTGTAGGACCACAGTGGTGGCAGCCACACCAAGTGATGTTGTGGTCATTGACACAAATCTTCTCCTCCTCCTGATCTGCAAGGGGTGGTAGACAGGGCCTTGGGGGAGCTGCAGCCACAATGACAATGAGACACCATAGATTTCTATATAGCACCTAATTTTCTAAAGCCCTTTCAGCCACATCATCTTATCAGATCCTCACCATCAGAAGCAGAGGCTCTGGGGGCACCTGGGTGGCTCAGTTGGTTAAGTGGCTGCCTTCAGCACAAGTCATGATCTCAGGGTCCTGGGATCAAGCCCCACATCGGGTTTCCTGCTCAGCCAGGAGCCTGCTTCTCCCTCTCCCTCTGCCCCTCCCCCACTCACGTGCACTCTGTCTCCCTCTTTGAAATAAATAAATAAAATCTTGGGGAAAAAAAAGAGGTAGAGGCTCAGAAAACATAAATGATCCCCCAAGTTCATGGAGCATATGAACAGCTGAAGCCCAGCACAGAAGTCCAGGGATTCCCACCCACTCATGGTTGTATAAAAGTCAAGGAAGTGGCCCATCATGAGAAGGACATTTAACTTTCAGGACACAAGGGCACCATATTTTTTAATGCCCACATGGCACTAACTGTTACCCTGCTAGATCAATTAGCCCTCCTACTGAGCATGTTTCCAGTGACTGCCTCTTACAAGGGTCAAAGTAGTCTCAAATTATTGGGGAAAGAAAGTACAGAGGCTCATCTCCGAATCTAACCAGAGATGGTTTCCCTCAAGAGCCTGAAGATTTTCATGAGCAATGTCATATGGGTCAGTCGCAGGGACCAGGTGAATAGGCACAGTCAGATCTCAAACTGAACTTCTGATGTCCTCTCCCAAAGCTGGGCTCCCATCCATTGTTCTTCACCATGATGGATGCCACCCCCCAATTTTATAAACCAGAAAACTCAATCACCCTTGATGCCTCCCTTTCCTTCACTCCCAGATCCAGTCTATTACCAGGTTCATCTGACTCCCCATTACTATCCAGATCCACCTTCTTTGCCCCATCCCACCCCTTCCACCACAGCCTAAAAGATCATCAAGTTTTGCTTGGAAAAGCTCCAATAGTTCTCTACTGCTATCCTCATTCTCCCTCTTGCTCCTCCCTGTCTATCGCCCACACTGCAGCCAGAGTGAACACTTGAAAATACAAATTTGGACATGGCACTCACCTGCTCAAACTACTTCCATAGCTCCCATGCACAAAAGGCCCATGTGGTCTGGCCCCAGTCTGCCTTCCTGGCCTCACCATTTCTACCTCACCCTTTCACTCTCCAACCTGCAGACACACTGGCCTTCTCCCTGCTCCTGGTTGGGGCTATGTTCTCCCACCTCAAGGTCTCCATGTGTCCAGCTCCCGCCATTGCCTGTCCCCACCTACCGCCACCAACCAGACTCCTAGTTACCTTTAAAGCACAGCTCATATGCCATGTTCCAAGGAAGCTATCCTTCCCTAGCTCTCCCGGCTGACCAGGTCCTCCTGACAGACACTGTCATAGGACCATGTGTTTAGTTTCTACAGCACCTGTCAGGGTTGAAATCAAATAATACACCATGACAATGGGCCATATTCGTTCATTCACTACTTAATTCCTAGCAACAGGAATGTCACCTGGCACATGATCAGAAGTCAATAGATATTTTTTTGGGAAAAAAAAACTTAATGAATGCAGCATGAACACAGCAGATGGGGAAACTGAGTCTCGCTGGGATAAAGGACCTTGACAAAGGACATGAAATCTGCCAGCATTAGGCAGACCGTGGGCATCATCCCACCTCTAGAGATAGATCTGGGGGAAACGCCCTCCTGAAATTAAGTAAAATGTTTCTATTTAACAGGATTGAGGATTGGGAGAAGGAAACTCCAAAACACACACAACACCAGACTTGGCAGTGAGGACTAGCAAGGAAAAGCTCAGGTCCTCATCTCTTCTCAATTATGCACCCATTATGGCTGGGTAGACCATGGAAGAGTCTAAAACTAGGGCATTCAGGATAGTAACACAGCAGCTTTGCGCCTAGAGTGGCATGAAAGAAAGGGTAAGTCGGTGGGGGGCCCACCCTGATTATGGAGTTGGTGAGCCCCCTAAAGCATCATCTGCTCAGCAAACATCTGCTAAGGGCCTACCATCCTCCTGGCTGAATGTCTGGAGTAAAAGCATGGTCTTTGACTTCATGGAGCTCAGAGTCTAGAGAGGGAACCAGGTCTATTAACACCTCATTGCAATTTAGTAGCAAGTACTAGAATAAAGGGCAACTCAGGGAAGGAAGGGGCTGTTCAGAGACAGTGCCACTGAGAGCTGCATCTGACCAGGCAAAAAAAAAGTGCATCCCATTCTCAACCTGCTCCCACCACAGCCTAGGGCAACTTCTATTGTCCTGCAGTGACATGCATAAACAAAGCACCCAGAAAAGCAATGACTGTCCCCAGCGTGCCCCTTCCAGTAGCCAAACCAAGACCAGAAGACTGTGGATGCCTCCTCTTCACATCCAGAGAGAGGTAAAGGAAAGTGAAAATGCCACCCAGAGGAAGAAAACTGAGGACAGAAGTCAGGAGGACGGCAAGTCAGAGGACATGAAGCCAGCTGGACCAAAGGGTGCCAGCCCACAAGGCTACATTGGGTTGGATAGTGTCCCCCAAAATTCATGTCCACCAGCAACCTCTGAATGTGACCTTATGTAATCAAGTTCAGACGTGCTCATATTAAATTAAGGTGGGGGGCGCCTGGGTGGCATAGCGGTTAAGCGTCTGCCTTCGGCTCAGGGCGTGATCCTGGCGTTATGGGATCGAGCCCCACATCAGGCTCCTCTGATATGAGCCTGCTTCTTCCTCTCCCACTCCCCCTGCTTGTGTTCCCTCTCTCGCTGGCTGTCTCTATCTCTGTCAAATAAATAAATAAAATCTTTAAAAAAATAAATTAATTAATTAAGGTGGGCCCTAATCCAATGACCAGGGCCCTTATAAAAAACACAGGGAGACGGCCACCTGACAATGGAGGCAGAGATTGGAGCAATGCATCTGTAAGTCAAGGAGTGCCAAGGACTGCCAGCAACCACCAGAAGCAAGGAAGAGATGAGGAAGATTCTTCTAGAGTCTACTGAGGGAGCATTGCCCTTACAGCACCTTGATTTCACATTTCCAGCCTCCAGAACTGCAGAAGAAAAAATTTCTGTAGTTCTAATCTATTCAGTTTGTGGTCATTTGTTATGGCAGTCCCAAGAAATTAATAGATGTGCCTAGAAGACCAAATACATAACGCAACAGAGTGAACAGGACTGTTCTCAGAAGTGAGCCCAGAGTGGACCCAGCTGCCGAGAACAGCCTACAAAAAAGGGCAGCAGTTACTCAGCTCCATTCATTGCTGCCAAGAGGCAATGATGTTGCCAAATATGCCAATTTTTCTGGATAAGGGAAAAATCCATACTTTTATATGAAACCTCTGATTTTCAAATGGTAAGCCAAATGGGTTTTTTTGTTTTGTTCTTTTTTTTTTTCTTTTTTGAATCAGCATGGGCCAGATAAAGCCAGACCAATCTCCCCACTTTGCAGATAAGAAACTGAAACCCAAGAGACAAGGTGATTTATGTCTACAACTCAAGCAACAGCCAAGGCTAAAACCTACATTGTCTTCCAGTATGCCACACTCCTGCCATTCACCACGCCACACAGCCTTCTCCCCCTGGAGCAGCCAATGGCAGCTCGCCCCACTCAGGATTCACAGCTCTCGTGAAAGAGGTGACTCCTGGGATGGAGGGAGTAGGCACAAACCAAAAGACACCTTCATCGTCCCGGCTGTCATGGGGTCCAACAGTCCCTGCCAGCCTAGGTTCCTAGGAAGGAGCTTTGCAGGCTCACAGCAGAGAAATCTCAGCCAGAGAGAGGGAAAGGGATGGGGCAGGGCCGTCAAAAGCATGGGATGTGGGGACAGGAAGGGCAAGCTACGCACGTCACATCTCAGGAAGGGATAGGAAGAGCCCCCTTGGCAGCATCAGTCATTCATCAGCAAGGGGCGTTTCCCACCAGGTTATGGAGCAGGCCAGCTGGATGGGGAGAGTCTGCAGCGAGCACAAAGGCATGCAAACAAAGCAGTCATCTCGGGACGGGGGGGGGGGGGGGGNGGGGGGGGGGGGGGGGGGGGGGGGGGGGGGGGGGGGAGAATGGCAGCAAAACGATGCCAGTAAGATGCCAGGGCAGGCAGGCCTAGAAGCACATGAGAAGCATGGCGCCGACTCTCCCAAGAATGCCGCGCCTGTTTGGATAGATTTTTTGCTTTCTGATACATCTTCCAAAAGCTCTTGGAAATGAGGAGAGAGGCCTATTCGGTTCTGTTTGGACAGTGTCTGGCATAGTAGCAAATGTCAACAGCGCCTGCAAGCTGTTCCCTTGTGCCAGCGAAGATGCCAGTGCCAAGGCCACAGCTACGCACGCAGAGATCTCACACCATCGCGCTCCGAGCGGCGTCTTCTCTCATGTGACAGAGGAAGTTTCTCGGGAGAGCAGGAGAGAAATAAAGACAGTGCTTTTTTTCATGGGGTTTTTTTTTTCATCCTTTGACAAGATGCAAGGGAACCTTTGCTAAAAGTGTTTCATGAAGGCCAGCAGTGAAATTCACAGCACTGCTTGGATCCAGCAAGCCTATTCTGCCATGTAGTCCAACAGCCCCAGGCCTCCACCCTCCCTGGTCTTCACCAGTGCTCTTCTGCCAGGCTCGGGGCAGATATGGGCAGGGGGAGATCTGTGACTCCCCCCAGGACCTCTGACTGATGGAGATGCCCTCATGCCAGGCTGGCTTGGTGAGACCCCCTAAGATACACAAACATACACACATATGCACACACAAACATACTGCCCACACAGCAGCAATTAAAGGCAAAAAACAAGGGTAGGTCAGAAAGGACAGCAGCTCCTGTGTTAAACCATGAGCAATATGGAGAGGCACACCTCTCTGCCAAGCCCTAATCCCCCTGGCATCTGTGCCCTGCTATTTGCATAAGTAAATGGCAGCTCATTAAGAACACATTAGTAGCTCTGTAACCATGTAAGGAAACCAACCTAGTGAACTCAAAGCCACTGGAGAGTTCTCTAATTCAGTTTTGCAACCTTGGAGGCATGAAGCAGAGTCTGTCATCTGCCATCTATCTGTCCAGCTAGAAAAGAAAGAAGAGACCCTTAGGGAAACACAGAAGAGACTTAAATATTTGTTGAAGAATGAAGGATGGTAGGCCAGGTTTGCAAAGGACAAATCTTACTAAAAATAGAGAAATGTTTGGACCACACTGGTTGGAGGAGGCCTTTCTCCCACACTTCGCCATCCACTGAAGGCTCCAGGACAGTGGTTGCAAATCAAAGTCCTGCCTCAAACCACCCGTTAGCGATTCTGACACACCATCAGGTGCTGATTGATTCGGGAAGTTACAGGCGGGCCCAGGCGTCTGGAGCTTTGAAATGCCTCCTGAGGTGGGGCGCCTCAGTGGCACAGTCGGTTAAGCGACGGGCTCAGGTCATGATCCCACCGTCTTGAGATCAAGACTCTTTCTCTCCCTCTCCCCCTGCCCCTCCCCCACTTGCTGGAGCACTCGCTCGCTCCCCCCCAATCTCTAATCATTAAATAAATAATAAAATGTCTCCCAGGGATTCTTACTTGCTCCCGTGTTTGAGAACCATTGCCCCAAAGCCCTCCTCATGGTTGCTACTCGAGGGAAAAAGCAAAATGGGCCCCACCCGGGAGCCTATCGGAAATACAGAGTCTCAGGCCCCATGAAGACCTGCGGAGTCAGTACGTGCATTTTAACAAGCACGCTGGTGATTCGGGGCCGCGTAAAGTTGGAGGAGCATCGACGGAGAGGCTGCTAGGGTGGATGGCCTCTGGGAGCCGGGCGGGCTCTGCCAGGGCGGCGTGTCACCAGGCGGGCGTGCCTTTGGTCAGGGCCTCAAGGCTCCCCACCCGCAGGGTGTAGAGGCCGTGCTCCATGGCCAGCCTCAGAGGGCCGCGACGCCCGGCGATGCCCGGATGTCCGACCCCGGAACCCGCTGCGGCCCGGCGCCGACGTCAGCTCTCGCGTCCGCCGCCACACAGAGGCCGGGAATGAGAGCTGCCTTCAGAAGCACCTGCCCGACGACGCCTGGGAATCGCAGGGCCTTGAGCTCATTCCTCGGCCTCAGCCTGTGCCCCTGCAGCGTGGGACCCAAGGAGCCGGGAACCTCGCGCCCCCCAGTCTCGGGCTGGCCTCGAACTGGGAGGCGCCTCCTCCGCCCTCTGCCACGCTCAGGGCGGGAGGGCAGGTTCAAGGGCATTTGGGGCCAAGGGCATTTTGGACCTGTCTCTAGCGCCCCCGGAGCTGCCAGGGGTCTTGTTGCTCTGGGTAGGCTGCCCAGGAGTGCCCGACCTACTGACTTCCCGTGCGGTCAGGAAGGCCGGCCCTGTGTCTGCCAGGAAAACAGTGGCCCTCCTGGTCTCGCCAGCCCTACCTCACCCAGAAGGCAACCCCGCTTTCCTCAGGTGCCTGCCGTCCACGCGCCCGGTAACGCGGCACCCTGCTCGGGAGCATCACAACACCACCGGCGAGCGAGACACAAGGCAGAGGCTCCCAGGGCCAAGCGAGTGCCAGTTGTGTGGGTATTTTTAGCCCCGATCCCTCTGGAAAGGCAGCTCATGAAATCCTACTATGTCAGCGCTCCCTTCCTCTCTTGTCCCAGGAGGAGCAGGTGTTGCCTTGGTAACCCGCAGTGTGGATCTGCTGCTCAGGGGACACCTGTAGCACCCCCACAGGTATCTGGCGGGGGGACCCGGAGGCCCCCAACTTCGGGCTCTGGCCTCCTTCCTCTGGAAAGAGTCCTCAGGAATGGGGCCCCAAAGCCTCAGGAATATGCTGGAAACCTGTGCAGTCTTCACGGTGGCCTCCAGGGGAGACCCTGAGACTTTGGGCTTTCAAAGATGTTTACACACACTTAACGCATTAAACGTGTGAAAACAACACGCCGTTAAACACGCATTAAAACAGCACGGAGTGCCTACTTCAGCTCGGGTCTTCACATTTTCACGGAATCCCCGCTGGCCAAGAACTGTTTCCTCAGCTTATTGGCGGCTTAATTACTCACGTGAGGTGATTCTGCAGGGAAACGGCGGTGGGAGCAGGGGTAGGCCCTGATCTCCTCCTCCCCCTCGTCCTCCCTCTGCTTCTCGAAGACTTTCTCCTGGAAAGGGGTTGAGGGCCAGGGGCCAAGTGTTGCTCTGAGTCCCACAAGTACTAGGTGGCAGCTCTCGCTCCTCTCGTACTGCTTCTTCACTTTAATCAGGCACCTGGTGCAGTTCCGCCCTAAACCTCTGGTTCATTGCCCTTGCATACCTAGCTCACACGTCCCTGCAGTAATGAACTTGGAGTGATGCAAAGGGGCTGTTAGTGACCCTGCAGTGCAGACCAGGAAGGCCAGGCAGCTATGCCTTTCCCAAACCAGAAGCGGGCGGGAATGGATCCCTCTGGAGCTGAGCAGCCCGAGGCTGGAAGGTGGATTTAGCTGTTTGACCATCTGAAGAAGAAATCATCACCATCCCCATTCAATCAGTCGCATCCTGCTTTTGAGGCTGGTCACTTGAAGGCCTGAGACCATGAAAGATATTAACAGAACAAACCACAAAATCTTTAGTATAATCACATTGATTTTCTTCCAGGATGAAAAGAGCTCTGTTGAATTTTTTTCATGGTTATATAAGTAATAACCTGCTTATTATTTTTTTTAAAAAAATTAAACATTACAGAAAGTTATGGGGGGGGAGCCAGGATCGCCTCCCACCCAGGCATAACCCCTGGCTGCCTTCAATGGCCAGCTTTCACATCTCGCACTTCTTGCCTATAGACGTATGCAATTTGACATAAACGGGATTATATTACAGAACTCCAGCTTTCTTTCCCTCTCTGTAACAGAGTGTTTGAGTTTACCTCACTGTCTTCTCATCTGACATCCCTCCCTAGGTACCCAGTGTCAACAGCCTGTCCTATCAGCCAGGCTCAGACTCGAGCAAGTCCCCATGCTCATATATGCCTTGAAGGTGTCCTCCCCTGCTCCTGGGGACCATCTCACCACACTCCCGGAGCTATGGGCCAAAACTATGTCAGTCTCTGTTCAGCAACCTGGGGAAAGTGATCCTACAAAACCCTAAGTCACTTCTGTGCTAGAAATGGTACAAAAGCTTTCCATCTCTCATCAAGATAATAACAAAGTCCTTGAAATAACCCACAGGGTCCTGCATGAGCCACCCCTCTCTGCGTGTCTTCTACTGGCCTTCCTTTGTACCCTCTGCTCTGGCACTACCCCCTGCCACTGGCTCTTTGCACCTGCCATGTCCTCTGCCTGACCCTCTTTCTTGAGGTATTCACAAGCCTCCTCTCACCTCCTTGTGATCTTCATTTTAGTATCACTTGCTCAGTGAGGCCTTTATTTGCCACTCCATTTAAAATTATATAATCTTCTCCCAACGTTCCTTTTATCTCCCTTTTTTTCCTCCGGACACCTTCCTCCAGCTGACATGCCATTATTTTACTTATTTATGATCCGTGTCACCCCACCAGGAGGTGACTCGGTGACAACAGGGTCATTGATTCTGTTTGTGCACAGCTGTACCTTCAGCACCCAGACAGCACCTGCCACAGGTAAGTGCTCAATAAGTACTTGTTGAATGTGTGACTCCATGATTGCTGGTTCCTCCTACAGCTACACTTTCAAGGTCAACTGGTTCTGTGAGCCTTGCTCTTCATAAGAGCAGGGAAATGACTTTTTATTTCTAGAGTATGCCCTTGGCTCCTCAGACTCCAGAAGCAATAGGTTACTCCTCTCCAGCTGAGTTAATAGTCCAGATGCTCCAATATGGGCTCCACATAGAACCATGGGCTACCCCTGCCTCTGAGTCCTTGAAAGGGTCTCCAATGGGCTTCCCCATCAGTGTCCCGTCCTCAAGCCCTTCCCACCTATACTCTTACATAGGTGTGGCTTCTGTGTCTTTCTCTGAGAGCCAGCCAGTCTTTCAGCTCAACCTTGGCTTGCTGCTGGCTGGTGGTCCCACATCATGGACATCCTTGTCTCTTGACCAACACTGCAGCTCACTACATCCCGCCCTGTCCCTGACTGCAGAGAGTAATCAAGACATGTCAGCCTCCTTCCTAGGGCACAGGGGAGGCAACAGCAGCAGATAGCTTGAACCTGTGGCTGGTTCATTTCTCTTGTGTTTTGGTTTGTGTCTGTTTGGCCATTAATTATTATTATGTAATATGAACTATCTTTTAAAAGCTTATTACCCAGATAACAGAGGTAAGGCAACAAATGTATGAAAGTTCAACCTCGGGATGCCCGGGTGGCTCAGTCTGTTAAGCGTCTGCCTTTGGTTCAGGTCATGATCTCAGGGTGCTGGGATCAAGCCTGGCATCTGGCTCCCTGCTCGGTGGGGAGTTCTGCCTCTCCATCTCCCTCTGCTCAACCCCTCACTCATGCTCTCTCTCTCTTGCTCTCTTTCTCTCTCAAATAAAATCTTTAAAAAAATTTAAAAAAGAAAGAAAATTCAACCTCTTTTGAATTTTAATCTGCTCCATAATTGTGGAAAGTGGTGGGTCTGGGTGTATGGATGGGGAGATAGTTAATCAAGCACTCCTCTGCCCCTGTTTTGAGACCTTCTGACATCTGGCTAGAGAGTCTGTCTATGGAAAGAACACACATACAAAGAGACACACACGGAGACACACACAGACACACACACCACATTCACAACCCAGATGGCAGGAGCCTGAGTGCCAAGCTGTCTCTGGCAAAAGGCTGCCTGCCTCCACTCACCCACCATATCCAGGATCAGAAACACAGAAGACTAGAAATTTCTGAGTGCTGCCCTTGACCTTGCTGTTGGAACACTCTCTAGAAGCAAATACATACTCCAGCTGCCTCCGAGGCCAGTCCAGCTTATCCTCCCTGATGCTCTCCACTGCCTCCTTGGAGAAGGAAGGCCAGCCCCCTCCCAAAGCCTTCTACCCTCTTCTTCCAGGGAAAAGCTGCTCAGACTTGTCAACAGAGGATCAGGAAGGCAAGGAGACTAGGGCACCCCCCCGTGCCCAAATCCCTGCCAGCCGACAGGCAGATGGCTCCCTCCATCACAGGAAGGGGGGTGGGTGGCCAAGGTGGATGTGGGCCCCTTAGTCAGTTCAACATTTGGAGGATTATCTCCTCCCGGGGTGCCACAGGATTAAGTTTTTTAAAACTAAAATATAACTGATTTAGAATAAATGTGAAGGTGGGAACAGTAGTGAAATCTGTAGTTCTACCAGTTGTAGAATTTTTTCAATGTAATTATGTCTCTTTCAACTACACAGAGTAATATGAACTCCAGGCTAGACATTATACATAGAACAGCTCATTTAATAAAAGCAGTCTGCAAGGTAAATATTCTGATGCCATTTTATACTGATGAGGTAAGTGAGGTTCATAGAGGCCAGACGCTAACAGTGGATAAGTGGTATCCCTGTAACTATTGACATTGCATTAATCTCAGATGGATGGATGGATGGATAGATGGATGGACGGACGGATAGACAGATGAATGGGCAGCTTAGGAACAGAAGAAAAGGCAACTAAACCACACAACTCCCCATTTCACTAAACTAATGAAATGGTAGGCTATTTAAAGGAATTAATTGGATTGATTAGTAATTAGTATTTCAGCCCTTGAGATGAAGGGGAGGCAGGAAGGGGAGAAATTCTATTCTTAGAACCTGTGCTCTGGGAGTCAGACTGCCCAGGTTCAAACCTCAGACCCACCATTCACTAGCTGGATAACCTTGGGCTAATTATTTAACCTTTCTGTACCTCAGTTTCCTTACCTATAAAAACGGGGATGTTATAAGTTAAAATGTTATGGTGAGAATTAAATGAGTTACACAAAATTATATGTAAAATATTTAGAACTTTGCCTAGCACCTAGTGATGCCCCACGAACGTTGCTATTGTTATCTACATTTTGTAGAAGGAAACTGAAGCCCAGAAAGGGAGGGATGCTTGTTCTGCAATGATTCCAATAACACCACTTTCCATATTGATTGTTGGCAATGCTTTTATCCGGTCATGGTGCCACAAGAACATTTGAGCCAACTCTAGCCAAATAATCTTCAGCTGTGGTAAGGATCTAGATTTTAAGGAAGGTCTAGATTTTTCAGGTACAGCTTTCCACATAACTTTAGACAGGTACACATTTATACCACTTGCTGTCTTAGGAGTTCAGAGAAACTCCATTGTGACTGGAAAAAAAAGATGGATCTGCATTATTTTTAAACTGCTCTAAATATTTGTTGGGTGAATGAATGTTATCTATTATCATATCATTTAAAACTCCTTATTCAGAGGCCATGATAAATTCCTCCCAGAATTCAAGGAGTTTATTTCTTCTGAAGAATTTCCTAAAACACATCTGAAATCCTATATCAGAAACCTTAGGAGCCAGATGCCTTTCAGAATTTGGACTCTCCGGAATTTTGAGAGCTTCTAGAGGGAAGACACTTTAGTTTAAGATTTTTATTTATTTATCTGAGAGAGAGAGAATGAGAGAGCACAAGCAGGGGGAGCAGCAGATGAAGAAGCAGGCTTCCTGCTGTGCTGGGAGCCCGATGTGGGGCTCGATCCCAGGGTCCTGGGATCATGACCTGAGCCGAAGGCAGTCACTTAATCCACTGAGCCACCCAGTTGCCCAAGTGCAGACACTTCATACTGTGTAATCCCTCTGGAGGTCCGGGCTAGCACGTTATGATTATACACCCTCATAGTTCTGCAGAGAACCTTCTATGTGAACTGAACATTACACTGAGTGGGATATCTAAAGACCATAAGCAGGTCAGCATCAGCTCAGAAACTAAATTGATTTCTTACAAATATAAAAGCTTTGGGCTTTCAGAGCTTTTTGGACGTCAGCATGGCAGACAAGGGATGGCAGACAGGCAATGAATTATACGCTGTGTTTCCCCCTCATCCAGGCTGCTGTGAAGAGTTTGGTTTGTGTCTCACCAATGTTTGCTGGACACTCACCACATGGGTGCTGTTCTCAGCTGGTTTCTGTGCATTGTGTCATTTGGTTCTCAGAACAACTGTAAAGGATAAGTAACCAGCCCACAGTCAAGCACCATCTGAGACTCTAGCTAATGAAGTTTCCCAGCCAGCGAGGCTTTTCCAGTAGAGCTGACCCTTGAACATCACAGAGGGTTGAGGCATCGACCCCCATGCAGTTGAAATCTGCATATAGGGGTGCCTGGGTGGCTCAGCTGTTAAGTGTCTACTTTCAGCTCAGGTCATGATCCCAGGGTCCTGGGATCGAATCCCGCATCCAGCTCCCTGCTCAGTGGGAAGCCTGTTTCTCCCTCTCCCACTCTCCCTGCTTGTGTTCCCTCTCTCTCTGTCTCGGTCAAATAAATAAATAAAATCTTAAAAAAAAAGAAAAAAAGAAAAGAAATCCGCATATAACTTTTGACTTCCCCCCAAACTGAACTATGAATAGCCTACTGTGGGCCAGGAACCTCACCAATAACATAAACAAGTAGCATATCTTTTGTATCTTGTATGTATTATATATTGTATTCTTACAATAAAGTCAGGTAGAGGAAAGAAAATGTTATTAAGAAAACACGCTGATGGTACTAACTGTATTTATTGGAGAAAAAAGCCAAGTATCAGTTGACCCACACAGCTCAAACCTTGTTGTTCAAGTGTCAGCTGTATTTTTTTCTTTCTTCCCTCACTTTTTATTTTTTGGTTCCTAGCAAAAAAAATAATAGTTTTTGCCATTATTTTCCCTGTGTTTTTCTTGAAACTAGTAGGTAGAGGAGGTGCCACAAAATGTTTTTAAATTATGGACCTCCATCTCATCCTTTTCATGACACAGACTAAGTCCTCGTGAGGTTTTCAGAATATAGCAAGTTAGCTTCCAACAACAACCACAAATCCTTAGGCAGCAGGACTTGCCAAGACAATTTCTAGTGAATAGAATTCTACCGAGATTAAAGCATGGACAAACAAAATATTCACTCCAGAATCTCAGGTGGTTTGAGGTTAAATTCAAGGTCTCTGCTCAATTTTGCAAATAAAGGGTCTCTTTTGGTTTTCTCTATCCTTTAATCTCATTTGCCTCCATCCTTGTCTAGGGAGCACCAACCACGTGAGACGCACAGTGCAGGAGGCCGGAGCTGTTACTCTGGAGCCGAGGGCCATGAATTAGGTGGAGAGGCCGAGGAGGGCATTCCACACCAAGGAAATTGCATGTGTGTTTGGAGAATGCAGAGTGATCTGGGCGAGGGCCTCCAGGTGGCCCAGGGAAGGAAGACCTTCAGGGTGATCCTTCTGACACCCAGCCCTCAGTTGGTCCACAGACTTCGGAAAGCTGAAATCTGACCCAACAATGCTGGTTTCTCCAGAAAGATCCATGCAGGGGTGAGCAAGTCAACCCTCCCCATGCTCATAGGGAAAGCCCAGGCTGAGGAATAGATCACTCACCCAGAGCCACAGAAAAAGCCAAACAAGACAAAGGTGGACCCCCCAGGAGGGGCCCTCTCTAGGAGTGGCTGTTATTCATAGAACATCCTCCCTCCCACCCCTTAGGATCAGCTCTCACAGGGCTCTACCTTAGGGTTAGAAAGGGACCCATTTATTGAGCACTTACTCAGCGCTCTCTGCACCAGGCCCTGTACTGGACCCTGGGGATACAAAGATGAATGTGACATGGTTGGTCCCTGTTTTAAGGAGTTCAGAGTTCCCTGGAAAAACAGACATAAATCCAAACAATTAGAGTGAGAAAGACTACACTAAGGATTCAAGGAACTAGGTGGGGACCACGGCAAGTCATTTAATCCTCCCAAACACTTTGAGGGAAGTGTTGTTAGCCCATTTTCCAGATGGGGAGGCTGAAATTATGATGGTTCAATCACTTGCCTCGGTTCACACAACTAGTAGGAGACCCTGCACTGGTGTGCCGGGGCATCCAACCCAGGCTGCCGGAGCGGATTTTGTGCATAGAATTCTTCCCAGCTCCTCATCCAGTGACATCACATTGGTTACCCGACTCCTCCATCCATTGGACCACAGAAATCCATAAACACTACAAATCAGGTGATTGTCTGGTTCAAACCCAAGTCTGAAAGCCAAGACTTTCTCCAGTTTCACCCAGAATCTTTCCTGGATTGAAGCATCCCCTTCTAAAAAGCCTGCCTCCCCAAGGGTAATCACACCAGCCTGTCCTGGACAAGGCCAAATCAGACAGTGGATGTGATCTGCCTTCTAAGTCACAGAGGGCTGTACGACTAAGTCCCCATCTATCCCCTTAGCTCTGAGCATGCATCTTAGCAGACACACTGGGGTCCAGACATGGCAAGTGGGCCTGGGATGGGAAGGGATGGAGTGGGGTCAGGAGGAAGTGGGAGCTGAAGAAGGAGAGCAGTGTTCCATTCTCCAGAACACTAATCTCAGGAAACGTCACTAATGTGACTGATGAATCTGTCTTCCCTCACTAGCTTCACAGAAACAAGGACTGTGGCTGGTTTTGCTGACAATGCAGTGCCAAGCCCCGTGCCTACAAGCAGAAAGCCCTATATTAACATTTGCTGAAGGAATGAATGAGTGAATGAGGTAGGAGGGCATCAAAGCTAAACTACACAGAGTTGCCAGGCCTGCCTCCCTCCCAGCACATCCTATAAGAGAGGAGGGGGACTGAAGCCCATCCCTGCCCTGAGGGAAGCTGCCAGAAGAGCCAGGCTGCCCCAGTAGACTCCCGCTTCTCTGCTTACTAGCTGGGGAAGCTGTGCCTTTGTGTCCTCAACTGTGCAGGGTGAGATTGTGGTGTGGATTAAATGCGTTAACCAGTGTGAAGTGTGGGGCACACAGTAAGTGCTGTGGTTTGTTACACAGATAAGGAAGACCCCCCCCCACACACACACACACACACCCCAGATCACTCCCTCAGGGCGCAGAGACATTTTCTTCTCTGTTCAAATGCATATTTTCCAGCCATTCTACTCCCAGTAGAGGAGAAACCCTGGGGGGGAAAAGGGTTGAGCCTCCTCTTTCTCTCCTCACCCCACCCCACCCTACTGGGCCCTACCTCCCAATATCCCAACCCATACACTTCCATCTCTCTTTAAGTGACCCTGAGTCTTGTTCTGCCCCAATGGGCCCCACAGCCTGGGAGCCGCCCCCCCCCCGGGGTTCCGAAAAACGCCCCCTTCCCTTTGCCTCCTCTCCCCAGAGCCCCTAGGAGCCCCACTTCCGGCAGGGGTTCAGGGCACGCCGAAAGCAGCACTCGCGCCTAGAGCTAGAGCTGTCGCCCAAGCCCCGCACACTGCGGCCGGCTGCGCCACCCAGTGGCGACTTTAGGAATCGGCGGCGGAGATGACCTGCAGAGCCTGGAGGTCCAGAGGGGACCCTGGCTACCCGGCCTCTGCAGGGACAAAGGGAAAGAATGCAAAAGAAAGGGAAAGTGGGCGGGGGAGAAAATATCACCAACAGGGCTGGTAGGCTTTAGGTCACAGGGAGTAATTAATTCAGTCGGGAAAGCAGTGATCCTGATGGGGGAACAGAACGCAAGCGAAGGACAAAGCAGAAACTGACACCCCGCAACCCCCTGCCCACGGCCGTGGGATGTACGTGACATTCCTCAGGCACCCCTGGCTGCCCTAAAGGAAAAAGAAATAGTTAACCTATAGAGACCACAATCCTGCAAGACTTGAGTCTCCCTCAGTTTACAAATGTCTTTAGCGGTCTACAAGAACAAAGCATTTCTATCAACAACCTAGCTTCCAGAAGGGAATGTAAATACAATTAAATGTCTTATAACCTGCAGCACATAGACAGATACTTGAAGCGGACAGAGTGTAATGTTCCTCCAGGAAGTTCCCAACTATCTTCACGTTAATGACTTACTAGAGGGGTAAACAACCTTAACTTGACAATAGCAAGGCCTCTGGTATCCTATGAGTCTTCTTTAACATATGAAAGTACTTTCTTGAAACCTCCCTTTTTCCTTACCTCCCCCAACCCCATAGTATATAATCAGCCACCCCTCACAACCCGGGGCAGCAGCTCTTTCTGCCCACGGGTCCTGTCCCCGTGCTTTAATAAACCACCATTTTGCACCAAAGATGTCTCAAGAATTCTTTCTTGGTAGTGGGCTCCAGACTCCACCCCACTGAACCTCGCCTATAGTCCAAAACCACATCAATCCCTTGGCAGGGCTGTCTGCTGAGGGCCTTTGTCCCTGTGGGTGCCGGTCCCACGGTTCCTGCCTTCTCCTCCCATGGCTGGGGGCCAGGCTCCTGTCCCCTGATTTCCCTGCCTTCCCTGTGCTCTGGGCTGATGAGGAAACAAAGACAGAGGCTTTCATGGCCCTAAGGCCTGAGCAGCTGCCCCCCCCACCCTGGTGTCTGGAGGGAGTCTGGATTCCTATCCCCGCTCTGCCCAGGCTCCACTCCGCCAGCCGTGCCTGCATTTCCGCACCTGAGAAAGAAGATGATAAAAATAAACACCTCCCAACTTCCTTCATACAGGGCTTGTGAGACTCAAAGGACAGAATGCTGAGGGAAGGATTTGGAAGAACCGCCACTATTTGAAGTTTCTGGTCCCCAGGACTTTAGTAGCCATGTGACCACAGACAAATACAAATACATTTGCTTAAGGAGTAAGACCCTCAAGTCCTGACTATGAAAAGCTCCTCAGATGAGAGATTTTTATTTGGAGTAGAAAGAAAGGAACACAGAGCTGAGATCCAAAATTGCAAGGTTCCATATGGGAAATTTAAATGATCAAGAATGTCTTCAGGATTTTACTATATAGCATGTAGCAGGCAGCTCGCTCTTTAGGAAACCAGTGCAATAGACATTATGACCCCCCAAAACATTTGGAAGATGAAGGAGAAGCCAAAAGAGTTGTCTAGGCTCCTACTCGGAACCACTTCAAAGGTAGAATCACAGAATCACAGACCTGACCTTGGCCCATGACAGCCCTGGCAGCCACGGCACCTATTCAGATGGTGGGATTGCCTCCCCTGCAGAAGCATAGGACCTGCATAAGAACGAATCCACCTGCTGGTCCCATTCTGCTCTCAGAGGTGGAGCCCCAGCCTCCTGCATTGGCCCAGCGTCATCAGAACGAGGCTTCCCTCCCCTTCAGAGTCCAGCACCTGGAACCTCGGGACAGGATAAGAGTTGACATCAGACTCAGGGAGAGAAATCAGCAGCAGCCCTGGCCCCAAAACGCACCCCAACACGGAGCCATGAGCCAACCACATTTACTCACTGTCTCTATACCACCGGCACAGTGAGAAGACCTGCTTTAGGAAAGAGGATTGGAGTGGGCTGGCCAGAGGCCAGGCACCTGTCAGGGCAAACACAAGGTGGCATTTTAGTTCCTCTGCTTAAGATGCCTCTTAAAAGTCCCCTTTGCTACAGGGTCCCTATGCAGGTCCTAATGGCCCCCTTCTTGCCCTTGCCTTCTTGTCTTCTCTCCCTAACCAGAGAGGGTCACATTTGCTGCTCTCACAGCCCATGTATTTCCACCTCCTGGGGATTTTGTCCTGATTCATTCTGCTTCTCAGGCTTTTCTTCCCCTTAGCTCACATGCCACCATGTAATGCCTTTTTCTTCTGTGATAGTCTTCCAGAGAATCTTCCAGAATCTTTGGGTATAAACCTTCATAGACATCACCTCTGAGTCCTCCAAGCCCAGTGGGTCATCAGCATTTATTGAGTAGTGCTGTGTTGTACTTGCATGGAGGTGGGGGCGGGGGGGATCACTCTGATGTCAGTTCCCATTCTGTCCAGAGATTCCAGGTCTGGCAGACACGGACCATCACCCAGCTCATGCTGGCAGTCCCGGTTTCTCATTAATTCAACAAGTTCCCATCGCTTGCGCCCTGTCTTCAGTACTAGAGTGGGAATTGGGAGACTTCCCAGGTAAGATGGGGAGATGCTCTCAGGACTCCCTCCCTGCACACCTCCCCTGTCATTCTGTCCCAAGGAGGGAGAACGCTCATCTGACTGTCAGATGGAAGGACAGCGATTGGCCCAGATTTGCAGGTGGGTGTGGTTGCTATTCCCAAAATGTGGGCTGGGGCTTGGCTGGCCTAGCCCTCTCCTCCATTCACGCAGCAGATGTGGTTCCGTGGCCCAGGCTGGCTCATCCTTGTCCTTCCATGTGGCTGGCCAGAGCACAGAAAGAGCAGAAATCTGGAGAGAACAAGGCCCCCAGACTCAGCCCAGTTCACTATGTGGGGTGTGGGGTCCATGCCTAGCCACCATCAAATGCGACTCTTTTTTCTTCACTTCTCTTCCTCTAGGTCACCCTCTGAGACTTTGTGGGTAGTGTTTGCTGGATTTTGGGGTCTGCCTGGGTCCTCTGTTGTAACACATGTCTTGGTCCCTTCCCATTGCCAATACTTTTGTTAACAATCCCCATGCTCTGGGAGGAGCCATTCAGCAGGGAGCTTAGACTTAAGGTGCTGCCTTACAAGGTAAGAGTCAGAATATCCAAGCTGGGAAAGGCTTCACAGAGAGAGCAGAGTTTAAGATTGGCCTTGAAAGATATATAGGACCCCACAGACATTTGAGGATATGGGGACAGGTATTCCAGGCAGAAGGAACTCAACAGCATTTGGAGAAGCATAGAGTCCAGTTTGGTGCTAGCTGCGCAGATGTGAACAATGGAAGAAGATTCTAGAAAGTTGAGTAGATCCTACAGGTTGGAATCCTGAAATGCTAAGTGAAGATGTTTTCACCTAATTTAGTAAGGCATCTGGGAGCCACTGAAAGCTACTGAGCAGAGAGGACTGTGGACAGGACTGAGCTCTGCCAAGAAGAATCCAGCAGAAGCATGTGGGATACATTGGAGCCCAACAAGACAAGGGTAGGAGGACCCGTCAGGTGGCCTATACAGTGACCCAGGCAAGCAGAATGTAAGGGCTGAGCAGAGTTACGCGAACAGAGGCCCCAGGTGGGAGGACAAGCACAGAACACAGGGGACTGGAACCCCGAGGAAGTGATAAGACAGACTGTAGAGGGCAGCCGGAAAGGTCTCCAGGAAAACGGAGGCGCCCTCCACCAAAAATGGGAGGTCAGGGAAAGGGGAGCTGCTCTGACAAAAATAAGCTCAGCCACCCGCCCTGGGCCTCTCTACCTCACCTCTGACCACTGCCCCCAGCCCTG
Organism: Ailuropoda melanoleuca; assembly: GCF_002007445.2. Classification (NCBI taxonomy): domain Eukaryota; kingdom Metazoa; phylum Chordata; class Mammalia; order Carnivora; family Ursidae; genus Ailuropoda; species Ailuropoda melanoleuca. The sequence continues at coordinate 88,462,068 of NC_048225.1, forward strand.
CCATCAGCCCTGCCCCACACTGCTTCCATCAGTATCCGGAGTGTCCTCCCCCCAGTCCCCTCCCCTTGCTCGCCAGCCTGCCTCCTGCTTCAGCTCTCAGGCCCGCCTCTTGCTTACCTCCTCCCCAGCACGGGCACTGGGAGGACTACAGGCACTGGTTCATGGCTCCACTTCCCCAGCACCCCCCACCGAAGCCTTCTGAGGACAGGTGTTCCATTTGTTCACTACGGAGGCTGCAATGTTTACTGAGCACACCGGGGAGTAAGTGCACCCCTGCTCTCATGCTATGCTTGGTCTGATGGAGGAGGGAGGTGACCAGGTACACAGAGACTGTCCACAGGAAAGGGGGCTTCTCTCCTTTGGCTCTATCTCCCACCCTAGCAGGCCATGGCACAGAGAGGACTCCACAAATGATTGTTGAGTGAAGGCGGGACATGCTGACTTTGACATGGGGCAGGACATCCAGAAAGCAGCCGGAAACAGAGGGCTGGCGCTCAGGAGAGATGACGACAAAAGGGATATTTTGGGAACTTGGCCTGCTTCCCTGTAGGTTACGTGGGTTGTGCTAAACCTGCAGTAGACAGGGGGTCCCAGAGCTTACCGGGAAGATGAGGAAAGTGAGGAAGATTCTGCACTCCCGCCCTGGCTTAAATGAACAGGGGACAGAGCCTAACACCCAGGGAGGCTGCTGCCTCTCCAAACACATCCCATTTAAGGCAGCAGGACATGGAGTCGCCTGCCCCCGAGGGCCAGACATCAGTCAAAGAGAAAACGCTCACACTATGGAATGTTCCCGTTCAAGGAAGCACCAGAGTCAGCAGGTGAGGGAGGGTGCCTCCGTGCAGTGCCCCAGGCAGCAAATCCCATCTCCAGGCTCCAGACCCACCAATGATTATGTTTTTCCTAATTTGATGGGAGACTTCAGCTCCATCTGAATGCCTGTGGCACTGAGCAAATCAAATGTACATCCCAAAGTGACATCAAAAACGGAAAGAGCCTGTTCTGGGCATAGTTGCTGCTGGTCCTAAAAAAGAATTACCTAAATTCCCTGTCAAGAGCCCCGCTCCTGGCTCCCCGAGGGAAGCCAGCCCACTGAGGGCTCCATCCTCCTCCTTCCCCCTCCTCTGAGATGCGTTTTCTCTGTGTTTACAGACAGATCACAGTTACCCACAGTTCCTAGTTGTCTGAAAACACTTGCAGGTAAAAAAACTCCCCTCCCCCCAATCAGACTGCATGGCTTGGCTTTGGAGGATTCTGGGCTCCCTGCCCCTCTGAGCCTTTTCCCCACCCCATCCCACCTGTGTAGTGCCTTTGACCTCCAGCTCATCCTCCAGCGACACATTCAGCATCTAGAATCCAGACAGAAACTACATGAAGGCCGAGGCCATGTCGTTCTGCTCACTGTTACATCCCCCACATCTAGGACATCGCCTGGCACGCAGTAGGCCTTTTACAAGTATTCATGACATAGATTCAACAAATGAGCACCTCTCTTGTATAAGATATAAGATGTGCAGGTTGTGCTCCCTGCCTTCAGACCTGACCTTCGTCTTAGGACACAGTACAGAAAGGGCAGCCAGGGATCCTCCCACCAACAACCTACTCTGCGGCCCAGCCAGGGCCTCCAGGGAGGCACTGGGCTCAGAGGAGCACGTGTCCAGCCCCACCGGCTCCCTCTTCCTGAGCACGGGTCCACCGAAGACCCTTGCTTTAAACCTACCATGAGCACAGGCTGGCCTCTCCCCCCGCAGCTGTCCTCTTCCCTGCCACCCCAGCGCCCCCTGCGCCCTCTGGGATGTTTCCAGGAATGTCTGGCACCACCTCAGACAAGATAAATGGCATGGCTTCCTTACCAACCTGGGATACTTAAGCCATCCAAATTACTTCTGCCTTTGTTTTAGTGACAAAGTAGGACAGCAGAATTCCTCATCCTCATTAAGAAGGGTTAGGGCACATTCCAGAGAGATAGAGTGGGTGAGAGGCAGGCTGGATCGCCAGCATACCTTCCCTCCAGTCCTGACTCTGCCGCTTACTTCCTGCTGACACCGGGGAAAGTTCTGTGTCTCTGTTGGCCTCAGTTTCCTCACCTATAAAATGGGGATAACATTAATAGTTGCTACCTCATCGGGATGTTACAAAGATTAAATGATATAATCATGTACAGCACTTGGAAAAGTGAATATGCGATAAAAATTAACTTTTATTATTATTAGTTTCTTTTGTTGCTATTATTATTACTATTAATCATTATCATTATCTTTAATTAGTTCAGAAAGGCCCCCGCCAGAGGGTGCTTACCCCAGCTGACAGACACACACACACTGGCTCCCTCTTCTCAGTCTAGGGGGGGCTCATTAAACCTTACCCCTCAGCAGGACGCTCTTCCCCACTTGCTCATGAAACGCTTCTGCCAAATACCACTCCCCCCCCAACAAAAATGATCATTTTTTTTTAAGATTCGATTTTTAAGTCATGTCTACACCCAATGTGGGGCTCGAATTTACAACTTCAAGATCAAGCCTCACATGATCTACTGACTGAGCCAGCCAGGCACCCCCAACAAAAATGATCTTATCACATACTCTCCTATATGCTCTATACTAATCACCACCGCCTGACTGCTGTAACGGCCTCTAAAGCCAAGGGCTCAACTCAGCACAGGCTTGTTTTTCACTCATACTCTGACATATCAAGGGGAAGGGATGCTCTGCTTCATGAAATCATTCAGAAGAGCAGGCTCCTTCCTAGTGGCTCCACCATCCTCCTGGGCCTTGGGGTCCCACCTGGGTCCTTTGCATCCAGCCAGAAGGTGGGGAGAAAGCCCATCGAGGATCACATGCAGGCTTTAGGACCATACTGGGCAGGGGTGTTTTTCCCCTTATCTCCTTCCTTTGGCCAGAAACTCCGTTCTCATGACAGCACCTTACTGCAGTGGGAGCTCAGGGATAGTCTGTCCACGTGTCCAAGGGGAAAACGAAATTGGCTCGACGAACACAGCATTTTTTCCACTACCTACTCCTTCGGAAGCAGAAGTCTCTTTAGGAGGGGACTTGAATTTCTGTTCTTAAGGGCATCCTCTTAGAAAATAGACCCAAAGAATGCTCCATGTGTTTCCCCTCCAAGCCCATAGCAGACGATGCCCCATCGCACCCGGGCAGCAGACGCGGGAGAAAGGCGGTTTGGGAATGGGGCAGAGCCGGGCCCAGCTCTCAGCTTTGCCACCTCCACGGGCTGCTCAGCCCCTCTGCCTCAGCGTCCTCTCTTGCAAAGTGCAAGTGGTCGGTGACACAGGATGGTTAGCAGCTGGGGGCAGCGCACTGAAGGCCGACCTTGGCCCTCCTCTCCAGTTCTCCCATACCCCGACCTCGTGGCACCATACAGGACTGAGGTCAGGATGGACTGTGAGTGTACGAAGTACATGCAAAATCTGGAAACCCAAATCCCTCCCGGCCCCAACCAATGCCAGCTTGATCCTTTTCATTCCTCGACCCCACCCCCAATCCCACACTTCTTGCCCTGATGCAGATGGCCTGTGGAGGCTGAGAGCCAAACAGTAGGAGAATTGGTTGTCTCATAAGCTCCTACAGATTCTGTCCCCAATTGCAAACCCTTTTGGGACATATTCTGAAACAAGAGGCTTTGCGCTAACCTCTAGTTCCTAAGCAAATGAGCAAAAATCAGGGTATAGCCTTGTTCCTTACTCTCCCACTCGCCAGGCTCCTCAAACACCTTGCTTTAAAATAATTACTCTGGGAAACAAAAGGCAACACCCACCTTGTTCACCCCTCCTGATGCCACAAGTCACCTCCATCTGTGCTGGAAGCAGGAGGCATTGTTCTCCTAGCAACACGCACTGCCCCAGCTGCAGGTCGGGGATGGTTGGGTTACCCCGGCCGAGGGCATTGCTAGGAGAAGCTGAACTTGAGTTTAAATTTGCAACCTTTCTTCAGGGCCACCGCCCTTCCTCAGCTGCAGACAGACACCCACTCTACAGCCGGACCCACAGCCCCAGGCCCCAGACCCATAGCCCCAGGCCTCGCAAGGAAATCCCCAGCTCAGATAAGACTAGGGTGTGTCCTTTTTTTGCCTCTCTTTTTTTTCTTTCTCTCTTGATTTTCAAACTGATCCGACAACCACACAAATACACAAGAAGTCTGGAGAACTATCTGCTAGACAAAAGCGACTGACCTGCTATTGCAATACACAAGAAGTCTGGAGAACTATCTGCTAGACAAAAGCGACTGACCTGCTATTGCCAGGCATCGTTGTGGGGGACACAGCTATGAAGAAAAGAGGCAAATCCTTGCACTCGCCTGCATCCAGAGGGAGGGGGATGATACACAGAGAGATACCGCATCTACCAGGTTCCCCAGACAAACACAACCAGTGGGAATTATGTGTGTGTGTATGGATACGGATATAAAGAGATTTATTTCAAGGAACTGGGTCACGTGATTGTGGGGACTGGCAAGTCTGAAATCCGTAGGGCAGGCTGGCCGGCTGGCAACTCAGCCCAGTGCTGGGGCTGCGGTCTTGTGGCAGAACTTTTTCTTCCATTGGGAAATTTCAATTTTGCTGTGGAGACCTTTCTACTGATTAGATGAGGCCCACCCAAGCTATCGCCAGTGATCTACTTCCTTAAAGTCAACTGATTGTAGATGTTCCCACAGTTACAAAGTATCTTCACTGCAGCACGAGGTGAGTGTTTGACTGAATAATTGGATGCTACAGCCTAGCCACACTGACACCAAAATTAACCATGACAGTCACATATACCCGCCTGGGGCAGCGATATGTGCACGGGGGAATGGGAGAGCAGGGTGAGGGAGTCAGGGAGCCCCAGGCAGGGGGACAGGAGGAGACCCGCTGTGGGCAATACAGCATGTGGCTCAATATGAACCTGAATGAACAATAAACATCCGTAGGCGACGCGCCCAAAAACCAGACTCCTCACGCGGTTGTGCATCTGCTTAATCGTGACACTGCTGCTTGGTGACCAGGACAGGAGATGCCACATGTAGAACTCTGATCAGATTGCCTGATGGCCAAAGCAAGCCTTACAGGCTCCTGATCCCATTCCTTCTGCAGACAGGGCCCCCGTTGCCACAGCCCCCTGGCGTCTACCCGTGCTCCCTGCCCTTCACTGCCCTGCCTGTGCCCCTCAGATTCCTGGGGCACCCTGGCCTGCAGGCCCTCCCTGCCATGCCTCCAGCCTCTTCTCCTCTGATCTCACCACCTGAGTGCCCCTCTTCCTGCAGCTTGGTTCCCGACACTCCTGGCCTGAGCCGGCCTCAGGGCCTTTGCCCTTTCTGCTTCTGCAGCCTGAAGGGTCCCCTCGTGGCTATGGCCTTGGCTCTCCCACTGGAATTCTGCTCAGAAAGGCTAACCACATGATAAATTAGCACCTCCCTGTCACTCCCTGTATGTTAGCCTGTCTGCTTTGTCTTCACAGCACTTACCTTAAATATATATTTCTTTGCTAATCATCTGCCTCCTCTCGCTTGAATGCAGGGGGCAGGAACTCTGGGTTTCATGTAGAGGAGCAGTAAAGTAACATAAAATTTACCATTTAAAGTGTACAATTCAGTGACATTTAGTACTTTTACAAGATTGTGCAACCATCACCACCCTCTAGTTGCAGAACATTTTCATCACGTCAAAAGGAAACCCCAAACCCAGTAACCAGTCACTGCCTGTTCCCTCCACCTCCAGCCCCTGGCAATCACTAATGTGCTTTCTGGTTTTCTGTCTCCGTGGATCTGCCTATTCTAGACATTTCATATAAATGGAATCATACAGGGAAACAAAAGCAAAACTGAACTAGTGGGACTTCATCAAGATAAAAAACTTCTGCACAGCAAAGGAAACCATCAACAAAACTAAAAGGCAACCTACTCAATGGGAGAAGATATTTGCAAATGACATTTCCGATAAAGGATTAGTAACCAAAGCATACAAAAAAATTGATAAAACTCAACACCCAAAAAATAAACAATCCAATTTAAAAATGGCAGAAGACATGAATAGACATCTTTCCAAAGAAGACATCCAGATGGCCAACAGACACACAGAAAGATGCTGAACATCTCTCATCATCATGGAAATACAAATCAAAAGTACAATGAGATATCACCTCACACCTGTCAGAACGGCTAAAATTAACAACCCAAGAAACAACAGATGTTGGTGAGATTGCAGAGAAAGGGGAACCTCTTACACTGCTGGTGGGAATGCAAGCTGGTGCAGCCACTCTGGAAACAGTATGGAGGTTACTCAAAAAGTCAAAAATAGAACTACCCTATGAACCAGCAATTGCACTACTAGGTATTTATCCAAAGGATACAAAAATACAGATTTAAAGGGGTACATGGACCCCAATGTTTATAGCAGCATTATCAACAATAGCCAAACTATGGAAAGAGCCCAAATGTCCATCAACTGATGAATGGATAAAGAAGATATGGTATAAATATATAATGGAATATTGCAGCCATCAAAAAGAATGAAATCTTGCCATTTGCAACAACATGGATGGAGCTAGAGTATATTATGCTAAACAAAATAAGTCAGAAAAAGACAAATACTGGTATTTCACTCACAGGTGTAATTTAGGAAACAAAACAGATGAACAGATGGGAAAGGAAAAAAGAACGAGGGAAGAAAACCATAAGAGACTCTTAACGATAGAGAATAAACTGAGGGATGATGGAGGGAGGTGGGGGGATGGGCTAGATGGGTGATGGGCATTAAGGAGGGCACTTGCTGTGATGCGCAGTGGGTGCTCTATGCAAGTGATGAATCAACAAATTCTACTCCTGAAACCAATATAAAACTATATGTTAACAAAAAAATTTTTAAATAATAAAATCTTTTAAAAAACCCAGAAAATGAAAAGGGGACTCTGTTTTCATTATTCCATGTCCCTGGCCTGTGAACAGACCTGCACAGGGAAAGGCTCAATAATTAATAAAGGGCAAGGCTTGGGCATCTAATGTCCTCGAGCTTTAGGCTCCCCTTCATCTGCCGTCTCTGCCACAGCTCAGGACTGAGACCCCTGCATCTTCCTCTTCCCAAACCCACACTCAGCGTCCAGGGCCAAACCCCACCCAGCAGTGGGGCAGGGGTCCAGCCAGGCTCTCCCCCAGCTGCCCCACTCCCCAGAGGTAAGCATAGCCAGGCCATCGAGAGAAAGGGGCCCGTCTGAATTCTCATGCAGGTCCAGGACGCCTCCCACAGCAGAGCATCATTACCTTCAGGTAAAGAATGATGAGTAGGATAATAACAGGCCAGACGTTTCTTTAGGTAGGATAAAATCTTCCATTTCACAATCAGAAGACTCTAAAAAAGATAACATCCCTGGCATTAGCTTCCTCAGGCCACCAAAACAAAGTGCCACAACCTGGGGGGCTTAAAGCAACAGGAGTTTATCCTCTCACAGTTCTGGAGCTAGAGGTCTGAAATCAAGGTGTCGGCAGGGCCCTGCTCCCTGTGACGGCTCCAGGGGAGGCTCTTCCCTTGCCTCTTCCTACCTGTGGAGCAATCCTTGGTGTTCCTTGGCCCACAGCTGCGTCACCCCAGAGTCTTCCCCAGTATCTCCACATCATCTTTTTCTAAGGACACCAGTCATGTTGCATTAAGAGCCCTCCCGATGCCAGTGTGACCTTATCTGAACTGAATTATATCTGCAATGACTTTGTTTTCAGAAAAGGTCACATCCTGAGGTACCAGAAATTAGGCCTTCAACATACCTTTCGGGTGCCACAACTCAACGCATAACCTTGGGGAAGGTGTGGGATACATATCCTTAATTTCACTAAAGTGTAAATGACTGATAATGTATGGGGAGAGGGGACGGGGGACTACCATGCAGAAGAAGAGGGGAGAGGACCATGCATACACCGTGCCTAGATGGGTGGTTCCACTGATGAGGAGAAGTGGGGTAAGAGGGCCAAGGATGGAACCATGAAGTCTGGTTTCTTCATCGTTCTCCTGATTTAGCTGAGGGCTAACACTTCAGTGGGTACAGGTGCATTCCTCTGCTCAAAACCCCCCAAGGGCACCCTTGGCAGGTGGCCTGAAGTCCATGAGGCCGCACACTATCCACCCTCTGCCTCCACACACACTTACCTCCTCTCACTGCCCCACCACCCACTCCATGCCAGCCACACTGGGCTCCTTGCTGGAAGCCACACTGGGCTCCTTGCTCCCACTGGAAAGTGTCCTGCAAGCATCTTGCCCCCAAGCCTTTGTCCTGCTATTCCTCCTGTCTGGAATGTTCTACTTCCTTCAGAGATCATTGTGTCTCAAATGGCATGTTATCAGGCCTTCCCTGACCACCCTAGCCCCACTCCACCCCGTACTTTCTTTGCCCTCAGCTGGCTAATTTTCTTCCACAGCACTTACCAATCTCTGATACACATATACTTGTCCTCTGTCGTTCTTCCTCCACTAGACTATGAACCCCATGAGGGCAGCACTTTGGTGTTTCACTGCTGTATCCCAGGCCCCCAGAGCAGCCTCTGGCACGGATGAGGTGTTCAACAAATTTACATCAGATGAAGGAAACTGCTTCTGCCCCACCATGTGCTTGGAGATCCTGGTAGCTACTTAGGGGACCTCTGTGATGACAGGGGCCCACCTGGATAACCCAGAGCAATCTCCCCATCTCAAGATGCTTAACTAAATCACATCCGCAAAGTCTCCTTAGCCATGTGTGGCAGCATTCCCAGGTTCCGGCCATTCAGATGTGGATGTATTGGGCCGTTATTCAGCCTACCACAGGCAGGAAGGGCAGGCCAGCTCCTCAGCCCTTATCATGACATCCATCCGCAGCCCTGCCTGTAGTGGAGGCTGCCTGAGGTGGGGCTCCATCAGCCTCTCCCCAAAACCCAGCTTCAGGGACTCCTGGCCAAATGGCATCCCCTCACCCCAGGCTTTCTCACAGCCCCAGAGCAGCAGCAAGCCCCAGGCTCACACCTGCTTCTTCCTGCTCAGGCAGAACCAGGCCGGGCAGCGCTGGAGCCACCATCCCCACAGCCAGGACGGCAGCACCTTCTTCAGCTTGTTTTAGGGAGAGTGTGGAGGCAAGAGGGGGATGCAGGGGCACAGGTGGGTATCCCAGGGTCTCTCTTTTTTTTTTAAAGACTTTATTTATTTATTTGACAGAGAGAAAGACAGCTAGAGAGAGAGGGAACACAAGCAGGGGGAGTGGGAGAGGAAGAAGCAGGCTCCCAGCGAGGCAGGGAGCCCAATGAGGGGCTCGATCCCAGGACCCTGGGATCAAGCCCTGAGCCGAAGGCAGACGCGTAATAACTGAGCCACCCAGGCACCCCACCAGGGTCTCTTTTGTACTTTCCCTTCTATTCTTTCACCTCCTGCTTCTTCTCTCGCCCAGGACAGGCTCTGACTTTTCTTCCTCTTATTCTCTATCCTCCCCCACCTCAGCACTGAGGAGAGAGGGTGCACTGAGCCCCTGCTATTTCTCTCCCTCGTGCACATACACCCATGTCCACATAGAGGAATGACACACTGAGTCATATTCTGAACAATATTTACTGGAAAAGGAGGCCAAGGGCACGGACCCCACTCCATCTCAGCCCTACGTGGTGACAAGAACTACAGAGCTAGAAGGGCCAGCCCCGATGCCATCAGCATCCCTAGCTGGCTGTGAGGCCTGACCCCTGACACTCGATGTTCTCATCTATGAAAGTGGTGATGATAGCCCTACTGGAATGTCTATCCCTATTTGTGGTCCCCAGAGTCTTGGCATAACTGTATAAGATATCCTTGATGTGGAAGAATCTTTGTAACAACTGAACAAGGAAGAAACAGAGATCATGGGTGCAAGAATCTCCTAACTTTTAACACCAGTGACAATTTTGTGGCTATTGGAGAGTCACAGTTGGTTTAGAGAGAGGGATGCCATTAGCAAAGACTAGCGAACTTAAGAGGAATTCTAGTTTGGTTAACTGGTTGAATCATTTATTCACCAAGGATTGGAGTACCTGGTCATAACCAGGTTCTGCTATGAAAGGGAAGAGACATTTACATGTAAAACAGGATATTAATGTAAATGTAAAAACAGGATCCCCTCCCTTGGGCTCACTGTCTAGTAAGGGAGGTAAACCTGTAAACAGGTCATTACAAGGCAGTGTGATATGTGCTCACAGAACTCTCTGTGTACCCGGGGCTGGGGCAGAGCAGGGGGAGCAGCCAGCTCTTCCCAGGACTGTCAGGAAGGCTGCTCACATCCCAGGCCAAGAGCGGAAGGTGAGAGGCAATGGCAGGTGAACAAAAGGGGGAAGGGAAATGAAAGCAGAGGGGCAATATAAAATGCAGAGGGGGTGATACAAGCCTACCTCAAGAAGCAAGAAAAATCTCAAGTGAACCACCTCACCTTACACCTAAAAGAACTAGAAAAAGAACAATCAACAAAACCCAAAACCAGGAGAAGGAAGTAAACAATAAAGATTAGAGCAGAAATAAATGAGAAACTAAAAAAACAATAGAACAGTTGAATGAAACCAGGAGCTGGCTCTTTGAAAAAAATCAACAAAATTGATGAACCTCTATAGGACTCATAAAAAAAAAAAATAGAGAGTGAGAGAGGACCCAAATACATAAAACTACTAATGAAAGAGATAACCACCACCACCACCACTGCACAAATACAAAAAATTATAACAGAATATTATGAAAACCTATATGCCAACAAATTGAACAACTTAGAAGAAATGCATTGATTCCTAGAAACATATAGCCTACCACAACTAAAGCAGAAAGAAATAGAAAATTTGAACAGACTAATCACCAGCAATGAAACTGAATCAGTAACCAAAAAGCTCCCAACAAACAAAAATCCAGGACCAGATGGCTTCACAGGCAAATTCCATCAAACATTTAAAGAAGAGTTAACACCCATTCTTCTCAAACTATCCCAAAAAATACACGAGGAAGGAAAACTGCCAAATTCATTCTGAGGCAGGTACCACCCTGATACCAAAAACAAATAAAGACACCACAAAAAAAAGAAAAAAAAAAAGGGAGAGAGAGAGGGAACTACAGGCCAATATCTCTCATGAATATAAAGGCAAAAATCCTCAACAAAATATTAGCAAACCGAATCCAACAATATATTTTTAAAAGTCATATACCATGATCAAGTGGGATTTATTCCCAGGATTCAAGGATGGTTTAATATTCACAAAACAATCAACATGATATGTCACATCAATAAGAGAAATGATTTTAAAAATATATAATATCAATAGATGCAGAAACAGCATTTGACAAAGTACAACATCCATTCATGATTTCAAAAAAAAAACTCTGCAAAGCAGGTCTAGAGGGAACATGCCTCAATGTAATAAAGGCCATATATGAAAAACCCACAGCCAACATTATACTCAGTGGGGAAAAATAGAACTTTTCCCCTAAGTTCAGGAACAAGACAAGGACATCCACTCTCACCACTTTTATTCAACATAGTCCTGGAAGTCCTAGACACAGCAATCAGACAACATAAAATGAAAGGCATCCAAGGATGCCTGGGTGGCTTAGGCGGTTAAGCATCTGCCTTCAGCTCAGGTTATGATCCCAGGGTCCTGGGATGGAGTCCCACATCTGGGCTTCTTGCTCAGTGAGGAGCCTGCTTCTCCTTCTCCCTCTGCTGCTCTCCCTGCTGTGTGAGTGCTTGCACGCTCTTTCCCTCTCTCTGGCAAATAAATATGCAAAGTCTTTAAAAAATAAAAATAAAAGGCATCCGAACTGGTAAGGAAGGAGTAAGACTCTCATTATTTGCAGATGACGTGGTACTATACACAGGAAACCCTAAAGACACCACCGAAAAACTACGAGAACTAATAAATGAATTCAGTAAAGTCACAGGATACAAAACCAATGTACAGAAATCTGTTACATTCCTATACACTAATAATGAAGCAGCAGAAAGTGAAATTAAGAAAACAATCCCACTTATAAGTGCACCAAAACCAATAAAATATCTAGGAATAAACTAATGAAAGAGGTAAAAGACGTGTACTCTGAAAACTATAAAACACTGATGAAAGAAATTGAAGATGACACAAAGAAGTGGAAAAACATTCCATGCTCATGGATTGGAAGAACAAATATTGTTAAAATGTCCATGCTACACAAAGCAATCTGCACATTTAATGCAATCCCTATCAAAATACCAACAGCATTTTTCACAGAACTGGAACAATCCTAAAATTTGTATGGAACCACAAAAGACCTCAAAGAGCCAAAGCAATCTTGAAAAAGAAAAACAAAACTGGAGGTATCACAAGTCTAGAATCCAAGTTATATTACAAAGGAATAGTAATTAAAACAGTATGGTACTGGCATAAAAATAGATGCACAGATCAATAGAATAGAACAGAAAACCCAGAAATAAACCCACAATTATATGGTCAACTAATCTTTGACAAATGAGGAATGAATATACAATGGGAAAAAGTCTCTTCAACAAATGCTGTTGGGAAAACTGGAAAGCTACCTGCAAAAGAATGAAACTGGGTCATTTTCTTACATCATACACAAAAATAAACTTAAAATGAATTAAACACCTAAATGTGAGACCTGAAACCATAAAAATCCTTGAAGAGAGCAAAGGCAGTAATCTCTCTAACATCAGCTGTAGCAACATTTTTCTAGATATGTCTCCTGAGTCAAGGAAAATAAAAGCAAAAATAAACTATTGGGACTTCATCAAGATAAAAAGCTTCTGCACAGCAAAGGAAACAACAAAACTAAAAGTCAACCTACTGAATGGGAGAAGATATTTGTAAATGATATATCCGATAAAGGGTTAGCATCCAAAGGATACAAAAAACTGATAAAACTCAACACCCAAAAAACAATCCAATTTAAAAATGGGCAGAAGACATGAATAGTCATTTCTCCAAAGACATCCAGATGGCCAACAGACATATGAAAAGATGTTCAGCATCACTCATCATCAGGAAAATCCAAATCAAAACTACAATGTGATATCCCCTCTCACCTGTCAGAATGGTTAAAATCAAAAACACAAGAAACAACAAGTGTTGGTGAGGATGTGGAGACAAAAGAATCTTCATGCACTGTTGGTGGAAGTGTAAACCGGTGCAGCCACTACGGAAAACAGGATGGAGTTTCCCCCCAAAATTAAAAATAGATCTACCCTATGATCCAGGAATTGCATTACTGGGTTTTTACCTAAAAAAAATGCAAAAACACTAATTCAAAAGGATACATGCACCCCTATGTTTATTGCAGCATTATTTACAATAACCAAACTATGGAAGCAGCCCAAGAGTCCATTGATAGATGAATGGATAAAGATGTCACACACACACACACACACACACACACACACACACTCAGGAATATTATTCGGCCATAAAAAAGAATGAAATCTTGCCATTTGCAACAACATGGACGGAGCTAGAGGGTATAATGTTGAGCAAAATAAGTCAGTCAGAGAAAGACAAATACCATATGATTTCACTCATGTAGAATTTAAGAAACAAAATAAACAAGGAAAGGAAAAAAGAGAGAGAAAGAGAGACAAACCAAGAAACAGACTCTTAACTGTAGAGAACAAACTGATGATTACCAGACCAGAGGTGGTGGGGTGGGGGGATGGGGGAAATAGGGGATTGGGATTAAAGAGTCCACTGATCATGACGAAAAAAATGAAATAAAATTAAATTAGTACTCACTTCGGCAGCCCATACCCTGAAACTGGACCCATACAGAGAAAGTTAGCACGGCTCCTACCCAAGGATGACACTCAAATTCGTGACACGTTCCGTGTTTTGCGCAGTTTCCCCAGTGAACCGCCACCCTTTGCAGACTAACTCAAAGGAAACAATATGAGTCAAAGCCCAATGTGCAGCACTGAATAATGAAATTGTGATATTTCACTAGCAAAATATTTTTTAATGAAATTAAAAAAAAAAGGAATCTCGGGAGATGGCTGGGCTCCTGGGGTCAGAGGTCAGGGAATCCTCACATCCAGATCAAGCCTTGACCAGAAGCAGCTCCAGCTTTCATCACACATTACACACGGGGATAGCCGCAGACCCCTCCTCAGACCCCCACCACACCCCATCCGGCCAGCAGAAGGGGCCATGAGAGCTCTCTTACCTTGCTTTACCGCACACTGGTAAGCTGAGCGCTGCTCTTTGAAGAAAGAACTTCCCTGAAGGGTCCAGGCAGTGCCGGCTGCTTCCGTAGGTGTCCCACCTCCTCGTGCCTTCAGAGGCCATGTCGAGGGGGCACCTGGGGGGCTCAGTGGGCTGAGCATCTGCCCTAGGCTCAGGTCATGATCTCAGGATGCCGGGATCCAGCCCTGGGTGGGGGTCTCCCTGCTCAGCGGGGAGCCAGCTTCTCCCTCTGTCCCTCCTGCTACTTGTGCTCTAATAACTAAATAAAAAATCTTAAAAAAAAAAAAAAAAGCCACCTAAAGACAAGGGAAAGTGGGGTAAGAAGGCCTTTGTACGTTCACAGCTACCTGATGGTTAGAATTGCTCAGCTCCTCGTCCTCAGGTTCATTGTGGGGGTGGCTCCTGAAATCGTGTGGGGACAAGCTCACAAGGAGCCCTCAGGAAACACCAGCGCTCTCCCCAGCTGCCGCCGGGGGGTGCTCTCGGGCGGTTCCCCGGAGTCTCTGAGCCTCAGTCCTGGGTGACACGAGCTGCCCGCTGGCCCGACTACCTCGCGATACCAGATGTGGTAATGTGGGTGAGGGTCATCCTGCAAGGATGATAAGACACCACCCAGATGTTTTATGTAAACGAACAATGAGGAAGAAAGTAAACAAAATAATGTGTTAGGTGGTATATTAGTTGCCTGGGCTACCATGACAAAGTACCACACACTGAGCGGCTTAAAACAACGGAGATTTATGGTCTCACATTCCAGAGTCTGGAAGACTAAAATCAAGGCGTCTGCAGGGTCCTGCTCCCCCTGCAGGTGCTAGGGAAGGAACGGCTCCATGCCTTTCTTGTGGCGTCTGGTGGCCCTGGGTGCTCTTTGGCTTAGAGATACAACACCCCAATCTTCCACGCTCACATGGCGCTTCCCTATGTCTTCACGTTATTTTCCCTCCGTGTGTGTCTGTGTTTTAAAATGCACCTGGGCTTTTGGGTTTTATTCTGTGAGACCAACAGATCAGGGGATGATTGCAAATACGGTTGGTTACTCCTAGTTCCCGGGGGGGAGGGGGCACGCATATACCATGCAAGGCCACCCAGGGATGGTCAGGGGGCAGACAGAGTAAGGAGAAAGTGTGGCCAAGAGTCCGGGAAGGAAGGAGGAAGGCAAGATAGGCAGGCTGAGTAGGTTTAGGGTTAGATATGTTCGACTAATCTCAGCGAGCTCTGGGCTGTGGGGAGGGTCCCTAGTGGTCTAGTACTTGGACCCCAGGTGACTAGGAATATTACCTCCTGCAGTGTAAGAGCCAGATGGAGGAGGCAGTTTGGAATATGGGCTCTGGATGGTTAGTCTGCATACAAAAGGCACGCCCATGCAAGTCATTTGCTATCTCTAGGAATTGGTTAATCCTGGGAGGGCGTTCTCACCCCGTCACTGAAGTTCCCGTGTCTGAGCCTCAAAAATGCAAAAAATAAGAAAATATAATTAACATATTCTGTGTCCCAACTTCCCCTTTTTTTTTTTTAAAGATTTTATTCATTTATCTGACAGAGAGAGACAGCCAGCAAGAGAGGGAACACAAGCAGGGGGAGTGGGAGAGGAAGAAGCAGGCTCCCAGCAGAAGAGCCCGATGTGGGGCTCGATCCCAGAACTCCGGGATCACGCCCTGAGCTGAAGGCAGACGCTTAACGACTGAGCCACCCAGGCGCCCCCCAACTTCCCTTTTTATAAGGACAACAGTCATATTGAAATAGGGCTCACCCTAATGACCTCATTTTAACTTGGTTACCTCTGGGAAGCCCCTATTTCCAAATATGACCCCATTCTGAGGTACTGGGGACTTCAACATCTCTTTTTTAGAGGACTTAATTCAACCCATACAGACAAGGAACAGTAAGCTTTTTCAGTAAAGGGCCTGATAGTGAATTTTTAGACTAGAGGACAGTAATTCCTCTGTCACAACTACTCAGCTGCTGTTGTAGCAAGAAAGCAGCCATAAACAGTGTATAAATAAATGAGCATAGTTGTGTTCCAAAACACTTTACTTACAAAAAAGGTGCCTGGGTGGCTCCGCCGGTTAAGCATCTGCCTTCGGCTCAGGTCATGATCTCAGGGTCCTGGGATTGAGTCCTGCATCGGGCTCCCTGCTCAGCGGGAAGCCTGCTTTCTCCTCTCCCTCTGCTGCTCCCCCTGCTTGCTCTCTCTCTCTTTCTTTCTCTCTCTCTCTGTGTCAAATAAATAAATAAATAAATAAATAAGATCTTTAAAAAAAAAAAAAAACTTACAAAAACAGGCAGTAGGCCAGACATGGCTCACAGGCCGTAGTTTACCAACCCCTAGGTTAAGAGACAAATTTTCAAAACAAGAAAAAAGGAGTTTATGCAGCATTTCTGAGAGAGGGAGTTCAGGGAGCAAAATTTGAGTCCCCAGAAGTGCTAGAATGAAGTCAAGGTAGGCCTCGGCCAGGCTCTAACTCAGAATTCTGGCCCAAAATCAGAGACGTGGATTCAAAATGAGAGAAGACCAGCACGCTGGCGCCCTCACAGCGCTAGGCCCCAATCTTACGTAAGGACAGAGTGAATTGTGGGGAAACAAACCCAGGTGATCTCACTGAGGCTGAGTTTGTAACCACTAGGTCTACACCTCCCAGGCAGGGGGCTCCGACTCCAGAAGACAAGACTGGGGGGGTGGGCTGGGCATCAAGTGGGCCAGAGAGCCTGGAAAGAGAGGTGGAGAGCAGAACTGGGTGGTTCCTTAGAGTCCCTGGGTGGGGGGCCTTTATTAATGTCCTTCCCACGAAAGCAGCCAAGATGGGGCACCTTTGCTCTGAGTTAACCAAGGTTCTATGAATTGTGGTAAACATAAATTAATAAATAAACACTCAGGGTTGCAGAGAAATAGAAGCAGAAAGGTCAGGATACTAATGGCAAGTCGCTAATTGAGCTTGTCTAGCTTCGTCCTAAAGCTTCACCCTTATTGGCCTGTCATCTTCACACCTCATTGAAAATCCATTAAAACAATGGCTGGGCCATTAACCCTGACGTGTAGGCGGAAGCTTCCCTTGGGCACAGTTTTTGACTAGGGTCCTTTCATTAATACTAAGTGTAATTGCTTGCTGGCAAGCTGGGTAATTGTGATTACATACCACTATTTAAATACGGAGGGGGAGCACCAAAGGTTCGATCTTTTCTGGGCATCTTTTTAATAATATAAGCGCAATCACCCCCCTCAGGCAAGATAATATATTAAAACTTGAATTTTTAAAACAGATAAAAGGCTGATGGCTCCATTTACAAAAGAATTTGCCATAGGATTTCTTAAATAGTGAGCTCCCAGAGCAATCAAAATTTTTTGATTTACGAAATTTCAATTTGCTAGCATTTTTTCCCGTTTTACAACCCGAGCATAAAGGTTATATATGAAAAAGAAACAGAACTGCTAATGAGCACCCTAGCAACAGCTAAGTTAGAGAGCTAAAGGCTTGCGTTTATAAGCAGGGTGGCCAGAAGGCATATTTTAAGGACACCTTGAAGATCAGCCTCAAAGCCTGGGATAGGGCTGTGACCTGTCAGGATATGCAGGGTAGACAGGTGAGCCAAACAGGGACATCAATCAGAGAAGAGGGGCTAAAGAGAGCAGACCCCATTGCATACAGAGGGGAAAGCCCTGGTTGCCTCCATTGGAATCCTAGCCATACACAGTGAGACAAACCTACCCAGGCCGCTTCAGATACTGCCTGATATAGAGCTTGGGAGGACATTAAAGACCTTGTCCACAGGACAGTGGCTTCTCTTTAGGACTTCATCAGCTTCCATGGCTCTGCATTAAAAACCAGCCACGAGAAACTGCAATGCCATCTTCCAGGTACGCGGCAACAAAGCCTGTAGGCTCGGTTGAGTAGTCATTTGTTACTAATTATTGCTGAGAACTGGCTTTTGCTAATGATTTACTCTTTGGGTTGTGGTTTTCAGAGTAAATTCAAGGTTCCCCCTGTGTTCATATCATGCTCGCTCACTTGCATTTCCTTATTCTTTTGTGAGGCAGACAGAAATGTGTAGAGATGCTATGCCGAGCACTGCCCATAGCCTCCCCACACAGGCGTGTGTCCATTTGTGACCATTGATTGTCCAAGCCAGAGGAAAAACCAGCTCGCATGCTGGCTCCCAGGATTTCATGCATCACACATCATCAGTAAAATGAGCACAAAAAGCGTAGGGCCCCGGAGGGGATTGCAAATGTTGTATTTGCAAAATAAGAACACTTGATCAATAATCTGTCATCTGCTGTGACCATCATTTCATAGAAGAATGAATTTATTAACACTGACAAAGTCAGTAGGACGACCTCCAAGCGTTCCCTCAAACAAGAGAGGCAATAACCTTACATTCACTGCATATATTAAAAAACATGGTTATGGTTCGTATTTTTCTCATTTTGTGGCAGATCGGTGGAAATGTTACTTGGGAACCTACAAACATCAGTGCAAAAACAGGGAAAGACAAAGTTTAGAAACCACACCCTAGACCTTTGCCGTCCGATTCAGGGGCTGATAGTCGTGTGTGACTCTTGGGCACCTGTGACGTGGCTGGTCTGAACTGAGATGTGACATAATTGTAAAATTCACACCAGATTTCAAAAACATAGTACAAAAAAATGTAATAATATGTCTTAGTAATTTTATATTGATTACTTATTGAAATGATAATATTTTGGCTATATTAATGTATCATTAAAATGAATGTAACACGTTTCTTACTTTATTAAAAATGAGGCTACTAAAAATGTTTCAAGATTTGTTTATTTATTTTAGAGAGAGAGTATGTAAGCTGGGGAAGAGGCAGAGGGAGAGAAGCAGACTCCCCAGGGAGCCGAGGCAAGCCTCCATCTCAAGACCCCAAGATCATGACCTGAGCTGAAATCAAGAGTCCGACTTCTTAACTAGCTGAGCCACCCAGGTGCCCTGAGGCTACTAGAAAATTTCAAATTACTGTGTGCCTCGCATTATATTTCTCTTGGACAGTGCTGCCTAGATGGTCCATATCAGTTGAAGGGTGTTATATGCCATGGAGATCAATAACAGCTTCTGATTATATGTGTGTGTGTGTATGTATATATATATATATATATATATATATAATATATTTGGCATTGGAATATCAAGTATATAGGACTTAGATTTATGTTTCCATGCAGAGCAGGGGAGTTATGACTATGAGAACATTAATGTGTTCAAGACAGACTGGTGCTGGGGCATTTTACTTGCAGTTCCCAACTATACGTGTGATTCACATTGTGGCCACTAGAGGGAAGCAGCGTATATAAAAATGTGAGCTTTCCCCCACCCATTAACTGAGTAGACCTCACAGGCAGAACCATTACGAGGCAGGTACTCAGTAATTATTAGAGCTGATCCTCTTTCCCACCCTCTTAAGTGTCATGTCTTGAGAAAAAGGAGAAACCACGGAGGACTGTAGGGCCCTTAAACTATAAGCAAGGCTCAGACAAAACAGCAAAGCAGGAGAGCCATTCTGTAAGAGAGAAATCATATTCAGAGGAGGATGTTCAAAGACCCAGGGTGTAGAATCAGGTTTACCTTCCTGGCTCTGCTACTAACCAAGTGAGTGGCCAAAAGCAAGTCACTGCACTTGGTTGCTTCCTCTGTGAAATGAGGTGGAGCAAGATGAGCTTTAATGCACCCCCCAACCTCAGCATCCTTACTTTGAAAAGTAAAGCCTGCAGGCCTGGTACTATTATAGGTTTAATGGGAAGTCAAAGAGAGCAGTGATATAAGACTTGCGAGCACAATGGTATTATAAATTCATGCTTTGAGGCCCCCTGTGCTCCAAACACTTAACAATAACAGATGAAATACAAAAATTTAAAAATTTAAACCCAAAGCCTTGCCTAAAAAGATGAACATCTCTGAGGATCAGAACAACAGAGACACTACACTTTAAGCTGGATGATGCTGGGGGAATGTGAGGCTCCCGGGCAAGAAGCAGGCAGAGGTGGAGAGGAGCTTTTAGAGAATACCACATGAGGCAGTGTCCCCAAACCAGGGACAGTGTGGGGCTCCCACACCCAACAACCAGGGGCATGAAATACATAACTGTTTCCAGAGCTGAGACTTACACCAAACTTCTCAGCCCCACATGAAGAGGACCTGGTTCCCTGGCCCAATGACAAGATCAGGAGCATTTCCAAATTACGACAGCATAGATACCTGAGCTGACAGTAGAAAATCTGGTTCTAAGCTGTGGGCTGTGGAGGCTAAGAGGAACCAACTGTAAAACCACTAGTTTGGGGGCATGAGCATGGGAGAGATCAAAATTACTAATAATAACCCCCCCAAGAGAAAGACTAAGACAGGCAACCAAACCTTGCAATTAAAAAATTATAATGGCAGGAAGTGAATTCAATTTAAATGAAGTGAAATAGTAGGACAATCCAGTATTGATTTTTAAAATAAGATTTCATTACTTATTCAGCAAATATTTTAAGCAACTACAATTTCCCAGGTACTGTTTTAAGTGCTGGGAATATAATAATAAAGAAAACAAGAAGAGAAGGAGGAAAGGGGAAGAAGGTTTATTTGAGGAAATTATAGCTGAAAACTTTCCTAATATATGGAAGGAAACAGACATCCAAATCCAGGAGGCACACAAAACTCCTATCAAAATCAACAAAAGCAGGCCAACACTAAGACATATCATAGTAAATTTGCAAAATACAGAAATAAGGAAAAAATCCTAAAAGCAGCAAGGGAAAAGAAATCCCATGGGGCATCTGGGTGGCTCAGTTGGTAAGCATCCAACTCTTGATTTCAGCTCAAGTCATGTACTCAGGGTCATGAGATCGAGCCCCCCATTAGGCTCCATACAGAGCAGGGAGCACAGCATGTGCATGGAGTCTCCTTAAGATTCTCTCTCCCCCTCCCATTGCCCGGCCCCCCCCCACTCATGCTATATATACATACATACATACATACATAAATATTAAAAAGAAATCCCTAACCTACCAGGGAAGACAAATATGATTAACAGCACATCTTTCCACAGAAACTTGGCAAGCCGGAAGAAAGTGGCATGATATCTTCAACCTACTGAATGGGAAAAATATGCAGTCAAGAATATTTCATCCAGCAAGGCTATCACTCAGAATAGAGAGAGAGATAGAGCTTCCCAGACAAACAAAAACTAAAGGAGTTCATGAGCACTAAACCATCCCTGCAAGAAATATTAAAGGGGACTCTCTGAGTGGGAAAGAAAGACCAAAAGCGACAAAGAGTAGAAAGGAAAAGGGAATCTCCAGAAACAGCAACTTAACAGGCAATACAACGGAACTAAATTCATACCTATCAATAATCACTCTGAATATAAATGGACTAAATGCTCCAATAAAGACATAGGGTATGAGAATGGATTAAAAAAAAAAAAAAAAGACCCAGGGTGCCTGGGTGATGCAGTCGTTAAGCATCTACCTTCAGTTCAGGGCATGATCCCAGCGTTCTGGGATCGAGCCCCACATCAGGCTTCTCCGCTAAGAGCCTGCTTCTTCCTCTCCCACTCCCCCTGCTTGTGTTCCCTCTCTCGCTGGCTGTCTCTCTCTGTCAAATAAATAAATAAAATATTTAAAAAAAAGAAAAAAAGACCCATCATTATACTGCCTACAAGAGACTATTTTATTTATTAAGATTTTATTTATTCATTTGACACAGAGAGAGAGTGCACAAGCAGGGGAGTGGCAGGCAGAGGGAGAGGGAGAAGCAGGCTCTCCACTGAGCAGGGAGCCTGATGGGCTCAATTCCAGGACCCTGGGATCATGACCTGAGTGGAAGGCAGAAACTTAACTGACTGAGCCACCCGGGCACCTCAAGAGATTCATTTTAGACCTAAAGGCACCTGCAGATTGAAAGTGAGGGGATAGAGAACCATTTATCATGCTAATGGCCATCAAAAGAAAGCCAGAGTAGCCATACTTGTATCAGACAAACTAAATTTTAAACCAAAGACTGCAACAAGAGATGAAGAAGGGCACTCTATCATAATAAAGAGGTCTATCCAACAAGAAGGTCTAACAATGACAAATATTATGCACCCAGCTTTGGAGCACCGAAATATATAAAACAATTAATAACAAATATAAAGAAATTCATTGATAATAATACAATAATAATAGGGGATTTTAAAACCCCACTTACAGCAATGGACAGATCATCTAAGCAGAAAATCAACAAGGAAACAAGGGATTTGAATGACACACTGGACCAGAGGGACTTAACAGATATATTCAGAGCATTTCATCCTAGAGCAGCAGAATACATGTTCTTTTTGAGTGCACATGGAACATTCTCCAGAATAGATCAAATACTGGGTCACAAATCAGGCCTCAGCAAGTACAAAAAGATTAAGATCATACCATATATATTTTCTGACCACAACACTCTGAAACTTGAAATCAACCACAACAAAAAATTTGGAAGACCACAAATACATAGAAGTTAAAGAACATCCTACTAAAGAATGAATGAATTAACCAGGAAATTAAAGAAGAAATTTAAAAATTCATCAAAACAAATAAAAATAACAACACAGTGATCCAAAACCTTTGGGATGCAGCAAACTCAGTCATAAGAGGGAAGTATACACCAATACGGGCCTACCTCAAGAAGCAAGAAAAGTCTCAAATATACAACCTAACCTTATACCTAAAGGAGCTAGAAAAAGCCAGCAGAAGAAGGGAAATAATAAAGTTTAGAGCAGAAATCAATGATATAGAAACAAACAACAACAACAAAAACAGTAGAATAGATCAAGGAAACTAGGAATTGGTTCTCCGAAAAAATTAAAATTGATAAATCCCTAACCAGGCTTTTCGAAAAGAAAAAAGAGAGGACCCAAATAAATAAATCATGAATGAGAGAGGCGAGATCACAACCAACACCACAGAAATACAAACAATTATAAAAGAATATTATGAAAAACTGTATACCAAAAAATTGGATAATCTGGAAGAAATTGATAAATTCCTAGAAACATATAAACTACCAAAACTGAAACAGAAAGAAATAGAAAATGTGAACAGACTAAAAGCCAGCAAAGGAATTGAATCAGTAATCAAAAATCTCCCAACAAACAAAAGTCCTGGGCCAGATGGCTTCCCAGGGGAATTCTATCAATTAAAGAAGAGTTAATACCTATTCTTCTCAAACTGTTCCAAAACTTAGAAATGGAAGGATAACTTCTAAACTCATTTTATGAGGCCAGCATTACCTTGATCCCAAAACCAGACAAAGACTCCACTAAAGAGGAAAATTACAGGCCAATATCCCTGATAAAAATGAATGCAAAAATTCTTAATAAAATACTAGCAAATTGAATCCAACAGTACATTAAAAGAATCATACACCACAATCAAATGGGATTTATTCCTGGGCTGCAAGGGTGATTCAATATTCACAAATCAATCAACATGATCTACCACATTAATAAAAGAAAGGATAAGAACCATATAATCTTCTCAATAGACACAGGAAAAGCATTTGACGAAGTATAGCATCCATTCTTGATAAAACCCCTCAACAAAGTGGGGATAGAGAGAACATACCTCAACATCATAAAATCCATATATGAAAGACCCACAGCTAATAATATCCTCAACGGGGAGAAATGGAGAGTTTTCCTCTACAGGCCGGAAAAGACTGGAACGTCCACTCTCATCATTGTTATTTAACATAGTACTGGAAGTCCTAGTTGCAGCAATCAGACAACATAAAGAAATAAAAGGCATCCAAATTGACTAGGAAGAAGTCAAACTTCCACTATTAGCAGATGACATCATACTCTATGTAGAAACCCTGAAAGACTCCACCAAAAAAATTGCTAAAACTCGAATTCAATGAAGTCACAGGATGCAAAATCAACATACAGAAACCTATTGCATTTCTATACACCAATAATGAAGCAGCAGAAAGAGTAATCAAGGAATCGATCCCATTTACAATTGCACCCAAAACCATAAAATATCCAGGAGTAAATATAACCAAAGACATAAAAGATCAAAACTCTGAAAACTGTAGAACACTTATGAAAGAAATGGAAGATGACACAAAGAAATGGAAAAACCTTTTTCCATGCTCATGGATTGGAAGAACAAATATTGTTAAAATGTCTACATTACCCAAAGCAATCTACACATTCAATGTAATCTCTATCAAAATACCATCAACATTTTTCAGAGCTAGAACAAACAATCCTAAAATTCATATGGAACCACAAAGATCCCACATAGCCTAAGCAATCTTGAAAAAGAAAAGCAAAGCTGAAGGCCTCACAATTCCAGACTTTAAGCTATATTATAAAGCTGTAATCATCAAGCCAGTATGGTACTGTCACAAAAACAGACACATAGATCAATTGAACAGAATAAAAAATCTAGAAATGGACCCACATCTATATGGTCAATTAGTCTTTAACAAAGCAGGAAAAAAATACCCGATGGAAAAAAGACAGTCTCAACAAATGGTGTTGGGAAAACTGGGCAGTAAGATGCAGAGCAGTGAAACTGGACCACTTTCTTAAACCATACACAAAAATAAATTAAAAATGCATGAAAGACCTAAATGTGAGATAGGAAATCATCAAAATCCTAGAGGAGAACACAGGCAGCAAGCTCTTTGACATTGGTCATAGCAACTTCTTACTAGATATGTCTCCAGAAGCAAGGGAAACAAAAGCAAAAATGAACTATTGGGACTTCATCAAGATTAAAACCTTCTACACAGCAAAGGAAACAATCAATAAAACTAAAAGGCAACCTGGGTGGCTCAGTCGGTTAAGCGTCTGACTCTTGGTTTTGGCTCAGGCCATGATCTCAGGGCCGTGGGATTGGGCCCTGCATCAGACCCTGTGCTCAACGCAGAGTCTGCTCAAGATTCTTTTCCCCTCCTTCTCCTTCCCCCTCTGCTCCCTTCCTCTAAAATAAATAAATAAATAAAATATTTTTTAAAATAAAAGTAAAAAATAAAAGGCAACCTTTGGAATGGGAAAAGATATTTACAAGTGACATATCTGATAAAGGGTTAATATCCAAAATCAATAAATAACATAGCAAACTCAACACCCAAAAAACAAACAATACAGTAAAGAAAAGGGCAGAAGACATGAATAGACACTTTTCCAAAGAAGACATCCGGATGACTAACAGACACAGGAAGATGCTTAACATCACTCATCATCAAAGAAATACAAATTGAAACTATAATGAGGGGCGCCTGGGTGGAACAGCGGTTAAGCGTCTGCCTTCGGCTCAGGGCGTGATCCCGGCATTGTGGGATCGAGCCCCACATCAGGCTCCTCTGCTATGAGCCTGCTTCTTCCTCTCCCACTCCCCCTGCTTGTTCCCTCTCTCGCTGGCTGTCTCTATCTCTGTCGAATAAATAAATAAAATCTTTAAAAAAAAAAAAAGAAACTATAGTGAGATATTACCTCACATTTGTCAGAATGGCTAAAATTAACAACACACACAAGAAACAATAGATGTTGGTGAGGATGCTGAGAAAGGGGAACCCTCTTACACTGCCGGTGAGAATGCAGACTAGTGCAACCACTCTGGTAAACAGTATGGAGGTTCCTCAAAAAGTTAAAAATAGAACTACCATATGACTCAGCAGTTGTACTACTAGGAGTTTACCCAAAGGATACAAAAATATAGATTTGAGGGGCACATGCACCCCCATGTTTATAGCAGCATTATCAATAATAGCCAAATTATGGGAAGCCCAAATATCCATCAACTGATGATGGATAAAGAAGATGTGGTACAGGGGTGGCTCAGCTGGTTGGGTGTTGGACTTTTGATTTCAGCTCAGGTCACGATCTCAGGGTTGTGGGATTAATCCCCATGCTTAGCAGGGAGTCTGCTTGAGATTCTCTACCTCTGCCCCTCTCCCCCCCCCATTCTCTCTTAAATAAATAAATCTTTAAAAAAAAAAGATGTGATACAAACACACACAATGGAATATTACTCAGCCATAAAAAAATGAAATCTTGACATTTGATGTGGATGGAGCTAGAGAGTATTATGCTAAGCAAAATAAGTCGGTCAGAGAAAGACAAATACCATATGATTCCACTCATATGTGGTATTTAAGAAATGAAACAGATGAACATGGGTGGGGGGTAGAGCGAGGCAAACCATAAAACAGACTAACTATAGAGAACTAAGGGTAGCTGGAGAGGAGGTGGGTGGAGGAATGTGTTAAATGGATGATGGGCATTAAGGAGGGCACTTGTTGTGATGACCACCAGGTGTTATATGCAAGTGATGAATCACTAAATCCTACTCCTGAAAGTAATATTACACTATATGTTAATTAACTAGAATTTGAATTAAGAAATTGAAACAAACAAACAAAACAAAACAAAAATGAAAACACCGTCACTGCCTTCACGGAACTTACATTCTAATGGAAGTGACAGACAATTACTAAAAATTATATGTCAAGTAGTAACAAGTGCTATGAAGAAACGTTAAGACTCCTCAAAGATATAAAGGAATGATTAACAGCTATATATAAAAACATAACTTATGAAACAACACAAAGGCAAAATTTTAAAAAGCAACTTATAAAAAAGAACCAACTGAAATGAAAAATACAGACATTGGATGAACACTGTGAAATCATAATGGAAGAGATTAATTAATTAGGAGGCAGTACCGATGAAATCACCCATAATGCAGCACAAAGAGAGAATAAAAGTATAAAAAAGCAAATATATGTATAGATATATACACATACATATATAGATATAGATACACGCACACACACTAAAGCAGTAAAGAGACATAGCACCAACATACAGCTAATAGCAATTCCAGAAGAAAAGAATAGAAGGAATAAGAGAGAACTGATGTCCACAGAGATAACACCTGAAGTTGTCCAGGATTAAAGTTAGAATTCACTAAGAACTCTAGATATGGATATACAGGCACTCTTGCCTTCATACCTTACCTTCATATGTCATAATGTATCTAGGGGCCCAAACATCATAAGCGAAACTGCAAAACATGTAAGGATAAAGGAAAAAGTCATATTTGAGAAAATAAGACAATCTACAAAGGAAAGCAAATCTGATGGTAGCAACATCAGCAGCAACAGTTGCCAGAAAACATGGGAGGAAGTCATACAAAGTGCTGAAAGTTGCCAATCAATATAGGATTCTGTACCCAGCTAAACTATTATTCATTCAAGAGTGAGAAGAAAAAAATTTTTTCAGGCATGCAATAATTAAAAGAAATAATAGCCCATGGGTCCCAGGTAAAAGAACTACTAAGGAATGAAATCATAATGGAAAATACAACAATTTAGAACTGAACAACAAAAGTACAACATTTCTGAACAATAGTAACAATAATGGCTACAATACGTTGTTTCCAGATATGAGGCAGGAATTATATCCAGCATTTCCCAAGTAGATCTCTCAGCCCTGGAAGTCAGGAAATGAACTGGTGTTAATAACTCCTTTGTAAGGATGAGAAAGCTTTCTGGTAGAACAGGATAATCACGTTGACATGGACTGAATGTTTGTGCCCCCCCATAAATTCATATGTTGAAGCCCTAATCCCCAATATGATGGTATTAGAGGTGGGGCCTTTGACAGATAATTAGGTTTAGATGAAATTATGATGCTGGAGCCCCCATGACGGAAGTAGTGCCCTTATAAGGAGAAGAAGAGACACCAGTGCTTCCTCTCTCTGCCACGTGAGGATATAGTAAGAGGGCAACCATCTGCAAATCAGGAAGGGGGCTCTCACCAGAACCCAAACATGCTGGCACCCTGATCTCACACTTCCTAGCCTTCAGAACTGTGAGAAATGTCCACTGTTTAAGGCACCTAGCCTGTGGTATTGTGTTACAGCAGCTCTGGCTGACTAAGACACATGCAATGATAATCTGGGTCTATACAAAGATAGGAAGCAGAAGTAAGGAGGCAGGTGCAGGTGGATTTTACTGACCCTTGGGAACAGACTAGGGGGACTGTGTGAGGTACAAACAGCTGTTGGCAGGGAGGAGGGGGGAGGCACTCTAATTCCCGAGTATTTCATTGCCCTACCCACCTGTCCCCGAAGCCCAACTGAGTTTGTCCCATTTTAAACACTATGATATCAGCTGGACCAGGTTTTCCAGCTATAAACAAAGAGACATTTACAGGAACCGCACCCTTGGACTGAGGTCCCCAAGCCTGGCTGCACCCAGGAATCTGCTGAAGCAAATCGCTGTCTTCCCCCACGATTTGTATTCCATTGATCTCAGGGGCTACCTGGGCAGTAAGATTTTTTCCAAGCTCCAACGGGAATACTGTTGTCCAACCACAGCTGAGAACCAATGGCCTAGAACTGGCTAAGACAAAGGAAGATGTTCTTGCTGAATGTGACGACAGGGACCTGTCAGCCCCTCTCAAATGCCAGGACAAGCACTTTGGCAAACCTCAGAGGCCACTGTTTTGACAGCTTCGAGAACTGGTTCCCCTTTCCTTGAAGGAAAAGTGTTCTCTTTTCTGAAATCAGAAAAGAGGAAGCATAGAGTACTTGTCAGCAAAACTAACAATTCTCCCAGAGTGGAGGAGGGGAGCTTTCTCTTCCCTCGACCTGGCCAGAATGAAAGGCCAGCAAACTAGAATAGGGGTGATATGAGGAGACAGTCCAGTTCCTCCTGTGTGTGGCCTCAGCAGGAAATGACCTAGACAACACTAGTTCTGTGAAAACTCATCCCCTCAGGTCTAGAAAGCACTTCCCCCTCCTCCCCTCCCCCTTGCTCTCCCCACCCCCAACCTCTGTCCCAGGGTTAGAGAACATCTGGAGCCCACTCTTCCCATTCACATCGTCCCACTCCCACTCCCTAATCGGTCCCCCACCCAGCACCCCCAGGCACCTGGACATTGCTCTGGCTCCCCTATGCTCCCATACACCCTCATCCTTGCCATCCCTGCCAGCTCAGGGTCCTGGCTGCTCATCTCCTGGGCCACTACCCAGGAGAACCCCTGAGTTTCCAGCAGGCCTTCTGTGGACCACCTGCCTGTCTCACAGAAGGAATTCCTCCGTCACCACGTGCTGACTGAGGCATCCTCCCTCCTATGTTCATGACTCCCCGGGGTGCTGACTACACAAACCCCACTTCTTCAGCAGAAGCTTCAGGTCTTCCTTTGGCCTGAACTCCCCCTGTCCCTCCCTATCACCTGCAGTTCCTGGGCTTGGGCTCTCCACCCCACACACATGAACCTGCCAGTGCCTCCCTTTCTCTCACGAGTGACTTCAAACTTAAAACTGACCCAAACCCACTTCCTCCTCTCTTCTTCTGAAAAGTTCATCCCCCCCCCGCCCCCCATCCCCCAGTCACTCCTGCTTCCCCCATGGAGCCACCTAGGTCCTCAGGGCTCTCCTACCCCATGGGCTACCTGCCTTGCCAGCCTTCTCTCTTCCCTTCTCTCTTCCCCCTTGATTCCATCTTGGGTCCCTAGTAGGAAGCAGAAACTGGAAAATCCATAAGGTGGATACACCCAGTTTGTCACCGGACTCGCCCCACCATGACCAGTACCCAGGTACCACGAAAGGAAAGCTGCTGTCTGAGCAGCCCAGGAGAGAAAGAGCATTCTGGACAAGAGGGACTGCCGGCTTCCTGACAAGAGTCTGCCGCTCAGACGTCTCCAGCACCACGCCTATCACTGAGATCTCAAGGCCTGGCCCACCTGCCAGGTAAGTTCTTTCCTTCACTGGACACAGAGGTACAGCCTTCTTGGGGCTCCCAGGGAAGTGGGGTGGGGTGCACGGCCAGGTAAACAACTGTGACATTTAGGGAACTGACGATTGCCATGAAGCAGAAGGAAGGCAGAATGGAAGGCAGCAAGGAGAAAGGGGACCTCTGTGGCAACCAGACAGCTGGAGCCCCACTCTCCAGACTGAGGCTTCTGACCTGGTCCCCCCTCCCTTCCCCCTCGGCTTCAGACTCCCACTGTCTCTCCTGCATCTGCAGCTATGTCCCCGTTCTCTACCTGCCCCTCTGCTTTGCTCTCTCTGACCCTTTTTCACCCCCAGTCCCTTCTGCTCTTGCAGCTATCTCCACCTAAGTGCACCCCACACCACCCCATTCTCCTGGGCTTCATGCCACATAGCCAGCCGCCTCCTGTGCCTCCCCCCACAGTCACAGCCCTACTTCCAGTGCTGCACAAGCTCAGCATTTCTCCCCAGAAACTAAGGACCCCTCTAGCCAGTAGCCCAAAAACCCTCCCTTGGAGCCACCGTCCTGATTCACCCTCCCCGAATCCAAGCTATAGTCAGATCCTGTCTATTCTTTTCCCGTGTCCTTCCTTCCCACCCCCTCCCTACCTTCCACTCCCACTGGGGATACGAAGTCCAAGCCCCAGCCTCTCACTCAGCCTAACCTCTTCCCCACCCCACCCCCCACAACACCCTCAGCATCCCACCGCTCAGTCCCACACAGGGCTGCCAAAAAATCATCCTGGGCCCCTGCCCTCCATATGCTGCTGCCCATCTCTCAGGAGCACCTTCAGTGGTCTCCACTGCCCACAGGACTCTGCATTCCAAGACGCTCCTCCTCCAGCCTCTGACCCCCTCCACCATCCTACGTCCTCCTTCCTGCCCTCCTAACCCCCCCTACTCAGTGACTCCACGAGAACTCGAGAACTCGGAAGGCCTCTGGGCTTTCGCTCATGTAGGTCCCCTTCCTGGAAGGCCTTCTCTTTCTCTCTATTGGGTGAGTGGAATCCTTCCTTTAGAGCTGGATTGAGCTCCACCCTCTCCAGGAAGCCTTCAGGAGAGCCCCAAGCATCAGCTTGCTCCCTCCCCAGGCACTCCTGTGGTTTTCTGTGGCACTCCCTCCCTCGGGGCACCAGCTGCCTGGAGAGTCTGGACAGTTTCCCTGTGCGCAGTCCTACCTCCTCACACACACAGTCAGTCCCTCGGGGTCTGGGACCATGGCTGTCACTGCACTGGGCAGCCAGTGCCGGGCTGCGTAGAACAGAGACTTCCTACGGGCTTGTGCTAATCATACTCAGTGGGTCTGGTCAACAACTCGCTGCCCCCATCCCGCTTTGGGAGAGCGGTTTTCAGAAGGCCCGAGGCCCACTCCTTCGTATGATGCACCAGAGCAGATAGGACGCTGGAATGAGAGGAAAGCCTGCTGCTTGGTCCCATCCCCTCCAACCAGAGAGGACCATTTATGCCCAGAGCTCAGTGCCGAGCATCACGGGGTGTCCCCAGGGAAGGAAACAAGGCAGATGCTCCCCGAGCCTCAGAAAGGGAAGTGAGAAAGATGCCCTCTCCTCTAGGGCTCAGAGCCAAACGGACTTGGAGTTTTTCAAGGGACCACACGGAGCTCACCTGATCCAACTTCCCACCAACCCATTCCCGCCCAAGGGCCCAAGTAACTATCCAGCCTCCCAGGCCTCCACTGGTCTGTGGCAGGAGGCTTCGACCTCCCTTTCTGCTCGTAAGTCAGAACATGATACATGTATGATCAGTGGCCACGGACGCGGGGGTTGCCACAGGTCACCATGGCTGTGCAGGTGTTGTGTGGCTGGCTGGACAGATGGTGAGGTTGTGTGGGTATTGTGTGGCCGTGTGGGTGTTGTGTGGCTGGGAAAATAGTGTGGTTGCTACAGTTTTCATACTTACTGTTGTCGTTAGTTGTGTGATCGTACACTGTGGTTGTTGCCATCATGGCGGCGGGGTGGGGGGGTTCGATCCTTGTGGTTGTGTGGCTGTTGCCATTGCTGCCTGCTTGTTGCAGGGATTCTGGATGCTTCACCACAGCCTGAGGAGGAGGCCTGCTGCAGGGAGGGGTGGCTTCTTGACACCTGACCCTCTCCAATCTCATGGCATCAAGCTGCGCCCGGGCAAGCAGAAGGGACAGGCAGAGAGAGGGAATCTTCTCCAGGTGAGCGGCAGTTGGACGCACAAGCTTCTCCAGCCCCGCACCCCCCTCTCCAGCTGTGGGTGATGCCCAGCACAGCTACGCAGGCCACTCACCCAGAGCTGGGGGAAGTCCAAGCCCTTGAAAGCCTGAAGGTTCTCCTCTGCGCAGCACCACCTCTATTCCTGAGAGTACTTTCCTGTGCAGAAACACATTATCTGCATCACCAGAAACAGACCTTGCCCCATCCCCCTGCCCTGAGGGTGTCAAGCAAGCCCCGCCAGACAGAGGGGGGAAGAAAGCAAGCAAACATCTGTCGGATGGAGCATATGGGAAGACATGTCTCACCTCAGATCACAGCAGAGGGCCCAGCCCGTCGCCCAGCCTGATGCCCACCTCTGTGGTCTTGGACCTGAACTCAGCATGAGGCAGGGCAGGCTGTTCAACCCTCACCTCCACCCACCACCGTTCTGAGGGCCCCATGAGCGGATTAGAGCTGTGCTGAGGCCATGTAGTTTCCCCAGCACTGCAAGCCAAGACACTCGGTTCTTAGTACCCAGGATGGAACTTTACATCGGCCTCAGGGAACCTGGGTCCTGTGCAATATATCCGCTCCCCTGCACTCTGCTCCCAAGCAGAAATTTATTTTTTTTTAAATGCATTAGTAGATAATACATCACATGGTCCAATAGGCAAATGTACAAAAAGGGCATACAGTGAAATGCACCCTCCCACACCTTTCTCACATGAACTACCAGACAGTTCATGACTATATAAGCAAATACGCACATGTATCCATACAAAAGGACATGGTATGTGGGAAGAGTGCAGATTCTGGAGCCAGACTCCCTGAGTTTGAGACCCAGCATTGCCCGGTACCAACTGGTCCATGACCTCGGGCAGCCTCTCCATGCCCCAGTTACCCCCATCTGCAGAGCAGGATGTGATCATGCTACCTACCACGTAGGAAGGGGTGAGGTTAAACAATGCATGCCAGCTTCCCTCTAATGGATGTTCTTTCCTTTCCTGTTTTACAGAAATGATAGCACACTGTTTTGCACATACTATTCTACACCTTATTTTTCTCACTTTCAAGTGGGTCTGTAGCTCATTGCCCCATTAGTACATGAAGAGTTTCCTTGGTCTACTTCAGAGCTGCGTAGTATTTCATTGGCTCAGTGCACCTTAATTTATTTGGATGATCCTTTTTTGAGGGACATTTTGGTGGTTTCCAATATTTTACTCTTACGAACAATGCTGCAATGAATAACTTTGTACATACTTTATTTTGTCCAAAAGAATGATTAGGATAAATTCCTACAAGTAGAATGTTAGTCAACAGGTATATGCATTTGTCACTTTTTGCCATCCCTAAAGGTTGTACAGATTCGATATGTCATAAGCAACATAAAGACTTTCTGTTCCCCATGCTTGTACCGGCAGAGTATATAAACAAGTGTTTCATCTTTGTTGATTTGGTAAGAGAAAAACAGTAAATGCTATTTCTCTTTATTTTACAGTATCTCTTAATATGAGTAATGTGAAGCATCTTTTTACATATTTATAAATCACTTGTGTTTCCTTTTCTGTGAACTTTCTGTTCATATCTTTTGCCTATTTTCTTATTATCCAGTCATTTTTCTTAATGATTAGTAAAAGGTCTTTATGCATTGGGAATGTCACCGTATCTTTCCTGGTTTGACATTACTCTGTAGAATTTGCTCTTGCTAATTTTCCATACATAATTTGGGCGGGGGGAGAGGGAGAGGGAGAATTTTTTTTTAAAGATTTTATTGATTTATTTGAGAGGAAGTGAGCGAAAGAGAGAAGGAACAGGGGGAGGGGTAGAAACAGATTCCCTGCTGAGCAGGAACTCTGGGATCATGACCTGGGCCGAAGGCAGATGCTTAACCAACTGAGCCACCCAGGTAGGTGCCCCAAGGGTGAGAATCTTAAGCAGGCTCCACACCCAGTGTGGAGCTCTCCACTCTGAGATCATGACCTGAGCCAAAATCAAGAGTTGGATGTTTAACCAACTGAGCCACCCAGGTGCCCCACCATGCATAATTTTTAATGCAATAGAAGTTATCATTTGTTTTCTTTATGACTTCTGTACCTTATGTCATACTTTGAAAGTTCTTCTGCATTCCAAAATAGTCATTAGATTACTTCTTAATTTCCCACAGTTTCTTCTAGCATTTTAAAAAATTTAAATCACAGATCTCTCCTGGTGTGTATCCTGATATAAGAAGTTAGGTATGGATCCAACTTAATTTTTTTCCAGATGGCTACTCAGTTGTCTCAACATTATTTATTGAATAATTCATCTTTTTTTCCCAATGATTTGAAATGCCATCATTATCATAAGCTAAATTCCCAATAGGTTTTGGTCTATTTCTGGATTTCCTATTTTGTTCCAACTGCAAGATGTCCTACACTATTTTAATGATTGTAGTTTTACAATATGCATTAGAACTTACAGCGCTAGTTTGCCATTCACTTTTCACCTTCTTTTTCCATATGAACTGTTGGTGTGATTGCAATTTCTTCTAATTTATAGGTTAACTAGGAGAAACTAACATTGAGTACATCATTGGTGATGATGTTGATTCAGTTTGGGGAGAATTATACTTTCTCAGAAAAGTATCCAATATATCAGGTTTTTCAAACTACGGGGGTTCTCAGGGCCACCCTTAGGTTTAACAATTTGTTAGAAGGACTCACAGGACTCACTGGAAGCTATTGTGCTCGTGGTTACAGTTGGTTACAGTAAAAGGATGTGGATTAATGCCAGCCAAGAAAAGAGATGCACCAGGCAGAGTCCAGGAAACGTCAAGCACTGAGCTTCCATCTCTTCTGGTAGACCCGTGGCCAGCACTAGTCTCCTAGGAACAACGTGCAACTGTACAGAAGACTGACAGCTGGGGAAACTCACCTGAGTGTCCAGAGTTTCTACTGGAGCTCAACCACATAGACGTGACTGACCCCCACACGTGGCTGACCTTGAGAGCAGAGTAGAGATAGAGTGAAGAGTGTACAGCCCAAAGCTCCCATCCTAAATCCCATTGTTAAACTGTTCCATGTGGCCTGAGGCCCCCAGGTAAAGAAAGACATTCTTATCAGGCAGGACATTCCAAGGTCCTGGAGATTATCTCCCAGGAGCCAAGGACAAAGGCCAGATATCTCTTTGAATAATGTTCATTTTTCTACAAGACCAAGTTTTTAAATGTTGAGCAAAATAGTCCCTAAGGTCTCTTTTAATTCCATCCATCTGTGGGTTATTCTCTCCTTAGCCTTTCTTTTTTGGGCCCTTTTCTTTCTTTTCTCTTGACAAGGTTAGCTGACGATTTACAAATCATGTTTTTTAAAAGAATTAGCTTTAAGTTTATTTGTGAGTTACTTGTTATAATTTATTACTTATAAAACTTTCTTGTTGTATAATTTATTGATTTCTGCTCTAACATTTATGAATCCCTTCCGCTTTCCTTAGGTTTATTGCCTTTTTTCTAACTACTTCAGTTGGATGCTTATTTCATTTTTCATTCCTGTTTAATTTTTTATTAATTCGTTATAAGACTATGTGTACTAGTTAGGGACTAGTCTCTAGAAACACAGAATCTCTAGGATATATAAAGAAATTTATTCTAAGGAATTGGCACATGCAATTATGGAGGCCGAGAAGTCCCAAGATCGTCAGACAGCCAGCTGGAGCCCCAGGAGGGACGGTGATGTAAGTTCCAGTCTGAGTCCAAGTTCAAAGGCAGGGAAGGATGATGTCCCCACTCAAAGAGAGGCAGACAGAGAGAAAGAATTCTTGCTTAGTGCTTTATTCTATTCAAGCCTTCAACAGATTGGATGGGGCCCACCCATACTGGCGAGAACGACCTGCTTTGCTCAGTCGGCCAGTTCATGTGTTAACCTCATCCAGAAACACCCTACAGACACACTTCAAATAAAGTCTGACCAAATATCTGGGCACCCTGTGGTCTATGCAAGTTGACACATAAAATCTCACTATGCATTCTTCTCTGGACACTCCTTTAATTCCATCTCCTAAGTTCTGATAAGTACGCTTTTACTATTATTATTTCATATATAATCATTCCATGCTGAAGTCCCTTGTAGCTTTATAGCAGGGATGTTTTGCTACTAAATTTTGACTAAACCATGAGTACACTGACTTGCCCTTTTGTGTAAGTTTGATCTGATTCTCATAGGGCCAATACAAAGGTGAACCAGGACCTCCTGGGGCCCAGATGTTGCTTTGAAAGAATTCTCTCAGAACTTGAAAAACTCACTTAAATATCAATGGAAACACGTACCTTTTTGCCTAAAGGAGTCTCTTAATGACCAAGGTCAAGAGTTTCCCTGTGGAATCCAAAAGGGAAAAAAAAGAAGTCACCATTTCTCTTTTATCCAAATGATCACAAATAAAACTATTATTAACAAAAATTATAATAGCCACCATAATACCACTAAAATGTTTCCAATGTTTTATATATGTCATCTTATTTAATTTTTGCTTGAGTTCTTAGAGGTACCACACTCTACTTCTTAAAGATGAGAAAACGAAGCCTCAAAGGGGATATATAACTTGCTTAAGATCACACCTCTTTTTAAGCAAAGGAACTAGGATTTCATGCTGGTTGTGTCTGATTTAAAGCTAAAGGAAAGCCAATGCTACTGACTCCATCTTTAGCTCTTTATCCTGTTCACATCTACTCACTGACACCCTCCCTCCCCAACTCTACCCCTTCTCCCCCCACCAGGCTGTGTGTTCCAGGATCCCGAGGAGATTAATATACACACCTTACAAATGCCTGCCAAGGCTTCTGTCTAAGATGGAGGGAACCTTGCTTTGGCGCTCCGCAGGTTTGTTCAAGATAACATGGTGTCTGCCCTTCCTCACACAGGTGGTGCCACAGGCTCTAACAAAATGGTAGATGTCAATTAGGTGCGTGCGAACCCTTCGGTATCACCACAATGCCCTTCTGCACATTCCCTCGTTCTATAAAATCTGTAGGTTAAGGGGCGCCTGGGTGGCACAGCGGTTAAGCGTCTGCCTTCGGCTCAGGGCGTGATCCTGGCGTTGTGGGATCGAGCCCCACATCAGGCTCCTCTGCTATGAGCCTGCTTCTTCCTCTCCCACTCCCCCTGCTTGTGTTCCCTCTCTCGCTGGCTGTCTCTATCTCTGTTGAATAAATAAATAAAATCTTTAAAAAAAAAAAAAATCTGTAGGTTAAGGTCCAGAACAACTCTGCAGCTAGATGACCACCTGCCTCATTCCGCCCCCCCCCAGGAAGTTACCATGAATAAAACTCTGTATAAACTGTATGGCATAGCCTCCTTCAGTTTTCAGTCTCAAAGTGCCTTCTCAGTTTGGGGAATACTTTACAGTCCCTCCCCTGCCTTCTAACAAAAGCCTGTGCATTTTCTCAGGATGCCTCTCTCATCTCCCCTCTGCCCCAACTTGTAGCGATAAAATGGTTCTACCTCCTTTGTCAAAACTTCTTTTCCAGGCAGTGAGAGTACATCTGCTATTGTCCAGTATCGATTAGGGAGAAGTCCAGCCCGGAATTCTGGAATTGAGACACAGCAGGCCACCAGCCATGGAAGGCCTTTGCCTGCAGAAGCCATATGGATGAAGAAAATTCTGAGCCAAGCACTAATGAAGAGAAAGGAGTGGGAAATCAGGGGCGGGGGCTGAGAGAGTGGGGGTTAGGCACGGCAGCTGCAGGAGGGGTCCACTGACCAAGGAGCTTGCCTGTGCCGGACCCTCCCGTCCCTCGTGCCAAGCCCGACAAGCTCAACTCAGCTGTCTGGCAACTGCCCTCTAATGAAACGAGCAAACGACTTCCCATGTTGAAGGTTTCAGTTAGTGTCGTTGGCCAAGTCTCAGCGGCAACCAGAACAGATGACCACATGGGGGCTGGAGGTCCCGGTGGCAGCAGCCAGAGCCCACTGGCGCAGCTCAGAGCACCTGCCAACTGGGCGCATTATCAGAACCCTGCTGCACAGAGATAAGGAACGTCCTGATCCAGCCCCTAGAAGAGCAGGGCTTTATATAGCAGCCCGTGTAGGCTGCAAGGGAATGTCCTGGCTCAAGGCCTCCCTAGCCCAAGCAGAGAGGGGAGTGGGTGGATGAGAAGGAGGCAGCTTATAAATAACCTCGGGCATGCTGATGGGCTCAGCAGCGAGTCTTAGCAAGGCCTGAGATCTTGGGGAGGGGGGGTCACCTACAGATCAGTTTTATCGTCTTCATACTCCTCTGTAGGTTCCAAGTTCTGCGCAATGAACCTGAGCTCCTCTTACAGTCAGCAAACATGAATACAATTTTTAAAAGGTAAAAAAGAGAGGCACAAAAGGAATTCCTTCCACTAGGAATTCTGGTAACCATCTTCCCCCTGCTCCTGGGTCCCCAATCCTGGACCAGTCCTCTCCCCTCTTCTCTGATCTCTCCCAGAGGAGTCCTCCAGGTGCTGGCACGGCCTTTCGTTTTCCTGCTCCCCCAGGGTTCCTGCGTTCTGGTACTTTCCCCGCCCCCACCAGTTCAAACGTCACTGTTCTTGGCTTTGCTGTCTTTAGATAAGGTATCCCTGTTCCTCATCTCTGCTGGGGTGCAGAAAGGTCACTCAAGTATGTCTGTCCTGCCTGCTTCCGGGCCCCCTACCAGCAGCTTAGTAATGGGGCGGGGAGGGAGGGGGTCACCGATGTTACTGGAGAGAATGTGTTTTGCACTCTGTGCTTCAGACTCCTTGTCTGTAAAACGGGGGTGATAATAGCACCTGCCTCATAGAGATGTTAGTAAGAATAAAATAAGACCGTGAATGCAATGTGCTTGACACATTGGAAATGCCCAACTAAATATTAAGTCCTTATCAATCCACCATGCCTCCTTCTCCACACCCACCCACCCCCTGGAGGACCATACTTACCAAACTTGGCCAACAAGACTTTCATTGTTTCCAAAAATAATTGTTCCCAGGAGGTGTGAGGATTCACCATCCTGACACTGGCCCTGATTCAAAGCAGGAGTTCTAAAAATGCTTCGAGAGGTGACAGGCTCCTTGGAATAATAGCCTTCAAAGGGCCTCCTTATAAGGCAGGAGTCCTCATTTGGATGTGTGAGTCATGGGAGGGCTGCTAGATAAACAGATAATAGAATAAACATGTTGTTACTTTGTAGTAACCTCATGTAGGCTGAGTTTGGCTAGCTCATGACCCTGCGGCAATTCCAAGGAGACAAAAGTAGGTGAGATATCAGCTGATCCCTATTTTTTGAGCAAGTGCTTTGTGCCAAAAGGCAGCGTGCTAGGATTCAAAACTGAAACGAAAAAAATATATGCAAGTCTCTGCTGACAAAGAGATGCTGAGAAAGTAAAATGCAGATTCAGACAGAAAGCTCCCCCAGCAAACAGGATATGATCCTTGGCAGGGGGTAAGGTGGAGAGCCTGGAAGAGACGTCCCACTGGGTTCTGGAGGTCAGAGCAGGTCTTGTGGAGAAAATGAGCATCATGGACAGGTGGGTACCACGCCTTGTAGTTCCTGATGGGATCGTGTTGGTCTGAGGGAAGGGGTCTCGCCTGTCAGCGTCAACAAGGCATGCGCACACCTAAGTACCCCATCTCGTTTGATCCCAACAACAGTGTTGTGCAGTGTTATCATTCCCATTTTACAGAACAGAACAGTGGCTCAGAGAAGCTCCGAAACGTGAAGCCATAGACTGAAAGTCACAACAGCAGAGGCAGAATTTGAAGTTCTGCCTGCTCTGTGGTCCATGGTCTTGCTTTCATCACCTGGCACTGCTAAGACCTCCCTTAAATCTGGCTCCCAAGATAGACCTGGGCTGTCTGTGACCAGCAGTGGGGTTCTCATTCCAAGGCTGTGGCCTTCCAGTAGAGAGGAGGCTGCCCAGAGTGGCTAGCAAATTCTCTGAAGATATACCAACATTGCATTGCCTGCCAATATCGTGGGAGAAGATGGGATGACTTCTAAAGCCTGGATCAAAATAATAATTTTGCCTACGTTTTATAGTTTTAAATTTAAGCCCCTCCTTCCTCTTAGTAGTACTTGTCCCAGTTCGGAAACTCACCCCTTTTATCACCATAACAATTCATAATGAGCAGCAGGAACTTTTCAGGAATGACATCAGAATAAGATAGGAATAATCTTCTAAAGGTGACCTTTGCCCCCAGCTTTAAATCATTCGGACTTGAAGGATTTTTATGACATAACAAATAGCACCTGCTGGTTAGCGCTGGAAAATTCCCCAGATGCACCTGGGTGCAGCTGATACTATCGTCCAAAGGACTGATCTGTCATCCGTGCCCTTTGGTGTCATGCCCAAAGTCCACCAATGCCGATATCACACAAAACCCAAGAATCACATTCCTGAAGGAAACAACCCGCAATTATTGAGCGCCAGGCTCATGGTCCTTAAAACCAGTTTGAAATTATAAACCAGAAATTATTAACTTAATCACAACTCAGACTGTATAACTATATCCTAATCATGAATGACAATGGGAAAGCTCCTTAAACGGATAGTGTTATGGACTGTTGTGTTCCCCGCCACACCCCCACCAAAATCCTTACGTTGAAATCCTAACCCCCAGTATGTCTGTATTTGGAGATAGAGTCTTTCGGGAGGTAATTAAAGTTCAGTGAAGTCATTGAATCAGAGTGGAACCCTGATTCCATAAGACTGGGGTCCGATAAGAAGAGGAAGAGATACTGGAAACCTGTCTGTCTGCATGCACACAGCGAAGAGGTCATGGGAAGAGGACCCAGCAAGATGTCTGCGAGCCACGAAGGGAAGCCTCACCAGAAAGCAACCCCAATGGCACCCTCCTCTTAGCTTCTAGTCTCCAGAGCTGTGAGAAAATACATCTCTGAGGCTAAGCTCCCCGGTATTTTGTTATGGCCGCCCAAGTTAATACAGGAACTCAGGCTGTAAGGGAGCCGTAAAACCAGTCCGCAGGGGATCAGGGAAGGGTACGGGGTATAGGCCATGGCAAGCTGGCCTCAGACTTCCGCCCTACTGCTGGGAGCCTTCTCCCTGTGTTGGGGAGAGCTAGAAACAAGGACCATCTCTCTTCTGTGAATTAGCAATACTACCGCTGATCCAGGAAGGGTGACAGGTACACAGTAAGAGAGGGCGTCCTAGCCCTGCCCCCAGGATGAGGCCCATCTGCCCCCTCCCCAGCGCTAGCAGAGCTGCATCCCTGCAGGCCTCCCGCTGAGGGGCCTGCCCCACGAAGCTGCGTGCCCAGCTGAAAGCCAACAGTAAGCCACACTCTCCAGACACAGCCAGATTCTGAGAAAGTCAGGGAGGGGCTGAGCCAAGTACCCTCAGCCCCTTTCCCCAAGCTCACGAAGCTGTTGAACTACCAAGGAGAAAAGAGGAAGGGGCAGAGAGAAGCCCAGAGTGTTATCCTAATCCAACTCCCTCCATATGGAAACATGAAGAGAGGGGAAAGAGAGTTCCTTTCAGCACTCACCCCTGTTCCATTCCAGGCAAACACATACCCCTCTTCAAGTCTCTCCAATACAGTAGGATGTGTGTTCGGCTTTCAACTAAACAATAAAATTCGCAGCTTGCATAGAACCTCCCCTACTTACATAACCCATGCACACACACACACACACACACACACACACACACACTTAAGCAATCTTGGGACACATCCCACATGGAAGGTAAAAATGTCCAGGTGCTGAAGATGTGTGAGCTACGTTGTGGCCCTGTTTCAGAAGGGGACGGTGCACATTTGTTGAGCGTGGCTTGCACTCTTGCTGCAGTCTGACTCCGGGCCCGCCCTCTTTTGATGGAAGATGGGTCCATTCATTCATTTTTTTATTCAGTAGATATTTGCTGAATGTTTACTGTGTGCCAAGCATTGGGCTAGGCTGACTGATCAGGAAAACAAGAAGCCATAGATACTGGCAAACAGCAGCCCTAACCCAGCTCTTTGCCCAGGCCATTCACCTGCCCATCTCCTCCCCATTCCTCAACCTCCTTATCCAGTCAACCACCAAGTACTAACATTCTATTCTTCATGTATCAATACCCCTTTATTTCTTTCCATCCTCTCTTTCTTCTTCCTTGGTCTTGGCCATCATGGTCTCTTCCTTGGATTTCTGCAGCAACCTCTTAATTGATTAGCCTGTTTTCAGACTTACTCTCGTCCAGTGGAACTGTCACACCACAGTGCATAGTACGAAATAAGGCCTCACCTAAACAGAGATCTGCCCTCTCTGTCTGGGCTCCTGGGAGAGAATCCCTAAACTTGCAATTTTCACAGCAAGAGGACTGTCTTTGTTATTCAAGGTCCACCGCTCCTTTATGCTAATGAGACGAGTCAGGGTGGGGCTGCCATGTCTGAAAGACCAACCATGTGACTTGTGTTTGGGGCTTTGGGCCATGTGACAGCCTGACCTCCAGCGAGGAGAAGGAGGCTGGAGATTGAGTTCTACCATGTGGGCAATTATTCAAGCAATCATGCCTACGTAATGAAGCCTCAGTAAAAACTCTGGCCACTAAGGCTTGGATGACCTTCCCCGGCTGGCAATACTTGTACACATTCATCTAGGGATGCTGGGAAGAAATGCATCCTGGGGACACTGAAGTGTCATGTTTGGAACCCTCTCAGGTTCCACCCTCCGGAGTCCAGCTAATTGCATCTTTCACTAATTCCAATTTGTATCTTTTCATTATAATAAAAGTCTACTCCTAAGTATAAAACTTTCCTAAATATCAGATTATCAACTGTGAGGGTAGTCATGGGAACCCCTGAATTTGCAGCCAGATGCCATGAAGAGAAGGTGATCCTGGGGATCCCCAAACTTGGGGCTGGTGTCTAAAGTAAAGGTAGACTTGTGGGGACTGTACCCTACACCTCAGGCTGGCTAACTTACTATACACAGCCAGCGGGGTTTTCTAAAATGGGACTCTGATCACATCACATGTCTGCCTAAAACACGTGAGGGATGTCTCCTTTTCTCTAGGATGAAGTCCAGATGCCTAAATATGGCTTCCAAGACCTCTGATGATTCTCCCTCCACACAACTCTTCAGTCCCATGTCCCCCAGTTGCCCTCAAATTTGGTATTCCAGCCACATTGAGCTACTCGCCACTCCCTAAGTGTTCTCATTTTTCCAGCTCTTGGAACATATGGCCCCTCATCCTGTCACATTCTGTCCTCTCTGCCTTCCTACCACACCCCTTCTCTTAGCTAACTCCCATCAGTCCTTCAGGTCTCAGCCTAGATGTTACCTCTTCTGGGAAACCTTTCCATATACCCTCCACCAAGTCAGAGCTGGGTGCTCACTCCTCTCAAGGGACTTAGAAATGGCCTGGTTACTGGTCTGTCTCTCTAACCAGACTATGAACTTGCTGAGCACAAGGACTGTGTCCCTCCCCCACCCCACCCCCACCGTTGTAACCCCAGGGCTTAGCAGACTAACATAATTCCAAAGAGAGAAACAATAACTTTGCAGGGGAGAAAACTGGCAGACACCAACATGACCAGTGTTGAAGAAATGAACAACTACATACATAGGTTTGGGAAAGGTCTTCAGTCTCCTTGATGGAGATTTGGGAAGCACCCTAGCTGTATCCAGAAGCCAATCACAAATCATCTTTCAAGATGGTTCCACCCCAAGCTCGTTTGTTAATCGTACTCATTTAAGGTTGATTTTTATGGACTTCAACTTTAGAGGATAAATTTTTTTTTTAACTTGGTCTACAAAATTCTAAGAAGTGTCCCTGTCTTGAGGCCTGTACTTAACTGTGAATTGCCCTTTGGACATTTCTTTGACCTATCACTGTAAGCTTATATCTTCCACCCCACCTGCAAGGTTGTATAGCATTTGTAAAGAGAGGGACAACAATGTATTTAAATATAAATAATTGGATGATTTATTAAAGGAACATTCATTACCAGTTCATACATGCAATGTGCACCTATCCATACTTTTTTTTAAAGATTTGTTTGTTTTAGAGAGAGAGAGAGTATGTGTACACACATGCAGGTGGGGGGAGGGGCAGAGGGAGAGATGGAATCCTCAGGCAAACTTCCCACTGAGTGCAGAGCCCCACAAGGGGCTCAATCCCAGGACCCAAAGATCATGACCAGAGCCAGCCTTTCAACCAACTGAGACACCCAGGCACCCCCATGCTTTCTTATTAATCGATACTTGATAAAGCACTTGCTAGTTAGGTGAAATGGCATCTCCTTTTTCTTCCTTTCTAGCTTCCAGTTAAAGCAATCAGCACAACCTTCCTTTTCTTCCTTTATTCTTCCCTTCTGGACATGGACTAGTCAGCATCAAGCCCCCACCAGATACTGACAGGAGAAGAGGGCTATGCAGTGGAGCTCCTTTAATGAGATACTTACTGGTGCCCAAGGACACAAGATCCTGGAGGATGGGAGCAGGGAATGGAGGTAAATGATACAGTTGGTATGATAGGGAGATTGATTCTCTCAAGCAAGTAAGTAAACTTACTGAGCAAATAGGTACATATATTGAGGATAATGAGAGCCTGGTTGAGAAGGGAGTTGCAAATATCAAAAGGGAGAAAACTGTAAGGAACAATGAAGATGGAATGGAATTAGAGGTATAAATATCAGCTTATTTTGTTAATACACACATACAGGTTTATATAGAAATAGTTACAGATTACAGTATGTGTATACACGTGTGTATATGCATACATGTATTTCCTAGCTCTCTCCTCCAAAAGGGTCTAGAAGCAATGACACCCCAGTAACAATAAACACACTAAGTACCCAGATCTTGATTTCTAAATACCATCCTCCACTGAAAGGAAGCAGGTCTCCCGGGGAAAGTGCCAGTTCCAGG
The DNA here is from genome assembly GCF_002007445.2 of Ailuropoda melanoleuca. Classification (NCBI taxonomy): domain Eukaryota; kingdom Metazoa; phylum Chordata; class Mammalia; order Carnivora; family Ursidae; genus Ailuropoda; species Ailuropoda melanoleuca. The sequence continues at coordinate 88,507,022 of NC_048225.1, forward strand.
CTGGGGCAGGAAAAGCACCAGATGAACCTGAGACCTACTGTTGTATCAGAAAGTAAAGAAGTGTCGAGAATGATGGTGACAGGCCAGAAGGATGCAGGAGCACAGGCTGCATCTGGGACAATATGAATAGCAAAGTAAACAAGGACAGCAATGGAATACAACCTACTGAATAAATTGAGAGCTCCTGCTGAAATAAATATATAAGCAAACACAGAAAAGGGGAATGCTCCGTCTTAGGGTAACCGGCCAGTTAATAAAAGGAGAAGGGATGATGAGAATAGAAAATAATCATTTGGCAACTGTCAGAGTGGTGGTTGATTCCAGCAGGGACAGGGATGGAGGCTAAGATTTTGGGATGACAGTTTGATAAAGAGCAGGAATTATCTCCCCACGAAATGTAAAAGGGGGAAATGGTGAGTTCAGGTGGGAGAAACCTGACAAACATCAACGTGACTAGTAATCAGGATGAATATCACCAAATGAGTGAAGGTGGTCAAAAAGTACAAAAAAAAAAAAAAAAGAGAGAGAGAGAATGAGAGAATGAGTGAGAGAGAAAGAAGTATCACCGGTGGTGGGATGGCCTGACATCATATGTTTCCCCATCCCATCACCATTTCTGTGGCATTCTTATCAAAAAACATGACCCATGCCTGGTCATGGGAAGACACAGAACAAAAGGCCTGTACTCTTTAAAAGAGTTGAGGATGTGAAAGACAAAGAAAGACTAAGGAACTCTCCCAGATGGGAGAAGACTAACGGGACATGAGAGCAAGGCCACGGGTGTTTCTAGATATAATCATGAAAGAGACATTGTGGAGACAGCTGGGAAATGTTGAATGGGGAGTCTCTGGTTTAGACAGTGTTGATGTGCCAAAGTTTATTCCCTGATTTGTATGGTTGAATGATGAGTAGATAGAATACCCTTGTTTGGGGGAGAATACCCTTGTTTATAGGGAAATATAGACTGGAGTATTTAGAAGTGATAGGGCTTCATATCTGCAGCTTGCTCTCAAGTGGTTCAGAAAATACATATGTGTATATATATATGTATACACACGTGTACATACATATACACACATGCAAATGCATAGAGAGAGAGAGAAGGAGAGAGGGCGGTTAATAGGGCAAATGCACTGAAATGTTAAGGTTTGGGAAATTTGGGTGTGGAATATGGGAATTGATTATACTGTTCTTGCTACTTTTCTGAAAGTCCGAAATTATTTCAAAATAAATTATTGAAAGTTGTATACACACACACACACACACACACACACGTAAATATATAACTAAACTTCCCAATTCAGACACACGGCCTTTTCCATAGCAGTGAGCCTTCCGGGCTTCCTGGGAGTTCTATTTCTAACATCTTCAATCAAAAGCTGCTGCTTTTGCCTCTTCTCATAATCAGTGTTTCTGTCTTCATTTGACGAAGAAAAGACATTTTTTGAGGAAGTTCTCTTTATCAGTTTGCCAGGGCTGCCGTCACAAAATACCACAGACTGGGCAGTTTAAACCACAGAAATGCATTTTCGCACAGTTCTGGAAGCTAGAAGTTGGAGCAAGGTATCAGGAGGGCTGGTTTCTCCTGAGGCCTCACTTCTCATCCCACAGATGCCTGCCTTCTCGCTGCATCCTCACGTGGCCTTCCGTCTGCACCCAGGCGCCTGATGCCTCCTGTGCCCAGATTTCCCCCTCTCATAATTTCACCAGTCAGCTTGGATTAGGGCCCATCCTAGTGACTCATTTTACCTTCATCACCTCTCTGAAGGCCTGTCTGCAATTACGGTCACACTCTGAGGTCCTTGGCGGGGTGGGGCGGGGCGGGGGAAAGGGGTAGAACTTCCATGTAGGGTCGGTGAAGACAATTCATCTCCTCACACGTGCTATGACACCCACCCTGGGTGTCCGCGGGTTCAAGGTGGCCAGACAAGGGCACCATCCTCATGGGGCCCACAGTCTAGCTGATGCTGACGTGAGAATAAATGCCAGCAATGATGCAATGGAGAGACTAGAGGAGCCACGGAGAAAGTGATCAGCACTGCCTGGAGACTCGGGGAAGGCTTCACCCACACAGTGGCCCCATTTGAGCTGGTCCCGGAAAGAACACATTTCTACAGGCAGGGAAGGTCGTTCTCCGCAGCTGAAGGTCATTCTCTGCAGCTGAAGGAGTCTTGGAAGATGGTGGCTCTAGTTCTGTCATAAATGATGAATACCTTGCCAAAGCCCCCGGGACACGTTTCCTCCAGGCCTGACTATTCTGTGTGACATCTCACCACTCCACACAACAGCATTCCCTCCTCGTACTCCGGAATGTAATTACATATTGGGCACATCTTCTTCCTCTGTTCATTTTCTGGCAACATCTGGAACTCCAACATCATGTCAGGGTTTCCGCATCCTCGTTCTCTTTTTGTCTTCCGGGCTATCACTAAGCATTTGCCTTCTTCCTGCCCTGCTCACGCCCCCGTTTTCCTAACTTAAGGGGCTCTTTGTTCTCTGGGGGTGCAAGGTTGCATTCTGCCTCGAAGCACTCTTCCCATTAGCTGGGGGATTTTTTTTTTTTTTTTTGACAAGAAAGGTGTATCTAAACCCATTTTCTGTAAAATCTGTCACTGCCTAAGTGGTACCCTGCTGCTTGAGGCCTCATCCGTCTCCATGGCAATATTCTGAAACTATTCTGCTTGTGTGAGTAGGTTCAAGGCCCATCAAATTACTTATCATAACAGAGCCAGTGTAGCCCACCGAGGTACACAGGCACACATCTGGTGTCCTCGCAGCAGCACTCCCGCATGCAGCCACCATGGTTCGTATTCATGTCGACAACAGCAGCACAGCCTTTGAAATGGAGAGCCCCCTCATCAGCTGACTGCATTTACTCATTCACTGCTTCATGTATGCATCCAGCTTAGCGGGGAGCCGGGGACATCAAAACCCCTCCTCCTAGGGCTGGGGGTGGGAATCAGGGCTGGCTTCACCAAGGACTGGTCAGCTGACCACCGAAGGGGGTAAGGCTTTCCTGACAAAAACAAAGCACCGGCAGAGGCACGAAGATGTGAACGAACATTTGAGGTAACAAAGGGAAACTGTCAGATAAGGCTGCAGCAATGGGATGGAGGAGGGGTGACGGAGGAATGGACAGACACAAAGCAGAATTGGGGCTCGAGAGAGGGGTAGCCATGAGGTCCTGAGGGGTGCGTGTAAAATACTAAGGAGTTTGCACTCCTTGAGCAATGAGGACAATCCTAAGAGGAAGTGCAGCATGATCCGATTTACATTCTAGAAAGTTCTTTTCCACTGTTGCCCCAGAGTTTGCTTAAAGGCCCAGAGCCAGGATCAAGCCAGGGACAAGCTGACCAAAGACTGGGAGTGTGCACAGGAAAGAGGCAACACAACGTAAGAGGTAGGGCAGGTACGACTTCTTGACCAATCAGATGCAGGAGGGATGGACACCTTGAAGATTTTTGGGGCCCAGGTGACACCAAAACAAAAAAGCCGGGTGGGGGGAGAAGATGAAGCATGTAGCTGGGGACAAAGACACCCCTGTCCTCCGCTTTCCCCACACCCTTAATTCTCTATCACAGGGACAAAGCAATGTGACGAGCTAATCCCCACTAAGAAGTAAGGGTTTGACAGGGGACTCCCCCTACCCCGCCCCAGGAATCATGTTCAGTTAACAAGGGAGTACCATGTAGCCAATGTTAATCAAGGGAATGAGTCTCCTCCAGTGAAAGTCTGAGCTACATGTTGGGCAATTTGGGGGGATGTTTTCAGGTAGGGAGGTCTTCATCCCTAAAATCACATCATGGAGGCTATGGCTAAAACTCTTAGTGAAGAGGATGCTTTTAAAATCTCATCTTCATTCCAAAGAATCCCATTCATAGCATAGAAAAAGGTATCTTCCTCCTGGACAGGATTCTGCTCTCTTAGCAGGGTGATGGGACACCAGATGTCCCAGAGCTCTGGGGTCACTGAGTTCGGGTCCTGGCTCCACCTTTTCCTGTTAGTTAACCTAGTCATGTTAGCTAACCTAAGACTTGATTCCATTATTCATTAAGCAGGGGCTCAGAACACCTGCCTCTCAGATTGTCGTGAGCCTTGATGTAAATGACAAGGTCTCAGTAAACACTGGGTCTTTCTTGCGTCACCTCATCCCGCCCCCACCATCTCATTTCAGACCTGCATCTTCATCAGTCTCCCTCACTACCTCCACCATTTATCACAGTGTCTTTCAACACCCAATTCACTTGGAGAAGCCTCATTCTCTCCGTGTTCATGGGCTATTAGCTGCTCTGACAACTTTAGGTGATGAAAAGCCACCCTTTGGGAGGCAGGGGCTCAAAGCCTCCAAACCCCCGGGGCTGAGCGCTGTGCCCCAGAGTCTCCTGCAGGGGGCAGCATCGGGCAGCATGAGGCCAGCCCGGAGCCCCTGGAAACCGCTGGAGCAGGGCTGGGAAGAACCGCGGAGGAGGGGCTTGAATTCAGACTCCAGGTGACAAAGGACCCAGTTTAGGCCACGTGGGTCTGACAGTCAGCCTCCCAGGGAGTCGGGTCTTTGGGGAACGGGGGAGCAGGGAGTGATTTTTTTCAAGCACTCCAGGTCCCAACAAATCCAGCCGGGTTTCCCCAAATCCACAAAAGGACTGACTACTGTTACCTTTCATTAGAGCATCCATCCTCCCCACGCCCTGAGAAGCAAAAGGCTTCTTCTTACCCAGCCATTGGACCCTTGTTGCAGATGGCCCTTCCTCCATGACCTGATGGGAGAGAGCGCCTGACAGGACAAGATGGGGCGCTAGTTCCCCCACCAGCGGTTTCAGCTGCTCGCATCCTCAGCCCCATTTGGAAGTCCTGGAGAGGACCAAAGAAATAAAGAGACACAGCTGCCGACGCTTAGGAGCTGTTAATACTGTTGAAGACACGCAGATGTGAAACTGGGGAAAGACACAAGAATACGCATCATCACGTGCTCTGTTTCCCATCAAACACAGCCAGAGTCTCCGTGTTCCCCAAACCTCAGGACACATGGCCAGACCTGGGATGATTTTTTATGATTTGTGAATTTATTTATTTTTTTAGATTTACTTTTTTATTTGAGAGAGAAATCCTGAGCAGGGGGAGGGGCAGAGGGAGAGAATCTCAAGCAGACGCGCCACTGAGCTCTGAGCTGGACATGGGGCTGGATCTCAGGACATCGCCCCACCCCCACACCCAGATCACAACCTGAGCCGAAACCAACCAACTGAGCCACCCAGGAGCCCCCGTGAATTTATTTACATGGAAAAACAAAGGGATAAAATTATTAAAATCAATCAAGGCTGCCCAGAATATGGGATCACTGTAGGGACAGATGATCTGAGCTGTGGGCATTTGGAGAAGAGATTCATTAATGCCAGTGGCATTATGTGGCCTGCAAGATCTGGGGGACTTGGTAACCAGAGGCCTCAGGGCTCAGTGCCAATGAGAGACACTCGTCACTCACTCTCCTATTGACTTTGGCTGGGGTGGGGAACTGCGATGTCACCATGACATCACACCTTCCAGGAATCACTGAGTCAGCTTGAGGCCCCAGGCAGGACCCACTCACTTCCTCCAACTGCGGGGGCCAGGCAAGGCTTTGGGCCTGGTTTTTCACCACCATCCACCAGTGCTCAGGGTGGTCAGGACCCGGCCCAGAGTGCATCAGCGGGGCTCCCTCCCACCCACACTGTGGGCTGAGGAGAGAGCGCCCCCCCCCGCCCCGCCAGAGTGGCTCCCGGCTTGGAGCACCAGTGCCCCTGGGAGAGGTAGCTCTTTCAGCTTTGTCAGTCCCTCATACCTCCTTGCGAACTGTTTCTAAGGACCTAAGTTGTGACGGAGGAATTAGGAAGGAGAAAGAAAGGGGGAGTTGGGGCTGGCAGAGTAAGTGTTGGAGCCAGATGGGGAAGGCTGGGAAGGCTAGAAGAACACCTTGCCCACTTCACTTCGGAGGGTTGCTCTAGATACGGTAGCTCAGACAGTCACGGGGAAGCGGGGAGTTGTCCACTCCTTTCTCACAACAGGGTGGGTGCCCGCACAGCCACACTCATCCCATGGCCAGAAACCCGGGAACAGGGCCAGAGCTACTTGTAGCCCTCAGGGGACGACTTTCTCTCGTCCCTTCCCCAGCAGAGTCATAGGGGCCTCCCTTCCTCCCCAGGTCAGACCCATCCTTTCCCTTCCCTTCCCTTTCCTTCCCTGTTAAGACGATCCAAGCCAGATCTGTCCACACCTTATCATGAAGACAAAAATTAACTGGTAGGCAGTAATGAGATTTTCTAGCACTGAGAAGGTCCTGTCCTTGCCTCCCTCTCTGCCCCCTTCTCTTTCTTTCTCTCTCACTGTCACACACACACACACACACACACACACACAATCGCTGTTTTGCTCTTTTATCATATTCTTTCACTTAATGCCAACAGAACCCTGCCAGTTAAGTATTGCCATTTCATAGACGAGAAAAGGGAGATTCAGAAAGGTGGAGCAGGTTCTCTGGGGTCACGCAGCCAGTGAGTGACAAAGCCCAGTCTCAGAAGCCCGAGCGATCTGACTCCAAGAAGCTGGGGTCTGACTACTCAGATACTCTGACTCAAAGTAGGAGCCACCTCTGAATCATAAATTTTAAAATGAGAGTTTCATTCAGCAATTCACCAAGTCTTAAGGTTGGAAGACATTTTAAAGGTTGTCCAGGCAGATGTCTGAATTTCCTACGTAATATCCTGGCTTCCGCTCGGAGACACCAACTCCAGCAAGTGCCTTGTGTCCTGATTCCGCCCAGACCAGCTCAGAATTCTTTTTTTTTTTTTTTAAGATTTTATTTATTTATTCTACAGAGAGAGAGACAGCCAGCGAGAGAGGGAACACAAGCAGGGGGAGTGGGAGAGGAAGAAGCAGGCTCCTAGCGGAGGAGCCTGATGTGGGGCTCGATCCCATAACGCCGGGATCACGCCCTGAGACGAAGGCAGACGCCCAACTGCTGTGCCACCCAGGCGCCCCCCAGCTCAGAATTCTTAAACAGTTTTTCTGCGTTTGGAGCTGAAATCTTTCTCTGCCTGTCATGTCTCCATCTTGAGTCTGCCCTCAGGGACACAGAGAACCTGAGCAGTGTGTCACTCCTGAATTGTCCTTCTCCAGACGACACATTCTAGATTCCTTCCTCCTTCCTCTCATGCGGTAGTTTCTCACCGTTCTCGGAATGGAGTCTGGTTTGTCAGTCCCGTCCCTTAGGGAGACCCCGTCATGGCTAGAGTGCTCCAGAAGCAAGATGACCGGCCCAGAGAAGAATGGGACCAGACTATAGAGCCCCTTCGTTTTATTTCACGGCTCTTCATAGGCTTGGCACTCATTTTGATCTTGTCAGAAATGAAAACCTTTGAAGTGCCTTTCCCATGTGCTGACCCTGAGCCACATCCTCTCCTGCCCCTTGTCTAGCTGGGCCTGCGATATTCCTGACCTGTTCTCTCTGTGTAGGCACTGCCTGCTAAGTACTCCTGGGCAGTCTGGCCACGCCACCTGCTGGGTAGGCCCCCCTCCTCAGTGTGCCCCGGCACCTCTGACCCACGAGGGCTCAGCCACACCTTCCCTCTGGTGCCAGCTCTGGTCGTCTACTCTGAGACTCTGCTGAGGGGTCCCACGGACCCAGTCACCCCTCAACAGGCATGCTGGCTCTTAATTCTCTGCCACCTTTTGCACCCTCAGGCATCACCTGGGAAGTTCTGGAGACAAGCAGGGGCCACGGTGTCTGACCCTCCCTCTGCTGAAACACAATTTGCCAGCATTTCATGTGCCGTGGGCCCCCCATCCAAGGGATTTTCTTCCCAGTAATCCAAATCTACTTTCTAATTCCTGTCACCCCATCTGGGCTGTTTCTGCCACCTTGCCCCCCACTCCCAGCTGGCTGGTGGGCAGGGGCACACAGCACCTCGCCACATTTCTCATCCCTTCTGAGTCTTGCTCCAAGCTTCTCCTGGCACCAGATGAGTTTTTCTACAGGGCAGGTACTTCCTTTGTGTCCAACCCTTTATTCTTTCCCAGCGTGACGGCGTAACACATCGCTCTGTGCTCAGATCCTCAAGCTTTGCTCTACATACAGAAAAGGAATCTTCTTGAAAAGTAGAAAGCCTCTTCCCTCTCAAGAACCAGGCTCTCAAGATTATTGATTATTAGCTTGCTATGGATTTTTTAAAAACTAATTTAAAACGTGAAGCTGAGCAAGACTTCTTTGTTCTGGTATATATGGGGCTCCCCTGAAGCCCCAAATCTATTGATTCAGTGAGTAGGAACATTTTGATTCCTGAGAGTGAAAATCCATTATTATATCAATAATAATATCTTGTTTCTTTCTCGTGGCCCAAGACAAACATCTAAAAGAACTGACCTCTTTTGCATCCCGTTCTCGTTACATTCTTCTGTCCTTACCACCAGAGCCTTCCTGCGTCCGGAATTTGTTTCTTCTCCATCTCTGCTTGACTCTTCTTAACTACATCCCTTAGTTATCTTTGAAGGGTCAGTTTTACTCATTAGTCATCCCACCTTGTGGCATAAAGGTCACACCCTCCAAAGGTGTGCTCGCATCTGCTCATATCACTGTGCTTTCAACACAAGGATTAGCATATTTAAAACCAATTAAGCTGATTGTTTTCACCCCAGCCATACTACTCTCAATCCATTGAATATGGATGGAAAAGCGGGGCTTGTGGTTCATGTTTAAATGACGTAGCCTGATGTATTATAAGCATAGACGCAATAATGTCTAAACCAATGGTGCCCCCCCCCCGTCACCCTCCTGGAAACATCAGCCCCTACACTACCCTGGTCAGGCACTAATTCCAGGATCTGTGCTTCTAAGCCTCTTTCTCCCCCAACCCATCGGATGCCCTGCAACCACTAACGCCTCTCACAGCCGTGCTTGACCTTGATTTCAAGCCAGTCCTCAATCGGCAGGATTCTGGGGGCTTATGCAGCACCCACCTCCCAAAGTCTCTTCATACTCCATAAAATTTCCCTAGCACAGAAACATTTTTTCATTTGCTCTCTCTGATGCATTGTAGATTCATCCATTCATTCTGCAAACACCTTCACTGTCAGGCACTGCTCTGGGCAGGACAGCTACAGGGAGCAACAGGCCGGACAAAGTCAGGCTTCCAAAATTCCATTCTAAGGGTACCTGGGGGGCTCAGTTGGTTAAACATCCATCTCTCAATCTCAGCTCAGGTCTCGACCTCAGGGTCATGAGTTCATGCCCCACGTTGGGTTCCATGCCGCATGTGGGGCCTTCTTAAAAAAAAAAAAATCCCATTCCAGTGGAGAAGACACACAATAACACAAGGGTGTGGTAAACAGACAAGAACACTGCAGATTGTGATTGCATTCTTTGAAGGAAATAAATAGGATCTTAAAAGAGAGCACAAAAGGAGACATTTTAGAAAGGGAGATCCAGGAAGACTTCTCGGAGGAGGAGGAAGCTAATATTTAAATTGACATCTGCCAGGTAAGAAGAGGCAGCAGGGAGGAAAGGTGGTCCAGACAGAGGGGTAGGCAAGAGCAAAAACTCAACACCAGGGGGGAGCCTGGAGGCAGGGAGACCACCCAGGCCTGGCAAGGTCAAGGTAAGAACTGGATTTCACTCTACCGGCCAGGAGGTGATGCGAACTGATAAAAATGGTTAAAAGTCACTCTGGCCACTGTGTGGAAAACAGAACTGAGGATTGGCACAGGTGAGGGAGTGGGAAGGAAAGAGCCATTCCGGCTATTGCCCTTGTCTCCACCAGAAATGATGACCAAGGTGTTGGTAATGAAAACGGAAGGCAGCAGAAGGACGGAGGTACAATTTAAAGAGAGATATACTTCAGAGCTAGGACTGACTTTTGTCATATTGTCATTGTCAGACTTTAGGAAAGTGCATGAAGGAGCATCTCACACTGGGAGTCAGAGAGACCGACATGTGAGGAGGGGGTACTGGAAGAGGTGTCCTGTCCTGCTGTGTGTGGGGGGGGGTGTGGGTGCGTGCACGCATACGCACACTCAGCTCATATGCACGTGTGCACACACATGCAAATGATTTGGGGAAGAGCTGAAAGCCTTCTAGAAAGAAGGGAGGGGAGAGGGTAGGAAGAGGCGGAGGTGTACCAAATACTAACAACCTGNTTTTTTTTTTATTTTTTTTTTAAAGATTTTATTTATTTATTCGACAGAGATAGAGACAGCCAGCGAGAGAGGGAACACAAGCAGGGGGAATGGGAGAGGAAGAAGCAGGCTCATAGTGGAGGAGCCTGATGTGGGGCTCGATCCCACAACGCCGGGATCACGCCCTGAGCCGAAGGCAGGCGCTTAGCCGCTGTGCCACCCAGGCGCCCCNGGTGTGGGTGCGTGCACGCATACGCACACTCAGCTCATATGCACGTGTGCACACACATGCAAATGATTTGGGGAAGAGCTGAAAGCCTTCTAGAAAGAAGGGAGGGGAGAGGGTAGGAAGAGGCGGAGGTGTACCAAATACTAACAACCTGAAAATTGAAAGAAGCGCCTCTTGCATGACATCATCAGCCCCTCCTCAAGTATCGGAGGCAGCATTCCCTGGGTCCGAACAAAGGAAAGGTGCACGTCGCAGCCTCATTGCTCTCTCCTATTGTTTCATTGTAGCCACGAGGATCCAGTGCTATGTGCACATTTCTAGGCTAGCTTCAGAACTTTGCCTGCATCTGTAACAATGATTCTGTGAAGGAAGGTGGTCCAAGTTCCTAACAAGTGACCTAGAAATAACCCCGTGGAGCACCCAGTGTAGGGAAGTTCCTCTCCCTTGTCCCACTGAGGGAGGGGGGGCTAATTCTCTTTTCCCATTTCACACTTGCCACAAATCCGCTTTTTCTTACAAATCAGTATCTCTGCTGCTTACTCATGTTCAGCTTGTGGCCAATCATGACACTCCAGGATTTATTTTCTTCTGTAGTGTTGCCCAGAAGGGTTTAAGCTGTTAGGGTTTGTGCCAGTTCATAGTAGAAGGGCCCAGAGGAGTCACAGCAGGAAGCACTTTAAAGAGCCATTTAAAGAGAGTCATACCTCCTTCTAAGCAAAGGCTAAAGAAAGTATAATATTTGAGTCAAGCATGAAAACGTTTCTGTTTTTAAAGACCTATAAATGTTACCCATGATTTTCCAGCCTGCCAGTCTGAGACACAAGAACAGTAGGAACCCATCACTGGCTGGTTCTGAACCACACCTGCTCCAAGCTCCCCTGAGACACCCCATCCAGTACCTCTAGGTGTCTCACAAAGTCTCCAGAAAGGACAGTGATCAGGAGCTTGGCCCTGTAGCACTCCACTGATGACCAGACGTATGAGCCTCCATTTCCCCATCTGTAAACTGCAAAATGTAAACTATGAAAGTCAGGATAAGTCTCAGCTCGAGGTGGTGTCCTAAGGACAAAATGATCTAATACCTGCAAACGACCAGAGCACGGTGCCCAGCAAATAGGAGCCCTTCCCTCAATGATACCCACTCCTACTACCCGCATCATCACACCGTGCTCCTCAACACGCACCCTACTCCCCCAGAGCACAGCTCTCCTCCCCTCCCCCGGCCAAGGCATTTCTCCAGGCCCAGCTCCAGTTCAGCACGCTTCAGAATCCAGTAGCAGCTCCCAGGGATCTCTGCGGTCTCCACGTGAGTGGGCTCCTGGCCAGCCTGCCCCACCAGACATGCCCAGGCTTGTCTCCCTCCCTCTCAGCCTCAGGCCAGACTGCTGACACACAGATGTGGAGATCCAGGGACACAGGGACAGAAACACAGGATCCTGCCACCCGCTGTCCCTCGCTACCCCCTCCTACAAGGCATGCTCACTCCCAGGCTCGGAGACCAAGGCTCTGACGAAGCTGGCTCCTGGCAGGGGAGGTAAATGAGGCAGGGTCCTCCCTGAGAGTCTCTGAAATTGTGAGTAGGCCCTCAGAGGGGTCAATGGTGAGAGCCAAAAATAAATCACCTACTATAAAATCAGGCAACTGGGAGAAAAGAGCAGGGGGCATAAGGGACGCCGGGTGTGGAAGGCAGGGGAAAGGCAGGGGTAACGGCAGCTTCCCTCGAGTCCTCCCCCATGGAGGCCCAGCGCTGTCAACGCAAAGCCACAAAAATACTTGAGGCAGCACTGCCTTAAATGCCAACTCTGACATTTGTAGAGTGACCTCTGACAAGTCTTTCATCTTCTGGGGAAGCACAATGTCCTCATTTAAAACCAGGAGAGCAGCCCAGACTGCCCATCCATCTGCAGTGCGGCCATTGCCGTCAACTTCACCTAGACCCTGCGCAGAGGCACGGTCATCCTTGCCTTTCCTGTGCACTTGCTGTGGGCTGGCGGCTGTCAGGCCTGGAGAGTGAAGGGGAGCAGAACACACCCCCCCCTTAGGCCGCTTCGGTGTAAGGACTTGGAGCCAAAGGCAGCCGAGAAGATGCAAGAAGAGCTCTCTGCCCTACTGCTCTTCGCCCAAAAACAGGACATAAATTTGTAAAGAGGTTCCCACTCCCCTCATTACCAGGAAGATCAGAAGTTACTCACCAGAGACAATTCCAGACCCTTATCAGGCCAGAGAAGGCACCAGGTGGAGGGTTTGAGAAAACGTCAAGAATTGGTGAAATGAGGGACCAGGAGTAGTCAACTGCCAGGATCACTGTCTCTTTCCCTTCTCATGCAGAAGTAAAGCCAAGAAAAGGAAACTGTCTCTTTTCTTCTGGTCAGGCAGGGCCATTGTCATGACCCTTGAGCCAAAATGCCACCCCAGCCCTGCTGCTGCCTCCATGCCCCTGTGGAAGGGTGAACGAGGTCTTCCCTGAAAAAACCAGAGGAGTAGGTCTTGCAGGAAGAGCCCTCTAGGGAAATTCTTCGTCTGTAACTTCCCTGAAGGTCTGGGGAACCCACATCTGGGGGCAGGAACTGTATAGTTGTGGTCTTTGTCCCTTAGCACCAGCTGGTAATTGGGGCCCTCAGCTCCCACGCCATCCAAGGTTCTGACGCCATGGGGAGACACAAATGTAAGTCTAAGAATCCCAACAGTGAGCTCAGCACCTCGGGGAAGAATGAAGAAGCTGGACGTTCAAGATGAGGTTTTAGGATTAATTATCAGTGAGCCCCTCCTATTCCCTATGGCCACCTGGAAGTCCCGCTAACAACTGACTTCACCAGGTTCAAATTCTAATCTCTTCTTTGTCCCCTCCCCCACACCCGAAAGCCCCTCCTCTCTGTGACTTCCCCATTTCTATAAACAACCGTGCCACCCTCCCAGCCAGCTCCACAGTGTGTGTTTTATTCCTCCTGGCCGCTCACACACCTCTCCATCCTTGACCTCCCCACTGCTCACAGCCATGGTCTTCCACTTGGCCTCAGATCCCCCTCTGACCCCTGCCAGGACAGCCCTGACCACGTGACTCCCCTCATCCAAACTTTCATCAGACCCCACGCCCTAGGGAAGAAAGCAAACCTGCACAGTGGCTTTGAGACTCCACAAAACTGAGCCACCCTGCCTCCCAGGCTGGTCTCCATCCAGACGCCTGTTCGTATTCAGCAGTCTACCCAGATCCCCGCACGGGCCCTGTGCCTCTGTGCCGGCTACTTCCTCCATTCAGAAGAAGCATCCCTCTTCCAAATGTCAACATCCTGCTCATTTGTCAAGGCCATTTCAAAGGCCCTCCACGAAGCCATTCCTGACCCTGCCTTCCATAGCATTCCCATCGGGTCCGGCCAGCAGCACAGCACAGGGGAGAGCCCCCGGCCTCCATGGCCCCTGGCCACAGTGTGAACAGCAGCGTTGCCCTCTACCAGCTGAAGGATGGTGGGAGAGTCCCTTAGGCTCGCTGGGCCATGATTTGCTCACCTTCCTGCTGCTGTGAGGACTAACTGGGCAGCCCTTCCTAAGTGCTCAATAAATCACAATTGATACAAAGTCACCTCTGTTCCTTCTTCAGTCGGCTCAGCGGAGCCAGCTGTGAGCCGCCTGCAGACACACAGGAATGCGCATCTCCAGTCAGGCCGTGCTTGTTTCCAGCGGTCCATCAGCTACATCTGGTGGCTCCTTGTTGGGGGGGCTTCTAAGCCAAAGCCTGACCTCCTTCAAAACGCAGGACCCCCTTTGGCAGTGAGTGCTGCCCCCATCGCCCACCCTGCTCTTCAGGACCCCTCACTGAGTCCCTGAGAGCCCAGCAGGGCAGGGCCATGGCATACACATCCACTTTGGGGTAACCCCCACCACCAGAGCTGCAAAGTGCTTCCCAGAGCCTCCAACCAACCTATGATCTTCAGGTGACTTGGGGGGGGTGATCCCATGTTGGTCGGTGCTAAATGGACCAATTTGCACTAAAATCAGTCATATTAGCAGTATGTGTTCTCCCGGTGGCTCAGTCATGAATTAGTTCTATGTGGATTTCCTGCTTTAAGAAGGTAACCATGACTTAGTCCTTCTTTCCAGATGGGACCAGAAAACGATGCTGATAAGGCCTTATGCAGATGATAAGACAGACTGTGGGAGAGCAAGAGGGTGAACACACATCTCAGGGCCAGGGGCCAAGGCGGGGTGACCCTAGAAGAATCCCAGGAGGGGAAGCGAGCTTAATTCTGAGAGGGGTCCATGAACGGAGTCTGACAGGAGAAGTGCCAGGGGGAAGGAGGCTTCCAACCCAAGGCCAGCTTGTACTGTCCCCCGCAGAGAAAACAGACCACCTTCTGTGTCCTCCCTGCTGCTCCCTGAAAGCAGACACAGAGGCACAAAGCAGCACACTCACCACCGTTACTTCTGTGTCTGCTTTACTCATGCCCGGTGGCCTGCATGGAAGAGAAGGGATATTCTACCACCTGACAGGAGACAACTCCCTCAAAGCCACTATAAATTCCCATATGTGAAATTCTTTAAAGTCCATTCTTTAATGGCCTCAGAAATGCACATTCTTACTCCCCAAGTGAACCTCATCAAAGGGCATATTTGTCAACACCAGTTTTCTCCCCACCCCTAGAGACCAACCATCCCATCCCTTTCCAAAAGTCTCTGCCTGGGGACAGGTGGGGCAGTTCTGACTGGGACCCAACCTTGGCAGCTGCTGGGCAGAGCTGGGCTGGCTGCTCTGACCCGAAGGCCGGGCTGCTCTGTCGGCCGCTCCCCCCTCACCTCCAGCCCCTGCCAGGGAAGGGCCCCCAGCCCACGCACTCTCACTTCCTGTTTCCTAGAACAGAAATACGGCAGCGACTTCACGCATCCAACATGGAGAGAGATTTTGTACACCTTTTCCTACTCCTGGACTTCATTCTTCTCTGTACACCTCTTTCCCTTTTCCGCAGCACCCACGGTTTCCTCTTCACACAGCTCGCTCGCACCCTCTCTCTCTTTCTCTCCTCTTCCCCTTGCAGCTTTCCTACCGAGGCCTCACACACCACACCTGCCCCTCCTGAGCTTTCCTTGCCTTGGGAGCCCGCCCCCTTTCACGCCTCAGATGGCCATGTCCCTTCTTCCCGAGCCCAGAGTGCCCACCACCTCACTCCCAGGCCCCGTGTCTTCTCCCTCCAGCTTCTCCTTCTCAGTTCAGAACAGAGCTGGCCAGAGAAATCTGTCTCCGCCCCCTCTGCCCCTCCTCTTCCCCCCGCCCCCAGCACACAAAAGGGGACAGAGGCAGCAGATGGCTTGGTACTAGCTGAGGGGCTCTGGGAGGCTGCCGCCCCACAGAGGCCCCTGCTGGGCCTTCCAGCTAGTCCAAGCTGCTGCCGGCCCAGCCACCCAGCTGGCAAAGGAGAAGGGCACAGGGCCAGCCTCCTCAGCTCTCCCTGCCAGCTCCCCCTGCCCAGCGTGCCCCTGGGCCAGTCCGGGGAGGGGGGTATGCTCCCCAGCTGAAAAGCAGAGAGCGTCCCCGCGTGCCACAGCTTCGAGCACCAGGGCCCAGTGGCCTGTGTGGATGCTAGCTTTCCCCAGAGGAAGAATGCCTGGCAGTCTGCTCTTTATATGGGACAGGCTGAGCCAAGGAGGGGCCTCCGCAATGGCTAAGTGGGCCACAGAGAAGCTGACTGTCCCCCAACTCCCCACTCCAATAAGGTTTGATGATGCAATGAATCCTGTTAATGGCAACCATTTATTCCCTGGCCAGGTGAGCTGGACAGAATGCTAAGTCCTTTACTGTAGTGTCCCTAACCCTTTAATGGTCCTGCAGGGAAAGTATTTGGATCCCCATTTTGCAGGCCAGGAAACTGAGGCTCAGGGAAGTTCAATGATTTGCATCACAGCCAGAAAGCCATTTAACACAGATTAAAGCTTCTTTCTAAGTAAGATTCTGTAAGTCCTGCTGAGGTCATGTTCCAAAGGTGGGCGCCCACTCTCTCCTTTCACTTCAAACATCCCATGAAGGCATTTAAGAAAGCCACACGGTGCAGGGCAGAAGCTTCCAATCCCGGCTGGCCATCACAGGAGCCTGGGGGATTTTTTTTTAAAAATCAAGATCCCGAGACCTCTGCTTGATGTATAACTAGCCTGTCCAGGAGACACTTGTGTAGGAGCCAGGGCTTGGAGTAGGTGGACTCGGGTGGCCCATTACCAGTCACGAGACTTTGGGAAAAGATGGTTACTCTCTCAGAGCCTCAGTTCCCTAGTATAAAAAAAATGGAGAGAATGTTTACTTCACCGTGTTGTGAGTAGTGTATGGTGTTGGCGAGGTGCCAGGCACACCATACGTGAACAGTTTTTCAGCTCCCTTCCACTTCCCTATAGAAACCTAGGTTCCAGAGTCCAGACTTCAGAAAGCTTAAGAGAAAGGGGCGTTGCCCATGAGTATTGCTCATGTTACGCTGACCTTTGATTCACGCCTTAATAAAAGCCCATGCACCCTGCCCCAGGGTCAGCTGGCTCCCACAGAGCTGGAGGACAGACTTGACAACAAGCCAGCTTGGGATAGGTAATTTCCAGGGGCAGGACCTCTGCTTTCAGAACTTCCATGGAAAGGGCTCGAAACTGACCTACTCCACCCATGAAAGGTCAAAACCCAGCCTTGCTGACACTTTCTGGAAACCTGTCAGTCCATCAAACTATTCCTTAGCCTGCCTGCCTCCATCTATCAAAGGACATATGTCCAGAGCCACCTTTACCAGCTGCCCCTCTGGACATGACAGACTTGCCCCCAGGTCTGAGCCCTTCTGCCTTGTCCAGCCACCATCAGCCCCTCAGGCTACTGCTCTCTCCCACCAGCCCTGGGTGTCTCCTAACCCTGGCCAAAACCCACTTCCCTACTTTGAAAAATGATGACCTCCAAATGTGCCCTTCACTGTCAACAATAAGCCAACTTTGGCTTACCTGAAACCTAGTTGGGAGTCTTGCCTTTCCACCCTTGTAAGAGAGAAGTATGTTCCAGGAAATCCCTGGAACACTGTGACCTCTCTAGAGTGTCCTCACCCAACATTCAGAATCGTAAGAACACGGATGGAGGCTCTGTCACAGAGACACCGTGCTGGGCACAGTCACCTTCTTCCTCTCCCAACCTGGGAAATGCGCAGGCAGAGCCGTTATCCTCATTTTATAGATGAGCCGACTGAGAAGTGAGGCCATTCGTGCAAACTCCTGCAGCTGGTGGGAGGTGGGCTGAGGATTCCACCCCGGGACTTCTGAATCCCAGATCAGATCAGAGCATTTTCCACTCCACCGGTGACTACCTCTCCACAATCCATCTTGAATGTATTTCTCTCTCTCCCTCTTCACTGCCCCCAGCGGAATCCACCATCACTGCTCACCTGGGCCACTAATTTAGCCTCCCAGTGGGTTTCCTTGTTCCCATTCTTGGTGCCTAAAATCTGTTTTCCGCAATAGCCAGAGCGGTCCCTCTCAAAAGCAATCAGGGTGCTCCCCTACTGGGTGTAGAATGAAACCTGCCTCCTTACTAGAGCACGTAGGGCGGACGGGGATGTGGCCCATGCCTCCCTCTCCCTCCACACCTGGCACCTCCCTTCCCCTCAGCCACTGCATTCCAGCCTTGTTGGCCTCCTGTCCACTCCTCGAGATTCTCCTCACCCGAGGCCTGGGCACGTGTCCCTTCTCTCCATTTTTCACTCTTAGACCAACCTATTGTATTTGCTTTGAAGTTCTTTTAACTCCCTGAAAGTATATTATTTAACTACTTCTTGGGGTTTTGGGGTTTCTTTTGTGTGTGTTTTTGGGGGTTCTTGTTGTTGTTGTTCTGGGGGGAGGGGAGCTGTTTCTCTGTCTCCACTGCAATCCCTTCCCCCAGTGTATCGTGCACCCAACAGCATTCCTCATGTCTGGGACATCACCTGACCGAGATCAGCTACTCAGCGATCATCTGTTAAGTGAATAAATGAATGCTAAGGAGCCTCAGAGGTGTTGGGCTGACAGGCGAGGCAGCTGGGGTGGTTTCCCCTGCAACAGATAAACGGCCCCACAGAGCTCCAGGCGACCACACAAGAAAGCACATCAAGTCTGAAACTTAAAGACATAAAGACATCACGTAAAGGCAGCTGATTGTCTGGCCAAGGAAGGAGGACATTTGGAAACTAGGAGGTAAAGAAAGAATAGAAATGCTGGGTTTGTGCTGGTGGTGATGATTTGTTAAGGCCACTCAAGGGGGTTTCTGCAGTGGCTCAACATGAGCAAACATGAAACTTCTAGTAAACAGAGGAACTTGGAGAAAGGAGAGAACTAAATGTTGTGGGCTAAAATGGAAGAGGTTCCCAGAGCTTGATCTCAGATGTGTAGGCTCACAGGACCCTCAGAGAGGCCTCCTCCAGAAGAAAACAAAAGAAGGTAGGGGAGGAGGAGAAGAAGGAGGAGAGGGAGGGAGAAAGAGGAGGAAGAAGGACAGGGAGGAGGAAAAGAGGAGAAGTAGGGAGGAGGAGGAAGGAGAGAAAGAGGAGGAAGAAGGAGGAAGAGGAATGGGAAGGAGGAGGGGGAGGAGGAGTAGAGGGAAGGAGGATAAGAAAGGGAGGGGGATGAGGAGGAATAGGGAGGAGGGAGGAGGAGGAGAGAGGGGAGGAAGAAAAGGATTAGGAGAAGGGGGGAGAATGAGAAGGATAAGGAGGGGAAGAGAGGGGAAGAGGAGGAGGAGAATGGGAGGTGGAATGGGAAGAAGGAGGGGGAGGAGGAGGAGAGAGGGGAAGGAGGAACAGCAATCACAATCAAGGCAGTCCAGGGACCACAAAGCAGGAGTAGCCAGTTTCCAGATGACCTTCTCAGTGAAGGTCATGTGGGGAAGTCACAGCATACACCCTGACTTGAGAGCGTCACCAGCGTTGTTGGGGGTGAGAGGCAGAAGGCGGAAAGCAAGGCAGGACATAAAATGCTCACGTCCCTCCTTGTCCAGCTCCTACCGCCAGCCCGAGCTCTTCCTGCACTGAAACCCGTGCTTGGCTATACCTTTCCCGCCACGGACCACATCTCTGGGGCTCCTCGGGACCTTGGGACAAATGTGGCACATCTCTCTGAGGCGCCAATTTTACTTGATTTCTTAGTGAGAGGCATTGTTTGATTAAACATCTAGGGATGCAAGATGTATGTGAATTTTTAAAGATGAAATAGGAGTATTTCAGAAATCTTGTAACCGTAGCCGTCTTTATAAACAGCCCGAGAGCGATCCGCTGGCTCCGGCTGCTTACAGGGACCACAAGCTGGTGTAGCGGGCAGACGCAAGGGTGAGTCCAGGCTCTGCCTCTACAATCTTGAGTAAGTTATTCCACTGCTCTGTGCCTCGGTTTCCCCATCTGTGATAGTGCACCTGTGTTAATAGCACTTGCCTATAGAACACGTGCATAAAATACATAAAAGCATGAGGTAAGTGTGGGCTATTTTGAGCGTTCTGGTGCAAAAGCTGAGAAGTGCCGGGAGAGATGTCAGAGCCCTCAACCCTCGCTTCCACCCCACCCGGAACTACCCTCTCTCCACAACAAGGGCACTGGGAACAGTGACTGGCTCTCAGGCATATCTGATGAGGTACAGGCACCACCAGCTTGCCCCCAGCCCCCTCCAGAGAGGTGGCAATGAAGACCCCACGGGGCTCTGACCTCAGGCTCTGCCCCATGCTCCTGACATCCCTCACCTGGAAGGCACTTCCTGGCTACTCACCGTCACTCTCTCCCCCTTTCCTAAGTCCTGCACATCCTCAGGGCCAGAGCTGGGACTAAAGTGAAGCAAAGTAGACGTTTGGGGCACAAAATTTAAGGAGGCTCTCAGAGTCGTGCAAGTGCTCAGAGCTCAGTCCAGACACCACCTCCTCCAAGAAGCCCTCCCCTAAACTCATCCATTCAAGTCTACTTGATGTCCCTGACAGCTCTGACCTCCAATCAAATTCCACTATAACTGCCTGTTGACCTGTCTGGCTCCCCACTGGGCATATCCTCCTTTTTCCTCCTGTGTGTAGAGCCTCGTGCTTGCTGAGCATATGGAAGGAGCCCAATAAATGGTGAATAAATGTTGAAAGAGTCATTCTACAGGAGACCCAGAAGCCTGCGCTAATCACCCAGGTGGGATGATGAGATCGGAAAAGAGGTGAGGAAGGGAGAACGGCCAAGTGGAGGGAGCACTTGGGTGGCTTATGGTAGAAATGCCCTGGACCAGAGGGACAGAACCCCAAGAGAGAACGAAGTGCCCCCTTTCCCTCCTTCCTGACAAACACGGTTCCCCAGAACTCACTCCATCACTGCGTCTTTCATGCAGCAATCTCGTGCCGAGTACAACTAGCACCAAGAACTCTGCTGGGGCCCAGAGCCACAGGTGGGTGGGCAGGGCCTCCACCAGTGCTCCCAGGAGAACACCTCAGGCCCAGCTGTCTCTGTTTCTCACCATGCTGATTATGGACCCTCTGGGCCCGATGCTGGCATACTGAGTCACACTGATCTCAGCCTTCAGGCCACCTTGTGACAATCCGTCAGGCTTGTGCTTCAAGAGAGATGCAGTGAAGTGTGATGAAAATACACAAGAAAGATCAGGAGGTTGAGTTGTGGTACCTTGGGCATTGCTGATCCTCTCATCCCTGGTCCCCTATCCCCTGTCCCCTCCCTTGTAAAGTCCTGATAGGCCCCAAAATGGCCAAAAGAAAATCCCCACACTGGAAAACCTGCCTCCAAAAAGGAAGGGACACAGGAGGCCAGGGAAATAGCAGAGAATTTGCCTGGGTGTGAACCTCAGGTATGGCGGGTAACTGCTGAGTGACTATGGTTGTGGCTTCTAGAATCTCTGCCCCAGTCCCAAGTGTTGCTAATGACATGATATGACATATGCAAAGGCCCAGCACGGTCCACCCTAAGCTTCAACAATGCGACTCTCTCCACTAGAATAATCAATGATACGATACCCCCATGCAGCTTTAGAAAGTTCTTTTTGTAATTGGTATGTTGCAGTGTCTCCCCCACTTAAAAAACAGGCTGTACGTTTGTCAATTACCACTAGAGTTGTCAAGCACCAGATCATTTATCATGATTCTGCTCAGCAGAGACCCATGCTTCTTTCTGGGGACAGGTGGCACAGAGGCAACGACCTCCACCTGGGGTCCGGAAATGCTAAGAAAAAGAGGGGAAGCCTGGGTTCGGTTGGAAGACACAAATGGGAGCCAGGGAAGTGAAGGGAGGTGGCTGAGGCGAAGGGGTGGTCCTGAAACGAAGACCCGCTTGAGCGAGAGAGGCGGGTGGGAAGCACGGGGCACCCCAGGGCCCTGCACGCAGGCCCTGTGCTGGGGGCCAGCAGCAAGTGTGCAGAGAGAACAGGACAGCTACTACCAGTAACCAAGGTCCAGTGTCCAAAAGGGCCTTTTATTCAAAATAATGGGCTTCCATTTATCCCGGACTTCAGAGAGAGGGGCCCTCCAGCAGAAGGTTGGGTGGGAGAGGGTGGAGTAGGCTCCAGGCAAGGCCACTGTAAGGACAGGTGGATAAATTATTAGAGCCTGCATTAGGACTGTGGTCCAAGATCAGAAAAGAGGAAGTGGATCCAAGTGATGTGCGGTTGGTAAGAACAACAAATAGAGAGAGTAGGGATGAGCCAAAGGGAGGCATCGAAGAGAACTTCCACATTTCAGGCAGCTAGACGAATGGCCCGGACAGGGAACCCAGGAGGAGTCAATCCTAGTGAACTTGGTTTTGGGTAAACTGACTTTGAAACAGCTGAAGGACACCGAGCAGTACTTGCAAGCAGCCCAGAGCTCAGTGCTGAGTCGGCGGAGTTGTCCCCGTGGACTCCGTGGCTTTCAAGTTTCTGCTTCCTCCTCTGCCCAGTGAGGCTGACACCTAAGTCACAGAATTATGGAGAGAATATACATGACACAGGATGGCCGTGCAAAAGCCCCCAGCCCTGTAGCTGCCGCAGGGTGGGAATTCCCAGTTTATTGAACCAGAAGGTGGTCATGACCATGGACGTCTCTCTGTCGGAACACCATCACCACGAGTGTGCGGACGGCTGGTTGTTTCTGTCCTGCTCTCTTCAGGGCACTTCAGGCTGGGGGTGGGGGGCGGGGGGAGCACCGTGGCAACGAGACCAGCCACTGAGCAGGGAGCTCTTCGTGTCCCCCTCGTCAGCTCCCACGCCAGGGATGTGCCTCGCCTCTTCCCGCTCCTCCCCAGGCTCCCTGCCCCAACGAGATTCCAGAGACAAGGAGGTGCTCTCCAGCCTGACTCAGGCAAACTGAGTGCTGCTTTCTGACATGCAGCCCCTGAGGCAAGTCTTGCTCTGGGAGGAGAAACAGGTTTTTATTACCACCACCTTAGGACAAAGCTTCAACCTCTGGCGGCTGGGAGAGGCTCGTTCCCAGGAAGAAAAATGACCTCCAGCCGCAGGAGAGCATATGACGCCTCCTTGGCTAGACTGGGAGCTCCTTGAAGGTAGGAGCTGGGTCCCTCGGGTCCCCATTTCCTCCTCGTGCCTAAGCACCATGCCCATCTGGGTACATGGTCAAGGAAGATTCTTGAATTCTAATTCCTTTGTGTTTGGTTTCTGCTTTGGAGCCAGGGTCTTCTGCCTGAGGTAAGCAGTTAGACACACTCCTCAAAACTCAACAGAGAAATGTCATCCATGCCGGGTCAAAGTGAACAGGGTCCCTAGCTGCTGTTTCCTCCTCCCCCTTCCAGACTCTGCACCTGCCCAGCCTATGGTGCTGAGGGGCTCTGGAGTGGATTCCCAAGTCATGCCTGAGACAGTGAATTAGGTCAGTAGATACAATTCAGCTCACCTGCCCCCAAATTACATCACCTGGAGCAGGAAGTTGAGACAGCTCCAAGAACTTTCTCCTCCCCCGTGGTCTCAAACACGGGTCTGTGGAGCACTGGAGTAGAGCACAAGACACTAGGGCCTTCTCCCTGACACTCCCACGGGGGCTGGCCACTAAAAACAAGCCAATGAACACAAACCCATCTTCCTCTCCTACACCTTCTCTGTGCCGGGTCACCCCTGCTCCCTCTCTGACCAGTAGGAGGCAGACCACCATGGGCGGCTTCTCACTCAAACTAGCTACGGCCATAACACATGCTAACTCACCCCCACAACAGCAGTCTTGGTGTTTCAGGAAAAGGCTTGCTCCCAGCTCAGCCTCCCCTCCCTGTGATCCCCCCACCCCAGGCTGGCTGGGCAATCTCATCCAGCCCAGCCTATCTTTGCATTTGGGCCAGCCTCTGATCCCCAAGGTGAGCAGTCAGTGATCCAAGGTCTTCCCTTGGAGAATAATCCATTTAGATTACAGACGTTTGGGAGACCTGGGGAGATTTTCCTAAATGAGATCCCCCCCACCCCACTTGCAGCACTGACTCCTAGTTGCCTAGCAACTGGAGGAGGAGATCTGGGAAATCTGAAGCTCACTCTACAGCCCCCTGTGCTGTGATGAGCTCGGTGTGGCCCACCTAGGGGAGGGAACGAGCTGCAGCTGGTAATTATCAGGGGTAACAACCATAATCCCAGACCTGCTGTTATTACTGTGTTTACCAAGGAGCAATTGCTACAGAAGCTTACACCACTGGCCTTTCCCAGGCCCTCACCCTTCCCACCCTGTGCTGACTAAGAGAGTAGAAAGAGCCTCAGGCTGTTCCCAGGAGTAGAAGCCACAGCCTCACAAAGCCCCCGGGCGTTCTGACACCGGTTCTGCCACTTAAGCGGCTCCCCAAAGCTGTGAGTGGCCCCCAAAGAAGCCGGAGGAAGGATGTGAGTGAGGTTCTGAGCACACGCCCTTGACCTGCGTGGAGGTAGCGGGCGTCCAGAGCCAAGAGAACCAGGGGTGATGTTTGGGATACAGGGGGGCTGGTCTTGTGAAGGGAATGCCAGGCTCTTTTTCCTTCCTGAAGCCGGGGGTCTACTCTCTGCCATCCTTTCTGAGTGGCCCACTCAAGGCCAGCTAAGGATGAGGAAGAGATGTGGAGAACATTGAGCCCACCCTCACCCCCTATGCCCTGTCCCTTCTTGTCCCTATGTCTCCTCCAGCTTTGTCAATTGTGGTAGGAAAGAGTAAAAGCGAATTCCATCCAGTGTCCTGACACCAATGAGGAAGGAGGACAGGAGTCTATAAAGCCAGCCCACTTGCTTCTCTCCGGCACTCCCTTGTTTCTGAGCTGCCAACCTAAGCTTCGTGGTTGAAAAAAACACCCCGACTTCAGCAAATTTTCTGAGAATGACCTGTCACCCTTCCAGAAAGCCTACCAACTCTGCCCTCTGTCTGCATCCTCCATTCCCTTGGTCCTTCGTCCTGGCTCTAGCGACCAGGTGTGCCCACCTCTTTGCTTTCTTTCCCTCCATGAGGCAAAGGCCAGAATATCATGGAGCCTGCCCGGAAATGAAGATGATGAGGACCAATAAATCAAAGTCCTGGAATCTGAGACTGTTAAATTTTGGCATGACATTAGATATAATCTAACCTAATGTTCCCATTTTACAGAAGGGGAAACTGAGACCCAGGGAGGGACATGGCTGGCCCATGGGCACACTGCTGTTGAGTGGCCATACTGACGCTGAAATCCAAACTTCCAGACTTCTAGGCCATTGTTCTCTCCAGCACACCAACCTGCCCCTCAGCTCTGTTTGCACTTGGGTTCAGATCTCAGAAAGCTAGATTTTAAAGAGTTTATTTATTTGAGAGAGAGAGAGAGCATGCGTGCAGGAGCAGAGGGGAGGGGCAGAGAGGGAGGGAGAAGCAGACCCCCCGCTGAGCAAGGAGCCCAATGAGGGACTCGATCCCAGGACCCTGGGATGATGACCTGAACCAAAGTCAGACGCTTAACCGACTGAGCCACCCAGGTGCCCAGAAACATAGATTTTTAAAAAACAACCACCTCGCATCGTAGAGTTAGCTACCAAACATTTTGAACTTACCGAAAAATGTTACAAGGGTCTTACCCCATCCTTAAAGCATTATTTTCAGATAAATGAAGTTGATAATGTTACTCTCATTGTGTAGATGAGAGTATAGTTTGTATATAGTTTCCCAATACTGAGGCCAGAAAGAGTTGCCCTGCGTCACCACACGAGATGTGTCAAAGTGGGCGGAAGAGTTCCTGTCTCCTGACTCTCTATCCAGTGCTCATTCTACTGCACTCCATGTGTCCATAAATGAGGCAGTCACCTGACTAATCAGAGTGACCAGATGATACAGCCATGGGGGCCCCTTCCAGAGAAGACTAGCCACACGCTAGAACCACACAGCATTTTAATTCTGAGCTAACAGGCTTCCTCCTGCAAGTCACTGGTTCCCTGCACTTCATCCTAGAGGAGAGGACATTTTCCCCTCTCTCCACCCCCCTGCTTCTTCAAGCCCTTGGGAGAAGAGCACCTCCACTCTGCTTCCCAGGGGCGGTGGAGAGCTGGCGGTGAGAAGGGCTCACTCAGCACCCCTGGATGCCTCGCCCGTGCTGTCCGTGGGTGGTGGCCTCCAGCCCCTTTTGCCACCTTGTGGGATGCTCCCCAGGCAGCCCGGCTGCTTGGGGCAGTTACGTTCTCCTGCCTCACCTCCCTGCTCAGCCTCTCGCAGACACCGTGATAAGGCAGTGGTGCTCGAATATCAGAGGGTCATCTCAGGACAGCGCCGATAAGCACAGATTGCCAGCCCCGTTCTGAGCGTTTCGGATTCGGTCAGTCTGGGGGGGGCCTGGGAATCCGCATGTCAAGTTCCCAAGTGCCGCCGCTGCTGGTCCAGAAGTCACACTTTGAGAACCACTGTGATAAAGGACACGACCCAGGCAATCTGTGGTCACCTACACGGGTCTGGAGTGTGGGGAGGGTCCAAGAGCGTGGGAAGGAGGGTCGGGGCTGGGAAGGAGTGCAATGGAACAGCAGCCACCAGCACTGAAGTTGAGCATGAGCAAGCGGGGTGCACACGTGTGACTATTTCAGGGCTCGTCCCCCAATGAACATAGCCGTGTGGGATGGGAGCCCGAGACGAAAGGCTCTGGCAACTCTGTGGATGATTCTCTCGCGGTTTTCTCTGCTCCTGCCCCCTCCACTCTCAGCAGCTTCCCTCCAGAGAAAGTTCCCGGAGCTTTAGCCCCTGCTGCCTCACAGGCAGTCTGGGGGAGGGGAGGAGGGGGGCAAAGCCACAGGTCTCTAGGTGCACCTGTCTTTGCAGCACAGAGACCTCAGGGCAGGGCAGCCCAGGGAGCAGTGACTGGTGACTTGCTGGCCAGATGGTAACAGGACCTAAAGGGACCGCTGAAGAGGGAGGTGCCTGGTAGGGACACGGAGAAGGCAAGGGCAGCACCATGTTTCTAAGAGGGCAGGAATCTACCCCCTTGGGAGGTGGAGGGGGGCAGGGGGGCTCTGGGAGAAGGGGCCACCTCTGTGGTTGGCTTCAGACTTTCATCCTGGCTCCAACTTCCTGTCTCCCCTGGTCTCCTGGGGCCAGGAGGCTGGGAGAAGAGAGAAAAACAATCCCCCTGCAAATGGGTGAGCATAAGACTGCCATGGACAGTGGCAAGCAGGGGCCTTAACAGCTCAAAGAAGTAATGACTAAATGCCAAGAAAGCTGACCTAGTCCTCCTGAGAGCTTCCCAGTAGCCAATGGGCTTACTGTGCCCAGAACCTGCCTTATCTGTAGGCTGAGGAGACATTTAGTATATAATTTAAGGGGGAGCCGGGCAGAGGACCTCCCCCGCAGATCTCTCTCCCATCACCAACAGCAGGCCAGAAATTCGTTTTTGTTGTTTTGGGACTTAAACGATTTTGTGGGGTAGGCATGGAGGGAGATGGGTCCGGGAAAATAAACACTCTGGGATTCTTCTTTGCAGCAAAAGGATGCCATGTGGGAGAAGGTGTGGGGTGGATCGGAAAACAAGTGCGGGACAGAAAGAGAACTTGAGGAGTCCGTACCCCACCCTGCCCCCCACCAGGAGGCCCTGTACATGTGGCCTCAGACTTGTGGTGGACGAGCATCTCAGACATGCCCCCCCTGGCCCTGTGAGCAATGTGTTTGGCCTCCTCCCTGCCTCCACACCCTCGCCTCTTCCCGCCTCCCACCTGTCAGGCATGTTGCAAGACTCCCTTGACCAATGTTTACATAATGCTCCGAAGAAGAATGACCCAGTTGCCAAATGCCTGAGTCATCTGGCCCAGTCACCCTTTGCTCCTCTGGTCTGGCCTTCCCACCAGAGTGGTGGTCACACTCAGCAACATTTCTTCACAAGGCCTCACCAACTAGGAGGCCCAGCAGGCTTTTTACCAAGACAGGTGGTAGGAAGAGAAGGAAACTGTTAGTAAGTCCCTAACATAGAAGGGACTGGAGCAGACACTCTCACATACACTACATTACCAAACGTCACAAACCTTGTGTGGCTTTATGATACCCATTTTCCAGCTGAGCCAACAGAAGCAGGGGGGTCAAATAGTTTGATCCAAGACAGAGCTAGGTAGTAGCAGGAGCCAGGAGTGGAACCCGGTTGTCTTTACATAAGTTCCCTAAAAAGCACGGCCTGAGGAGCGCCTTGCTGTCCCAGTTGGTAGAGCGTGCCACTCTTGACCTCGGGGTCATGAGTTCGAGCCCCACATTGGGGGTAGAGTTTTTTTGTTTTTAATTTCTTTAAAAAAGGCAGAGCCTGAGACAAAGGCTGAGATGTGAGTAGTACACTTGGGCATGTGACCCAGGAAGGCAGAAACAGGGAAGGAGAGGGAGCCTACACAGTGGAGACCAGTGAAGCCGTCTGCAAGGGTCGGCTGGTTGACCTGGCTGGTTGACCGGTCCTATGGGGCCACCTGAGGATACTTTGAAACGTCGCAAGATCATTCATGAGGAAGAAAGGGAGAAAGCATTTCTCCGTTGGCTGCAGTTCCCCACGACATCAGCTCCTCCATATTCCGGACTTGCACATATGCAAGCCTGGGGGTCCTGCGCAGAACTGGCCAGAGCAGCAGAGGCTGGAAGCAGATTCCAGGCAGCGAAGACTTGACGTAGTGCCTAAGGG
Source organism: Ailuropoda melanoleuca (assembly GCF_002007445.2). NCBI lineage: Eukaryota > Metazoa > Chordata > Mammalia > Carnivora > Ursidae > Ailuropoda > Ailuropoda melanoleuca. Next base: position 88,535,411 of record NC_048225.1, read on the forward strand.
TGGTGCTCCAGACACATGTCCCTCCACAGCCCACACCACCGTCCCAGATATAATGAGTAACTCATACACGGTCACTGGGGCATCGGGGGAAGGGCCAACATGTGAATCACAGTGCGTGACCACTAACCGTTCATGCAACAAATATTTTTTACAGGCCCACTATGTGCTAGACGCTGGGGGTTAGCAGTGAACAAGAAGGTAAGATCCTTGCTCTTATGGGGCTTAAATTCCGATGAGAGGGGAGGAAACACACAGCCACTAAACAAATAAACAAGTGCGACTGTGTATAGGGTACTGGGCTGAGCACTGGGAAAGCCCAGAAAGGAAAGTTTTCTTGTCAGGAGACACAGGAGCAAAGTACCACGATCGAATTCGGTGACTGCTATGATTCGGGCAGGCACACTCTGACGCAGAACATAGAGAAGGGGCATTTTACTCCAGACTGGGGAGTGGAGGGCATGAGGAAAAGTGCTCTGGAAAAGATGAGACACAGGCTCTTTTGAAGGCATCTCTGGAGTGGGGGAAGGGAAAGGTGCCCCAGGGAGAGGGAAGAGCAAGGGTTAAGACGGAGAGAAGTGAGAGCACCTCCCGCTCAGGAACACGAGGAATGAGGAATCGTTCAGTGTGACTAGAGGGTGCCCTCTACGCAGGGTGGTGTCAAAAGATGAGGTGGGAAAGGTAGGCAGGAGAAGGGACCCCAAAGACTTGCGTACCTAACACTGAAGCATTTGGATTCCATTCTGAAATGGAAGGCAAGACTCTATTGGTCCCCTAAGCCTGATTAGCTCTTGAAAATCTCAGTCAATACTGGAGATAAAACCAAACCATCAACACAGAGACAGGTGGAATGGCCTTGGAATCTCTGAGAATGGCGGGAGCTGGGCTGCCTGGCTTACATGGCAACAGCTTGACTCTCGATGTTGGATGAGACACAGTGGCCTCACTTCTGATCATTCTGCCCGCTGCCCCAGCCTCAAACTCAGATCCTCTGAAGCTTCAGTGTCCACCCTCCACCCCAGCTCTTCCAGCTTCCCCCTCAGCCCCACCGCCCAGCCGCGCCTCTTGCAGGCAGAATTCCAGGGGTCTGTGACATTGAGGACCCTGAGCTTAGGTGAGGTGCCTCTGGCCCTACTTTGGTTGGCATGAAATACCAGGGCTTTCCAGCTGAACCCCACCACTGAGAGCTAAAACCAGAAAAGCAACCAGCATCTGGCCGCATCCCTCGCGGAGGCCCATCGCATCCATCATCTGGGCAGGAGAAGAGCTTCCTGGGGCCCATGGAGGCATCCCACAATTCCCCTGCAGAGCCCCCATCACACTGAGCCCCCTGGCTTCCGTTCATTCTTCAAAGCAAAGAACCCTGTGATGATCTGAACGCAGACATGAGCAAAACTCCCAGCAGCAGCCTTCCTGTCCTCCAATTCAGAACAGAAAAAAATGAAATCCCATTCCAGCACCCTCCGATCCCAGAGAGGCTCTGAGATGTCCCAGGCCACCGTCAGGCCCCAGGCTCAGCCTCAGCGTCCTTCAGCTCCCAGGGATGACGTGAAGACAGCAAAAACAGCTCCTAATCCTAGCCCTGGTGTTTGGGTTTTTCTCCCTTGGCTTGTCCCTACCCCCAGCAAAATTCCCTGGTCCCTGATCCCCCTCCTTGAGGACCCTGGTCTGTGCACTGGGTGGCCCTTTCCCCAGCCTGCCAGTCTACTCCTGGCAGCAGATGGTGACCCACAGCGGCCTCATCCCCACACAGACAGCATTTGTCCCCACAGAAGCTGCAGGCTCGGAGGAGTCATGCTTTGGGGCGAGAGGGTGCCCTCCCCTCCCTGCAAGGCCCCTCAAGTCACACAGTCAGGTCCTTCCAGAGCTACGAGATATGGCCCCCCTGAGCGACATTCTGGGCACAAGAGTCTCTGAGTGTCCACACTTCTGGAAAGGGGAGGCTATTCCAGGACACACACAGACCTAACAAAGCAGAGGTTTCCAGCCCCAAGGATGCCAAGAACTCTTGTTCGATGGATCTTGGGTTGCTCCCCTGAACAGAGAAGCAAATTAGAATCCTTGTGACCCCTCCCTTCCTCTATTCACCACCCTGCAGTGTGACCTCTGCCCCACCCTGCCACTCTCCCTGGCTTAGAGGTCCTGAGAGTCCTACAGACACAGAGACTCTGCTGGGGGCCAGCGTGGGATGGGGGTTGCTGCTCAGCACGGGCCAGGGAAGGAGTTCTTGGGACTTAGCTGACTCCCCTTGCCAAAGATGGGAAAGAAGTATGGGCCCCGAGCTGATTCCATGCCGCCCAGGTGCTGGGATAGCATCATCTTTCACAGCAGCCACAGCAAGCCCCCACCTGCTCCATCCCCAAGGCTCCTGGTCCGAGCCAACAAAACAGATCTGTCTCTATAAGGCTGGGACCTCTAACTGACATGCCTCATCTTTTAAAAAGACCAAAAGAGATTAAACCTCCCAGGCTGTTCTTGGATCTCAGTGACAGATTTTTCTGATTCACCTCATTACCTCCTCCTACAGGGGCCCATTCATTTCCACCTCGTCTTCCTCCAGGTTCTCATTCCCGTCCCCAGCCTAGCCTATCCTGGCAGGTGGGCTCCATCCTCACTCTCGGCTTTCACCCTTACAGACACTGCCCCCCCTCCCTCAGGACTTCTCTCTGGATTAATAAGGTTTCTCTTTTCTTCCCCTGTCCTACAGATCAAAGCCCCAGAAATCTTTCAATCCAGCATCTCAAGAAGAAATAAACCACAGGGCAATGGTGTAAGGATGCTGACTTGAGAAGTAATGGGGACAGGACCTCTCACTCTGGCCCGGCACTCTTCCTGCCTCGGTTTGCTTTGAGCGTTGGTGGGCTCCGCAAAGATCTTAAACCCCGCCATTCACGGCTCTGAGTCTCCCACAGCATCTAGCAGAGTAGCAGTGTCTTTATCAAAGTACACACTTGATAAATAACTGATGAAGAGAATCCATAGAAAGTTTGAGTCATTCATTGAACACTGCCTAGGATCATGAGTATATCCCCAAATTGCAAGCTCTTGGAGTTAGAAGAGACCATGTGGGGGGGTCATCAGTTCATCCCCCACCCCAGCACAGGAGCAGGTGCTACAAGATTGCAGGATTTCTGACAGGTAAACTTCTAGCCTGGACTCCCTGACCATCTCCATGACCGTGAATGCCTGAGGAAGCCCAGCCCCTGTCAGCGTTGAGGTCTCTGGTTAGGAGAAGATCCTTTCTACTGTTTGCCAGAAATCTCCCCTCCCCACCGCTGCACCCCATACCCTCCACACAATAATCACAAAACTGTAGGGCTTGTTTTCTGGGGGAGGGTCAGTTCCCTGAGGCACTAACTCTGTGCCCCCAAGTAAGCACCCAGGGCAAACTGGCTTGCAGACTGGTTTGCTAATGGATGGTGGGAGCAAATTCCCTCTAGAGCACCAGGTGAGTAAGACAGAAATAAAGGAAGCCAAGCCCCACAGTTCTGCCCACACTTGTCCCAAGTCCGTGGAGCCAGGATCTCCACCCCTTCAAACCTTCCTCCACCAATGAGACAACAACTTAAAGCCCAAAAAAACACAAAAGGATCCCAGTTCTTGGGCCCCCTTCCTGACTCCTACCCCCATCCCGGACCATTGGAGTGCCGTTGAGAACCCTTTCCCACCAGAAGGATGGCTCACAGAGAAAGCAAGGATGCGCTTCCCTTGGCTGAGACAAACGAACACCCACTCCCTCTGCCCCCTGTTCAGTGTTCAGGACACTGTTAACTAACCTAGAAGATGGGAAGACAGGTTAACTTTGAACTAGGTTTCAGACAAGCTCTTCCAAAGCACAAATTAATTTTTTTTTTCATTCTGAGGCTTTCAAAGAACAAGATGCCAACTGTACAGCCAGAAACCTGGCTGGCGGTTTTCTAGGCATTTGGATATTAAGTGAATGGAGATACAAAGATACACTATGCAAATAACAATCACAAGACAACCTCTTGTATGGTCTATCACCAAGCAGCTCATAACTGAGTAAGACCAACAGGCCTCATGTGGACCAAAGCACTTCCTCGCCTGTCTTCATGGGACCTACTATCTGGGCCAAGCCCAGAACAAGGGTGGAGGAAATAGAGAGCAATACTGATGAGTATTTATTCCCCGAGGGGCTGAGTTTTAAACTAAGGGGGTGAAAAGGACAAAGTAAGAGTAATAATAATGGTTGCGATGAGGTTGTGTTAAGTGGCAGATCTTTACAAACTATAAAGCCCTATGTAAATACGAAGTATTATAGACTGTAAGAGCAGATTCACACTTAGAAGATCCTTGGGAAGTGCTAGTTACATTTTCCTTATCTGAGGCATAGTTCTATCCTGGGACTTTTTACAGAAATACATAATAAAATAAAAGCTGACTTTGTTGGACAGAAAGAAACAAAAGGAAATGGATACATTAAAAATGTAAGTGCTTACAATCTGTAGCATACATTGAACGCGGCCCACCTCTCTGAAATAGGTCCACCAAAAACCTCAGACTGTCCCCTCTAGGCAAAGGCAGGCGGCCCCAGCGGGGGTTCTCAGAGATGGCGGCATAACCTTGGCTCTGGGATGGCCTTGGGCTTGGCTTTGCCTTGCTAAAAAGGAAAGAAGTTAAAACAATGCAAAGCCCTCCCACCGGATTCCACTTCTTCTGTTGGCCACTTCCTTCCTTCCCTCCTTTTTCCTTCCCTTCCTGCGGGAGCTGCTCTGCCCCACCTTCCTTCCTGGGGAGGAGGACCTGCCCTTTCCTCTTATGGGGCTGGTGCCAAAGGGATGAACAATGTGATGTTGAGGGGGGCAGGGGTGAAGGGAGTCTAGAGGTGGAAAGAGGCAGATGTTGCACGAACTAAAGAGTGACCAAGCAGAGATGGACTGAGAGAGATGTTTAGTCCTCAAGTTGCATTTCGGGGGCCTCTGGCCAGTTCCCAGAAGTTTCCCTCACTTGAACTGACAAGCAAAGAGCCTGCTAACGGCGGTAGCAGTAAAACTCCCATACTCCCAACTACAGCCCCATCCACAGTACCCAAACAACGTGATTTCAGGGTCCCAGAAAAAAGGGTGATGTCAGAGAAATACAAAGGGCGCTCAACCGAGGTACCCATTTGCAACCCCTCTTCTGCTGAGAGAAAAAAAGTGGAAAGGACACTGGGAAAGAGGCAAGAGGGTTTCTGGAAGTCTTGAAAAGGCTGAGGCCAGAAAGTCGATTCTGATAGGAAGGGGAGCGGACAATAAAAAAGGTAACGTGAAGCTGAAAAATATGAGAGGGGGCAGTCGCCCTTTGAACAAACCTATTAAGCTACCAAAGTTGATGACTGAGGGGCAAGGTCAAACGGAGCCTTTTTGGGGGGCAAAGCTTTGGAGCGAGGGCCAAATTGAAGGTGGCGAGCACAAAAGAGACGGCTCTCCAGGAGGCCGTTGAGCGGGGTGGAACGAGTGAAAGATGAAGGCGAGAGGGGGAAGAAATCAAAGGGTCCATCGAGTAGGGGGGGCCGCTTTGTCTGGCGAGAGCGGCGGCGGGGGCAGCACGTGCAGCCCGGAGCGCCCCAGGCAGCCCGGGTCCTCGCCGCGGAGCGCCGGGGAGGAGGCGCGACGCGCGGGGGCGGCCCGGGCCCCACCGATTAGCCGGGCCTCTTGCCGGCGGGCCCCGCGCTACAGAAGGAGCGCATTGTTAGGGCCCGTCCTCGCTCGGGCGGGGCTCAGCCGCAGGCGCCGCGGGAGCCGACGCAGGAAGCTTCTCCTCTCCTCGGCCGGCCCGGCCCGGCCCGGCCCGGAAAGGCGGGAGCAGGGGAGGAAGCACCGCGGCGGCGGAGGAGGCTGCGGGAGAGCCCTAGCCGGTCGCACAGTCTCCCCGGAGCCTCCCCCGGCCCCTCGAAAACCTCCCCAGACCTCCCTGCCCGTCCTCCTGGGAAGGAAGGAGAGCTTGGAGGAGGTTCCTCGGCCCGCTCGGCTAGATGAAAAAGGGAGCCGGAAAATAAAGCCGTCTTTGGCCCGAGGGCCGGGGTTGGGGAAACAGGAAAGTGCGGGCCGAGGGGGCACTGGGCTGGAGGGACGGACCGGAGCGCGACTCGCCGTCGGGAGCCGGGGTCATGCTTTCCAGACAGCCTCCTCCCCAAGTGCACCGCAACAAACAAAACAGTAAACCGCACATTGCTCCATGCTGGGATGACAGGATTTCGACTGTGCAGGACCCTCGGCGCATTTCGTTTGTTGGTGTGGTGAGAAGGGAGTGTTGCAGATCCCCCAAAAGAGTGTCCCCAGCTTCCAGGGTGATTGGGGCAGAACTGAGGCATTCTGAGCGACCAGATATAGCTGCGGGAGGAAAAGGGCAGACCAGAGAGTTCCATTTATGCCGTCCCTTTTAAGGGGTAGAGTCTAGCCCTGGCTTACTTGGAACGTGATCTCCTGCAGGGTAGAGCCCCGGGCACGTAGAAGGTTCTGAACTAAATTAATATTTAGTGAATGGGTATGGTTAAAACCAGATAATGCCTCCTTCATTCCGTTGTTCTAAGTGGGCAGGGCATCTCAAGGAAATACACTAAGGAAGTAGGCAGGTCCCTTGAAATACAGTCTCAAATCAAACGAACATAATAACTTTGCATTTGTGAAGTCTCTTCATCCAAGAATGTCACCTCATTCCATATATTCTACTTCAAACTCCATAAAATTCCAGAACAAGAAAGATTCATATGAAACAAGAGTCTGGACTACCTTTGGTCCTAACAGAGGAGCTAAAGAGGTAAACTGTGCTCCTCCTTAGAGCCCTGTGTTTTCTTTGCAGTGGGGGGGGGGGGTTTCCCTTGTATGGGGGAAAGAGTTTGGGGGGGAACAGTTGGAGGACCTAGCACCTGTTGGGCCTAAGTCTCCTCATCGGTGACATGGTTGTTGTAAAGATGGGATGAGCTGATGCAGGAGGTATTCTTCAGAAGCCATAGGGTATGCCACACACATGCTTCAGTTTTTGGGACACCTATAACCTGGTTCACATACTGTAGCTGCAATGTGCTTTCCCAAGATTTTGCTGGTTATTTCTCCAAATATCCTAGTAAGATACAGACTACCTCCTTCCAGTCTCCTCTGAATAGGGCAAAAAAATCAATCAGAGAGAAACTCAGGTGTTTTTTGTGGGACCAATCCTGGATCCTTGACTTAATTTGGCAAACCCCAGAGGACTTCCTTTTTACATCTTAGCCTGAAAGACAGCTTCAAATGCTATATGCTCCAAGGGTAGGAACCAAAACTCAAGCCCAGAAGAGCAGTCCCAATAAGAGACAGGATTTATAAAAGAGTAAATGTGGGTACTGGACTAAAGAGACAATCTGTCATCTAGAGAGCAAGACAACTGGGTGCCTGGACTCAGGAGGGTGCCACATCTGCAAGCTGGGGGACATGGAGGCAGGACTGAAGAGCTCCTGTGTGCTGTTGAGTCTTTCACATTACTGTGGACTGAATTGTGTCCCCTCTGGCATTTCCTCCATGCAGACGTTCAAGCCCTAACTCCCAATGTGACTATATCTGCAGAGAGGGTCTTAGGAGAGGTAATTCAAGGTTACGTGAGTTCATCAGGACTGTGGTCCTAGAAGAAAAGGAAAAGAGAGATCTAGCCCCACCACTACCACGTGAGGACACAATGACAAAGCAGCCATCTGCAAGCCAGGAAGGGAGCCCTCACTAGAACCCAACCATGCTGGCACCCTGATCTCAGACTTCCATCCTCCGAAACTGTGAGAAAATACATTTCTTTTGTTTAAGTCCCCCCCCCAGCCCCCGTCTGTGGTATTTTGTTATGGCAGCCTGAGCAGACTAAGACAAATATGTGTTCGCTTGGAGCCCAGCGCCCCTCCTACCACCTCCACCACCTGGCGTTTTGTTCAGCGCTTCCACACTTGTCTCATTTTTAATTCGTAACCGTGTGAGTTGGAATTGGCAGGATTTATTTTAAAATGAAGAAGCTAAAACTCAGAACGATGAAATGACTTGCTGAAAGTCATACAGAATGTGAAGGGTCGAACCCAGACGAGCACCCCCAGCCAGCATTCCGTCCCCTCCTGCAAAGTCCTTACCTTGAGCTAGGTTCTGATCTAGGTTATGGGGATAGAAAGAGGAACGCGATTTTGAGGTGGGGAGGGCACAGTCCGGTTGGGAAAAGAAACATGTGAACCAATAATTACAGCAAGGAGAAATGTCTGCAAAGATTCTTTGCCCCGGCGGGTATATGGGGAAAGTGGTCCAGGCAGAGGCACTTGGCCACACACTGGCTGTTGGGGGAGCCCCAAGTATTGCTGAGAATAGGGTAGAGTGGAGGGAGGAAAGGAGCAGAGATGCCCCAGATGCCACTGGAGATACTGTTCTTCCTTCTACCTGAGGACTCCGATTGCCTCCCTGGGGCCCTGGCCAAAGGGGAGAGCCGAGCTGGAACAGAGATCCACGTGGAAGAGTCCTTAAGGACCTAATAACCCTAAAGAGAAGCAATGATTAACTCTTCAATTATGTTCCTATTGACATCCTGTAGAAAGTTATCTTTGTTTGTGTGTTTGACCTGCGGTCTCCTAAGGGCTAGTTTATTGTAGCCCTAACCTTTTGTAAGTAAGCGATAATGTACTTTAATTAGAAGATATGAAGTGCATACCTTTGGCTTTTCCTAGCAAGGTGTCAGTGGATTTCACAGAATCACAGGTCTCCAGAGGCTCAGAGTCTTACTTAAACCAGTTCCTAATCATCCCTCACAATGGAAATGCAGATGAGGGGACCCTAGTTATGGAAGGGACTAACATCTCTCTGTCCCCTTTTGGGAACAGGAGTCCAAATTCCTACCAGGTATAGTCAGATACAAGAGGTCACTTTATTTCTACTGGTTTCTTTAGGACTACTAGTTGCATATTTGTGTTTATCCCATCTTTAATCCACTCTGACTTTCAGGGATTTATTAAATCACAGCACTCAAATGCCCTCCCTGCGGGAAGGACTGTCAGTGGGGGAAGACATGAGCCCAGTAGGACTACTTGCACTTCAAGCCCCTGTCCCAGAAAGCCCGTAAGCAGGCCTGCCCACTCCCTGGGGTACTCATTCTGAGCACCAGGCCAACAGCCAATTTAAGGGCTGGTTCTGGGATTTCAATACCTCTCTCTGCCTGGGACCAAATGAAGACGGTCGTCTCTACCTCACTGGAGACCTCATTAGAACTTGAACTCTGGTCTCTGTTCCTTCCCAGTGGGTTCAGTGCGGCGGAGAAGGTGAGGGTAAAGGGGGGGGCGGTCAGCAAGCCCACAACTCCCAGAGCAGCAGGAGTCCAACAGCCTCTAAGAACTGGGAGGGAATAAACAAGCAATTACCTACAGGACAGCCTGTAACCAGAGAAGTGGCTTAAATTATTTGATTCTACTCACTGCCTAAGAGGACGCCGCCTTCCCTCCAGGCCCCCTCCCTCCCAGCTTCTCAAGACAAATTTCACCACCCTCTCCCTACTTTCCAAGTGAAATTCCACCCTCACTGGAAGCAAGGTTGCAGGGCTGAGAGGCAGGAGGCTCTGTGCTGGCTACCTTCTTCCCAGCTTGGCCATTGTCAACATCACTGCTCTTGGGCTGCGTTGTGAGAGGGGAAAGCTTCAGATGGTGCTTCTACCCTCCCCACTCCAACAGCCCTAGAGCCTTTAAATCATTTGGGGGAAGAGAATTTAGGAAGAAAGAGGTGATTCAGAATTTGCTTCTCAGAAACTGGAGTGGGAACCCAGCTGGGCTGCAGGAAGTGTGGGGTCGGAGCAAAAGAAACCTCACATTCCTTTCTCTCTTTTGGCTGTGAACTCTCTCCTGCCTACTGCCTCTAGGCTAGTTTCCCCTCACCCTGCTTTTTCTTAACTTTCTCTGGTTCAGCCGATATCAGTGCAGATCCTGACACAGAAAGGCCTCTACATGGATAAGGTTAAGATCCAGTGGGGCGCCTGGGTGGCTCAGTCTGTTAAGCGTCTGCCTTTGGCTCAGGTCATGATCCCAGGGTCTTGAGATCAAGCCTTGTGTCAGGCTCCTGCTGGGTGTGAAGCCTGCTTAAGATTCTCTCTCTCCCTCCCCACCCCCAATCCCAGGCATGTTCTCTCTCTCTCTTTAAAATATTTTATTTATTTATTTGTCAGAGAGAGAGAGAGCACAAGCAGGGGTAGCGGCAGGCAGAAGGAGAAGCAGGGTCCCTGCTGAACATAGACCCCGGTGAGGGACTCAATCCCAGGGCTCCCTGCTAACCGGGAGCCTGCTTCTCTCTCTGCCTCTCCCTCCTGCTCTGCTCTCCCTCACTATTTCTGTCTCTCAAATAAATAAATAAAATCTTTAAACAAAAACAGATTAGGATCCAGTAAGATCCAGCACTTATCTTTCAAGAATTTACAATCCAGTGAGGAAGGGAGAGGTAAGGAATTTTGAGAAATTAAAAAAAAACATATACGTAACAAAGTACAATAGGTGGCTGGGAGAACTGCCACTGCTGCTGTTAGCCCCAGTGACTCCCCACCTGGGTCACTGAACAGCCCCCTAACTGGCCCCTGTCTCAGCCTGCCTCCAGTCTTTCCTCTTCTTCCACTCCCAGTCCTGTCTCTGCACTGTAGCCAGTGATAGGTCTACATGTAACTGCTCAAAAGCCTCCTTCCGCTCCCCCGTCTTTCCAGATGAAACCAAACCCTTCCCCATGGCATGCCTAGCCTTTTGTAATCTGACCTCTCCTAATCCTTGGGATCCTGTCCCACTCTATACTATGCTCCAGCCAAAATAAAGCATTTGTGATAGCCAGATACTACCAGCCCTCTGGCCTCAGGGCCTTTGCCCATGCAGCCTGGTCTGCCTGGAATGTTTTTCCTCTTACTTCGCAGTTGGTTAATTCCAATTAGCCTTTTGGAACTCAGGGCAGAAGTAACTTCCTCTTCCCAGGGCTTCCTCCCTGACCTTCACTGTCTGGGTTAAGCACCCCTCATCAATATTCCTGCAACACCATAGTATCAAGCCTGAATTATAATGAGTTTTCTACCACTCTCCCCACTAGACATCAAGTTCCTTAACTCAACTTTGTACCCAGTGCCTCGTGCTGAGTAGACAATAAATGATGGTTGAATGAAAAACTGAATGGCAGGCAGAGGAGTTCACAGAGATATGGAAAGTCATTAGACGCTTCTGAGTCAGAAACTGATAACAACACCAAAACTACATCTTCAGATGAGTAATCTATTAGTTACCAGGTTGGGGGGGTGTTGGGGGAAAGGGGGAGAAGAGACTGAAGTAATAAAGATCTTGAAGAAGGAAGAAGGTGACAGTGAGAAACAGGAATGGAAATGAGCTTGGCTTTGGAGATAATGCTGTGAGCGTTAGCAAGTGTTTGGATGTGTTGGCAAAGGAGGGAGGTGAAGCTAAGGTCTGCAGCTCTGGTCTGAGACAGAGCTTGAGTGGAGGCAGCATACAGAAGTCAGGAGAAGGCCCTGGGTGCAGGTAGCAGTGGGGAAAGGGCCACCTGGGAATCTTTGAGAGGAGATGATCTGTTTGTTTTTAGAAATAGCTTTAGCTAATGAGGACAGAAAGCAAACAGACTGAAGGAATTTTGAGCTGTGGGTTGAATTTTGTCTCTGGGTGGTCTAGGCAGGCAAAGACTCACAAGCCAGGGCATCATCTCACCCTTTCAGAAAATTGGGATGTGGGTCCAACAACGATGTTGCTTTGTGACTTTTATCACTTTTGCATCAAATGATCCCACTACCAAGTAGAGCTATTACTTCTTTTGCAACCCCTCCGCCCCCTTTCCAGAAGACTTTGTTGGGGGATAATGCTGTTTCTCCATCTGGATGGGGCTGTGTTTTCTCAAACACACTGCAGTTCTCAGTCCATTACCTTTTTGTCTTCTCGCATTCTTCCTGTTTTCCGACTCTGAGTTTATTTTAGTCTGGTGTTTCTTTTGAAATCACCACAGACATCTGTCTCTCTTGCCTTCCCCATCCGTCCACCCCTCTCCTCTCCCACTCCTGATTCTCATCATTGCCTTAAGAGACCTAAAACTGCTCGGCTTCCCTCCTGCTTCTCTCTGTTTCCGGAGCCCCTTCGCAGGGCATGTCTCAACCTGTTCTCAGCCTCAGACTAATCCTCCATAACACTGAAAATGACAGATGAGGTCAGACTGGCTTGGGAGGGAAGGAAGAGAACATTTCTTACCCAGGAAACCACGCTCATTCATAACTGGCTTTCCAAATGAGAATAGGCTACAAGGGTGTGTACGTACGTACGTGTGTGTGTGTGTGTGTGTGTTTCTGCTATCAAGAACCCCAACTTCGGCTTTCCTCCTAACACATGCCTGTATTCAGATGTTTTGAACTCCTAGTATGTAAAGAGGATGAAGCATCAGAAATATAGATCTTTAGATTAGTAGCTGGCAGCGCTGGGTTTGGGAGAGTGATCCTTTATCCTCCAGGATCCTCTCACAGTTTGTTACCTTGCCAACTGGTATGCTGGAGTTTAAAGCTGCAAGAGTCTTCGTGGGCTGAGAATGAGGAAGAGAATGCAGGCTGCTGATACTAACAAGGTCCCCGGAGTGATTTATTAGTGTCTCCAGTCCCCTTTTATTTGACAGAAGAAGGAAAAGAAAGTGTTTATTCCTTCTGATAAGAGATGCATACTTAAGCAGTTTATATATTCAAGCCCCATTCACCACACTTTGGTTGTTTCTGGTTGGTTCTGTCTTAAGACATGCACAGGCCCCTTTCAATTGTCCTCTCTAGCTATCATCCCAGTTCTCTTTTGCCTTTTATGCCACAGTTCTTGGGGGAAGCCGGAGCCTCCACATCCTTCCCTCCACAACTTTATAATTGGATTTTTTCCCTCCCTGTTCTACCAGAACCGCTCTCAAAATTCACCCGTAACCATCTTTGGTTCAATGACCTTTTCTTTGTTCCCGTTTCCTTGACTGTTCTGTTACCCATCTCCCTAGGTAGTAGCCTAGCTCTACTCCCACCTCTCCGCAAAGTGTTCCTGCTAGCAGTGCCCTCTTCCTACTCTAGTCCCTACATCCGGGCTTCCCTTTTATTGCTTTGACCCTTCCCTCTAACTTTGAGAGTTTCTTTAAGCGCTCAGCTCTAAAGATCCACTTTAAACTTGGCCACGCCCCCAAAGCCCCCACCCCCACCCCCACAAGCCTGCAGGCAATACCCTATGGCCAGAGGCATCAGGAGGAAAGGATAGTTTGGGGAAGCTAGGCCTTGAATGTGACCTCAAGCTGAGAAGTTTCCACTTGATCCTGAGACTGGTAGAAATACCCGCTTTTTAGACGTTAATGTGCAGACAAATCACCTGGGGACCTTGTTAAAATGCAGATTCAGTAGGTCTGGGGTAGGGGCTGAGATTCTGCATTTCTGGCAAATTCCCATGTTGCTGGTACATGGGCTGTACTTTGAGAAGCAAGGGGCGAGATCACACTTAACTACTGTCAGGTTTCCTGGGGGTTTTCTGCGTTGTTTTTGTAGCTCATCTGGAATGTACCCGACTTGAGAGCCAGGATGCTATTGTTTGCATCTTCATGTTCCCCATTGATAAATTCCTTCTGGGTGTTCCTTTGAATACTTAATTGATGGGACCCAGGGCTGAGTTGTTTATATCTTCTAGCTTTGCTTTACAAACACTAATTTATCTTTACATCACGATTGTGAGGCAAGTGGATCCTTTTTTTTTTTTTTTTACTATAAATAGAAATGAAGAAAAATGAATGATTCTTCAAATAGTAAGTCACATTTCAGATTCTGGTCCACAAGTTCCTTGCTCAGAGGGGTCCCAAGGACAGGTCCAGGGTGAATGCTAACGCTGCCTCTGCTTGGGTTCTCACCGACTGCTCAAGATGACCTACTCACTTTCTGGACCTCGTTTACTCTGTCCTGACTGATAAATCGGAGACTGTTCCCTCTCTGTCTCCTTCTCTCCTAGGCAAGTTCAGGAGACCTAGGGAGCTGCAAGCTCCATGTTAGGAAGCCAGATGCCTGCCGCTGAGGTGACTCAAAGGTTGGGAAGCAGACAGCTGGGCCAGCCCACATGCCGGACTCGCCCCCACAGGGCCGCTTTACAGGCATTTTTACAACTGCTCTTAGCCCTGCGGATTAGAAGCACCTTTTAAAAAGACACTGTGAAGAGGAAGTGGGGTGGGGGTGGGGCGGGGAGAAAACCACAGAAATCATAGAGTAATAACCACCTCAACATAGTGTCCCATGTCCCTTAAGTTCAGCTTCTGAAACAGAATTTTTGCTTTCAGGGATTTCTCCCATAGCCATGAAAATAAAAGCAACCCCAGTCTCTAAAGTAGGTCACATGGGGAGAGAGCCAGCTGATAAATGCAGATGCCAAGGCACTTTCACCCTTTTCCAAACCAAAAATAGAACTTGGAAATTGTCTAAAGAAAATGGGTGCTGCTTGAGAAAAGCTGGGGAGAAAAAAGTGGGTGGAGTGCTTCTGCCCTGGATTCACTTGGCCCACAGCAGACCTTTAGAGCAGGAGAACTTGACTCCGTGGCAATTCCTCCCACTGACTGCCCCCCAGCCCGCGGGATCTCTTCACGCCGTCTAACTCACTTCCTACTGGTCACCTCTGTTGCATGATTCCAGCGGGGTTGTAACTATTCCCTTACTCCCAGTTCTGGTAACCACTGTAAAAAGTTTATATTAATCAAAGCCTAGATGGGGGAGACAAGGCAAGAGGCACTTTTGGATTTCTTCATCAGAGCAGCTCTGTGATTCATTATCTGTTCCAAAAAGCGGCACATGCAGTTCCAGGAAAGGGGGAGCGGAAATGCTATGTAGCCCAAGTTTGGGCTCCCCTGCCTTTGCCTCTCCTTCCCTCCATCTGGCCACAAGCCAGGCTGTTTTTCAGCAGCTGCTCCTGTTTCTGGATGGATACTCCCATGCCCACCCCCTGCTATTATGATGGAATTGGGGGTCTGGCGAGGCACTGGGATTGGATTGGGCGACCAACAACCACAGCTGTGGCTTGATCTCCCGGGGCGTAGAGTCTCCAGAGATTCTGCACGTCTCAAGGTCAAGAGATCCCACTCTGCTCCATCTTAGCTGGCGGGAGCGTTCCCATTCACAGCTCTTCCCTGGGCGCTCAGACTCTTCCCCAGGTACACAATGAATGTGAGTGTCCTCGGGAGAGGGTGGAGGGAGGGAAGACTAAGACCCAGATAGACAGACAGGAAGGACAACTACACACTGAAGGAAGTATCTATGCCACAAAGGGTGGCGTGATGCCGTGACTGGCTAGAAACAAATAGCCACACAAATGGTGGATCAACCCGGAGAAAACCTCAAATGGGATCCAGGAAAGGGATCAAGTATGGAGAGTAGCCAAAGGAAATCCTGCCTCTCAGAGACAACTTCAGTGCTTTGAGCAGAGGGATTAGAATGATTTTCTTTTACCTCAGAGAAAGCGTGTTTCCAGCAGCTGCCCTGCCCCAAGACTTGAGAGATTGAACGGAGTGAAAAATGAGCAGGTGGGAACACATGGCATTTGGCACATCCCTGAGTTCTAGAAAAACTGAAAGGAGCCTTGCCTTGGCATCTAGTGGAATGACAGGCTGGGGCAGCCTGGCAGAGAGAGGTCCAAGTTCATAGGGAGAAAGCCGAGAGCGCCAGGGCTGACTTGGTGCTAAGTGGGTAGAAAGGGGGAAGATGCGTCTTACCTTCATTCTGTAATTTAGGGATGTGGCTTATCACACAGGCACGGGGGCTTCTTGTGACCAGGTCCCAGAAAACTTTATGAAATATGTGGATTTATCAAGAAATCACGGGTCTGCTTTATGCTAGACCCTTAGGAGAGTCGCCTGTGGAAGCCGCTCAGCGGTAGGGGCAGGGTCAGCCCTTCCTCCCGCAGTTCTTGAAAGCTGAGAGCCAGTACTCGCTCACCTGCCCATAAGCGGGCAGTACCCAGTGGTGGGAGATGCTGCTGATCAGGACAGCAGGGCAGAGGGAGAGGCCCTTCTAGGAATGCAGTCCCAGGAGACTTCTCCCTCCCTGCTTGTAAGATTCCAAATGTCTGAGATAAACCCCAGGATACAGTCCAGCAAAGACGCTTTGGGCTATATTCCTCTGAGAGAGAGCTAGAGAAGGGTTTTATTTTTAAAACCCTTGTTCCTGCTGGGGGAGGGGGTGGTGGCAGGCATTGGGAAAAACTGCATTTGGATCAGGAAGGAGGCATTCTACTAGAAGTGGGTATCCTTTTACACTTTCTGCTCTCACATATTCTCTTCTCTATACCCTCAAGAATTGTTACTAAAAAACTCCAAAGACATGAGTTAAGATCACAATGATTCCTCACATCAATTCTATTTCTACTGTATTTTTCCTCTGAAGGCTTTCCACTGGGTAGAATTTTAAATGTGAATAATGGTTCAAAGGCTGAGAAACAAACTGCTCATTACTGGAAAGAGTGCCAGGAATCCTGGGAAGCAGACCTCACTCCCACCGGAGTTCTGCACCTAATAGTAATGGCTTCTTTCATAGTCACGGGAGGGTTGGATCACTGTTTCTTTTCATTCTTTTCATTTTCAGTAACTGCTGGGATAAAAGCAAGCCTACAAGAATAAAAAATTCACAAACAGGACAAGAATATTTAGGGCAAGAGATCAGAAGTTCTTTGGTTATTCAGTGAACTGAACTAACTCTACTTTTTAAAAAAAGTATACGGAAATAAATGTCCATCAAACTCCATGTCGCAGTGGGTATTAGCCTTTCCAATCCCATCTCACAGGCTCTAAGCTGAGTTGTCATGCCTAGCAAGTTGAGGTAAGAGACTCAGACTAATCCAGTGATAAAAACAGAGCAGTTTTGTTATTATTAATTCCATTCCCAATATTTACTATATCTTTAGTCTGAGAAGAATTCTACCAATGTTGCTTAATAGCCATTCCTTTCCACTTCTCATCCCCAAATCCAATCAGTGATGAATGGTAGGGATAGAAGAGTGCCTTACTCTACTAGGTGCCTTAGAGAAAATCCAGTCACCGAGGAGGGGCAGGTCAAGCTTTCCATCATTAGTTCCTTTCCCCAAATACAATCAATGGTTTCGGAGAGGGAAGATAGGTTTAAAGTGACATGGTAAGAAGCATGGTACTACAACTTATCACCTTTATTCACTGTCATCTTCTTGGGAGTATTCATCAAAATGCACTTTAAACAGGCGCCTGGTGACTCAGTCAGTTGGGTGTCTTCAGCTCAGGTCCCGATCCCAGGGTCCCGGGATTGAGCCCCCTAGTGGGCTCCCTGCTTGGCCGGTAGTCTGCTTCCCCCTCTCCCTCTGCCCCTTCCCCTGCTTGTGCTCTTTCTCTCTCAAATAAATTAATTGAATTTAAAAAAAAAAAAAAAAAGGAACTTCAAACAACTAGTTTTTACACAGCGCTCAAAAAAAAAATTTTTTTTCCTAGACCACAGCTAATTTGATCAAGAGGAGAGGTCCCTCCCAGAGTGGTCAAAAAGTGGTTAGGTACTATAACTGCAGCTTCAGTTCTGGTCACAGTGACTCTGAGTTAGTTGTGTGATAACCCCATCCTAGCACCAGGAAGGCTCTTTTCCAGAACCTATCCATTAACATGGCTTAAGAAACATTCTATGCCCAAGCAATTCAGGCTAAAAATAACTCCATGGGCTATTTTTTTTCTTTACTCATCCACAGAAAACATTTGTATGTCAACAAGATCTTTGCTCCTTGAGTGTTTTCACTCCTGCTTACTCCTCCCTGAAAATAGAGTTGTTTGATACAATCAGGAAAGTCAGAGTTGGTGTGAGACGTACAGAGCAGCAAAACCAGTGCTGATGCAACTAAGCTTTGAAACTGCCAAGTGTTCAGAGAAGAAAAGAACCCAGCATTCAAAGATAGGCTAAGTTTAAAATAGATTCTCCCTTACTCACCTTTCTTACAAATATATACAATTCTTTGACAGTAAAATGTATCTGATTTACACACAAAATTCACTTCTAAGTTAACAATGATAACTGAGTGCTCACTATGTCTGCTCACTTTTCTAAGAACTTTAGGGGCATTAACTCATTAATTTTCACAACCCTAAGAGGTAGATACAATTATCTTAATTTCACATTTGGGAAAACTGAGGCAGAGAAAAAGGAGTAAGTAGCAGAACCAAGAGACAAATCCAGGAAGTCTGGCTCCAGGGCCCATGCTCTAACCATTACACTACATTGCTTCTGCAACAACCCTGCAAAAAAACGATGTTTTCGGATTTCCTACAAAGCTATGTCTCCCTATCAAGTATGTCCATTGACATTCTCTAAATTACACAGAAACATGGTCCCATGGTTCAACTTAATGTGAAAACAACAATCAACAGGAACTTTGGTCTTATCCAAAATATATCAACTCTCTTAAACACACCAAATGTTACCTCCTTTCAAATATAAAAATGCACTGAGATAGCTGTTTAAGCATATAATTACTTTATAGCAACAGGAAATGTTTACAAAATCCACACCCTGGACCCCCTCTTCAGTTTAAGTAGTCAGCACTCAATGGATCTCTGGCTAGAACAGGACTCAAGTAGCTAATCTCTGAAAAACACGTCAATTTTAATAAGACCCTGGTTAGACAAGCTTTAATTCTATGATTATTAAGGTGACAGAGCATAAAGCAGAAAGTTCTTTATGCTTAACAAATCACTAATAGATTTGCAAAAAAAGCAAAGCACTGGCCTACTCAACTATGACAGTTCACATAATCAAGACTTTAGGAACACTAAAGCACCATTCATTTGCTCCTTCTGTACAAAGGCCATAACCGTTACTTAAAGCTTTGTCTAACCTCAATTTGTCCCATCTCTTAAACACACTGTTTGTTTATAAGCTGTTATTGACCAATACCAGCGTTTAAAGTACTAGCAACAATATTTTATCATTCTAATTGATTTGCTTTTGTAGATTAGTGAATACCTTTAAACGGTGGGTATTTGCCTTAGACAAAAGGCTCTCTTAAATGCAACGATTATAGTAAAATGGCTCCGCTGTCATCACCTAAGTGTTTACCGTGACCCAAACACTGGAGCAAATCAGGAAGTTTTGCTAAGTAAGTTGAATTTGCCTAGCCCTCCTCCCTTATCTAATTTGACACAAGCAATTTCCTTTCACTGATGCATTCACTTTCTACAGATAAAACAATAAAAGAAAAAAAAAAGCACTGAAAATTCCATCCTGACATCCACTGGACTGCAGAGGTGGATCTGACCAACTGGGTAGATCGGTCTCATCAGTTTCCCTCATGTGTCAGTTTTTTTCAATAACAAAGTTGAAAGATGACCCATGGTATATAGTTTAACAGGATAAAACGTAGTTTTTGTGAAAACATTTTTGCATATGGGAAGGGCTTCAAAAGTTGGCACTAAAGTCATTTAGCATCAGACACCATCAGATTAGCCTGTAGAAAATCAAACTGGCTAAACGGACTTTTAAAAAGGCAGTTGTAGTGACAGGTTTCAAGAAACTGGCCGGCCACTGATATTAGTATCTAATAGCTATCCTCCCATCTTGGGGAGAAACCTTAAACGAGTCTCTTGATACTTAGTGAATGAAGTCAGCAAACAATGTCCCCAGTCTTTGCATCACTGATATTAAGAACCACACTTTGACGGCCAGGACCACAGTTCCCCTCCTCCCACTTCTCTCCCAACCCAGACAGGTGATTACAGACAAGGAGGCAATTAACTTGCTTCAAAATATTTAATACGTGTTAGACACGTAAAGTTACATTTTTATACAAAAATCAATACAACGAAGGAGAAAATACTGTACAAAAAACCTTGTCAGCTCCCCCAACCTTTATACAACAAAGACTGGAGTCACCGTATTTACAAAACCATAAGGTCTTTCCACTTAGGGCTTCTGTCTGTAAACTTTTGTTTCATTGAACACTTTTTAAAAGCACTGTGTAGTAGTTCTGATCTAGAGCTTTTAAAAATATATCTATTCTCTATAAACTCCATATTTCCAAGCTTGAACTCTTCTGTGAAGTTCATCAAGCTTTTTTTTTTTTTCTTTCCCTGTGGGGAAGACAAGGGCCGCTCATATTCCCTTTTCCCAGAGTAATCACAGGGTAGAGCGTTTTTCAGGGAGATAGAAGGGGTGGGGGTGGGGGGAGAAAGACTACAAGTTTCTACCCCAGCCTAAATCCCTCCAGTCTTAGGAAATCCTGTGAGGAAATGCCACTCCTGGCCCCGGTGCGGTGCTCGCTTTCATGTGAGGGGTGTGTGTAAAGTCCCTTCCTCCCCCGAGTACGAAAGGGGAACTCCCCGGCCCCGGCCGCTCTCAGCCGCTTCCTTCTCGGCGCTGCCGGCAGAGGAAAGTCCCTGTCTGCCCCCAATCTCCTAAGCCCTGGGAAAGGGGTGATGCATTCCGAAGGACAAAATAGTCTTAATTCAACAAGACAAACGTACGTACACAGACATAACACTACACAAAAGCGAACGATCGTCCTCTTCCGACCGGCCTCGCACCCCCAAGTCTCCAGAGGAGACCGCGGGGAGGCTCGGCGCGGCAGGGCCGCCGAGCCCGAGCGCAGTTTGTGCGGCCCGGCGGCAGCCGCAGTCTCCGCCACACGCCCAGCGCCTACGGTCCCTGGGCCGTCCTCGCGGCCTCACGTCGGGGCCACCCCGCTGCTCAACCTCCTTCCGAAGGGGACCCGGGGGCTCAGAAGGCCACGATGGCTGTGCTCCAAGGGTTAATGTCTCTCAGCACCGGCTTATCGCAGCAGATCTGCCCGGGCTCCGCGGCTTCCGGACCGCTCTCCTCTCCCTCGGCTTCCTCCCGGCCGCCCCCGGGGCTTTTCCGCAACAGTCCCGAGAAGCTGGAACCGAAGATGCTAATGAGGTTAGCCACGTTACCGGTCTCCATCTCCTCCTCCGCCGCCGCCGCCCCGCCCGGCTGCTCCTCTGAGTTCCGGCGGGGCTTCTTCAGCGGGCTCGAGCCGGGCGCCGGGCCGCCCGCGGGGCCGCCACCCACGCCCGCCGCGCCGCGCTTCCGGGNTTTTTTTTTTTTTTTTTTTTTTTTTTTTTTTTTTTTTTTTTTTTTTTTTTTTTTTTTTTTTTTTTTTTTTTTTCCGGGCTCCCCGCGGGACCGGCCAGGTAGAGGCTCGGGCACGGGTCACTCAGATAGACCTGGCGGGCGCTGCGCAGCACCAGCGAGACCAGCAGGTTCTTGTGCAGTTTGATGCCGCCGCGCTGGACCCGCGAGTTGTAGATCTTGCCCAGGGAGATGCTGACGATGCGGTGAGCCTCCAGCTTGAACTCCATCCTGCCTCCCCTTCGCGGGGCTCGCGCCGAGGTGAGGCGTGAATCCCCGGCTCACGTTCGGAAGCTGAGAGGGGACGAGAGGCGTCGACAAGTCCAATCCGGGGCTGGACCCTCGATACTTGAAGGCTGAAGAGAAACGACTCGGGTGACGCTCTCACCGACCCCCGCGTCCTATCCACGACAGACAACAGTTCACTCCCAGGTCCGGTCGCTAACTGAGGGCAGCCCGGACGCCCGCCGCCTTATATACGCCCCTCGGCCGCCAATCGCGACGGGCCGCCAACCGTTCCGGGGCTGGCCGGCACGCCCTCGTGCGCCGCGCGCGGCCAATCGGAGGCCGAGGAGGGGCGTCTGGGCTATTCGAACGTTAGTCCCGCGGAGCAGGCTCTTAAAGGGGGCGACAACGTGCGGCGGTGGCCGGACGGGTCCGGGCTTGCGCGCCGAGGGCGGGTGATGGGGCGGAGGCGTAGCCAGAGTGTGGTTTGTAGTTAAGGATTCTGGCTTGTGCGGGGGGCTTGCCAGAACCAGAGGGAACTAAACCACTCAACCTTTCATCTGAGTATACCCCTGGATAATAAGTAGTATTACCACAAGGTATTTAGCAGATAACTGATTTTGGATGAGTGCCTTGCCTTCCTAGAGTCACACACACGCTTAGCATCTGTCGATTCTAACCCCCAAGAAAGAAAAAGGGGGTTCTAAAAGTTCCTAAGTTTTGGCTTTTTATTAAGGAATTGTAACTAGGTACGCAATTATTGGTTCTCTACTAAAGCCATCATCTATCACTCTGTTCTTTAGATTCTAGAACAAACACTTGTCGCATAGATTACAATGAAAAGTGGTGCAAGTTCTACCCAGTGATTTTTTTCCTCAACACAAGGACCGATCAGTTCACCCTTGGAAGAATCTACCAAGTTCTAAAAATACAAACAGAGAAGTCCTGTGTTCCCATCATGATGTCATAATTTTATTTTGTGTCAAGGTAAAAATACAGGGGAAGATTGTTCCAGACTTTTCTGGTCTCTCAACAACTTAGTCCATCCAGTGATTCTTAGTACGTGGCATTAGGGCAGACTCGCCACCGTGTTGTCCAGAGTCCTGGACTGGTTTCCTGGAGAGTCAGTTTGAATTAGTTCACCCAAGCTCCACCGCAGACCTGCCTGATGATTCTGGGTAAAGAACCTCAGGATACCTTAGTTTCTCCAACTTTAAAAGGGAGATATCACATACACATCTACTCTATTATGCAGAAGATAAATGACAACTCTCACCATCCCTAGATAAATGGATGATACATACACACAGTGGAATCTTATTCAGCCATAAAAAAGAATGAAATCTTGCCATTTCCAATGACATGGATGGAACTAGAGAATGTAATGCTAAGTGACATAAGTCAGTCAGAGAGAAAGACAAATGGCATATGATTTCACTCATATGTGGAATTTAAGAAATGAAACAAACAAGTAAAGAAAAACAGAGACAAACCAGACTCTTAACTGTAGAGAACAAACTGATGGTTGGGGAAGGGGATGGGTGAAATAGGTGATGGGGATTAAGGAGGGCACTTGTTGTGACTCCTGGGTGGCTCAGTAGGTTAAGGGTCTGTCTTGGGGTGCCTGGGTGGCTCAGTCGTTAAAGGTCTGCCTTTGGTTCAGGGCGTGATCCTGGCGTTCTGGGATCGAGCCCCGAATCGGGCTCCCTGCTCTGCCAGGAGCCTGCTTCTTCCTCTCCCACTCCCCCTGCTTGTGTTCCCTCTCTCGCTGGCTGTCTCTCTGTCAAATAAATAAATAAAATCTTCAAAAAAAAAAAAAAAAGAAACGGGCTGTCTTCGGCTCAGGTCATGATCTTGGGGTCATGTTCTCAAGGCCCTAGGATTGAGCCCATATCATCGGGCTCCCTGCTCAGCGAGGAGTCTGCTTCTCCTTCTGCCCCTCCCTGCTCCTGCTCTTGTGCACATACACTCTCTCTCTTCCTCTCTCTCAAATAAATAAATAAACTCTTAAAAATAAAAAAGGATTTGTTGTGATGAACACTAGTTGATGTATGGAAGTGCTGAATCCCTACATTGTGCACCCAAAACTAATATAACACTGTATATTAACTATACTGGCATTAAAATTTTTTAAAGTGACAACTCTCAGCCACAATCTGAATCATAAACCTAGGCATAGCTTTCTTGGAATCCACATGGAATGGTTGGCCTGATCCTGCACCAGGGTTTGGCCAGGGGGGATATTTGGTTAGGAAAAATAGTGAAGAGTGGGATTGATAATGGCCAATTAACAGTCAAGAGGCCTCCAAAGGATGTGATGGCTCAGTAACATTATGCCACGTCTTATTAATGGTAGTTGAGACACCAGGCCATGAGACCCAGAGTTCCTCCCCTCTAGGAATTTTCAGCTTGCATAAAGGAGATAAAATAGTAACATGAATAATTACAGAAGCAAGCCACATATTTTGAGTAATAACATGAAGATTATTTCTTCTATTTTTCTTTGAGAGTCATTAGTCATTACAAAACACTGATTAAGAGCGCAGGCTTTGTTTTGTTTTTTGTTTTGTTTTTTTTTTTTTTTTTGGTTTCCAGATACTCAGTAAGGTGTAGATCTGTTCATGTTGTTCTTCAGTACCCTTCTGCTACTTTTTATTTTTTTATTTTTTTTTAAAGATTGTATTTATTTATTCATTCAACAGAGATAGAGACAGCCAGCGAGAGAGGGAACACAGGCAGGGGGAGAGGGAGAAGCAGGCTCCTAGCGGAAGAGCCTGATGTGGGGCTCGATCCCACAACGCCGGGATCACGCCCTGAGCCGAAGGCAGACGCTCAACCGCTGTGCCACCCAGGCGCCCCAAGAGCACAGGCTTTGAAGGAAGGCTTCCTGAGTTGCAATCCCAGCTCCACATTTTACTTGCTGTGTGACCTTTGGAAAGTTATTTTACCTCTCTGTGCCTTCATCTTTTCCATCTTAAAATAGAAATAATAGTCCCCACCAATTAGAGTTTTTGCGAGGATAAAACAAGGCAACACATGTGAAGCTCTTTGAATAGCTTGGCATATAAGAAGCTATCGATGTATGTTAGTTAGAAAATATCACCCCACAAAAGACCCAGGGGTAGGAGAAGAAGCTGAGGAGGGGAGAAACAGACAGGAGAAAAAAGCTATACTTGAAGAGGGGATTGAAAAATGCTGGGGTAGGATCCACGAGTTCTGAGCGGTAGGAGCAACAAAGTTTGGTATAGGCAGGTGTGCCAGACAGCTATAATAAGTGGAAAGGGCAAGAAACAGAGGCTGGAGCTATATGACAGTGGATCATGGATGCCTCAGTGAGGAGATGGGGCCACAGGGAGCTACCTGAGGTTGTTGAGTAAGAGAAGCACAGAACAGATTCTAGAACAGCCAGCACACTTAATTTACAACTGAACTACAAAGAAGATTACTTAATTATAAAGCTCTTGTGAGAGTTTAGGCAAAGGGTCGTGAAGGCCTGAACTAAGTGAAGTTAAGAAGAGTTAAAAAAAACAAAAACAAGAAACACGAGGAACTGTAGTGATGATCTGGGATGTCCCCACCCACTCAAACAGGTCACTGATAGAGCATGCATTAGGTGAAGCTGACCCACGTGAGCTGGGAGTTTCACCATTGCCTCTGCATTCGTGGTCCTTCAGCGCTGCTCTCCTCACTTGCACCTGTCATGTGCAAGGCCCCTCTCAAACTGTGCTGTCATCGAAGGCAGGAGCCCATCTCATATTTGTAGCCAGAAGACAGTGAGAATATTTAGCAAATGTATGACACAGGCAGTAACTACCAGAACAGAATCCTGGAGGCCCTTATGGTGCCAGGGTTTATGGCGGATTCCTGCAGGAGCAGCTGAGCGGCCAGGAAAGGGTGCACTCAGGAGCCTGGGGCAGACATTCTGCCAACTGGCATGGAACCATTACAATATTTTAACAACTGGGGTGGCCATACCAGTGTATACTGGGTGATTATGCACTTGGTTTAATGAATGTCTAATAATGATAATGTCTATCAGGCACTGTGCTAGTCACTTTTCCAGCCATTATTTATCATCCTTATAAAGTTCTGAAAGTAGATCAGGAAACTAGGGCTCTGAAAGGTCAAATAATTTCCCCCAAGTCACGTAGGTATAAATGGAGAGGGTGGGATTGAACTCCAAACCTGTGGAACTTTAAAGCTGGAGTACAGAGTTCTGGGACCAGGTTACCTTGTTTCATCTCTTACTTGCTGTGTGACCTTTGGAAAGTTGCTTCACATCTAAGTGAAATGAGAAAGTCATGCCCTAGTCTCGTAGCATGAGCAAGTTAATCAACCTTTCCGTGCCTCGGTCGCCTATTGTGTAAAATGGAAATGACAATACTGGGACGCCTGGGTGGCTCAGTCGGTTAAGCATCTGCTTTCAAATCAGGTCATGATGCCAGGGTCCTGGGATCGAATCCCACGTCAGGTTCCTTCCTCAGCAGGGAGCCTCCTTCTCCCTTTGCCTGCAGCTTCCCCTGCTCGTGCTCTCTCTCTGATAGATAGATATCTAGATAGATATCTAGATATCTAGATAGATAGATAGATAGATATCTTTAAAAAAAAAAAAAGGAAAGAACAATATCTAAGAGACTGAGTACAGCTCCCAGTACCCTATAAGCACTTACTATGTCTATTTCCTGATATTGTTCTTATTATACCAGTGCCCATAAAATTACCAGGCACACAGTTAGCACTTGTTGAATTGTACGTGGTTTTTCTACAATACCACATAGTAGCCGCTCAGGAAACGTCCACTGACTTGAAATTGAGCATGAGTACTTCTATTATCAGGACTTCTAATCCTGAGACAACAGAATGGAACCTTGAGAACTCATCTCTTAAACTCAGCAAGCTTTACCTCCCCCTACCAAAAGAGAGATCTAGAACAACGTTTCCTAAGCTCTAGAAAGCAGGTAACTGGGGTGCCTGAATGGCTCAGTTGGTTAAGCGACTGCCTTCAGCTCAGGTCATGATCCTAGAGTCCCAAGACCCAGTCCCGCATCAGGGTTCCGGCTCAGCGGGCAGTCTGATTCTCCCTCTGACCCTCTCTCCTCTCTTGCTCTCTCAGTCTCTTTCTCTCAAATAAATAAATAAAATCTTTAAAAAAAGAAAGAAAGAAAGAAAGAAAAGAAAGCAGGTAACTGAGTTCGAATTTGCCATTATCAATTGTTGAGAATTTCTCAGTTAAAAAAAATAAGTAGTAGCAAGATGAGAAACACTGGCATTATGAGAAGGATCCAGGAAGCAACTGCTCTGGAAAAAGCAGCCAGGGCGTGTCCATGGAGTCTGGTCCGTCCTTCCACCCCAGTCCTCTCCCGTGGACACACAGGAGCAGGTCAGCAGGCTGAGAGTTGGCCACACCTGTTCCCACTCAGGTTCCCTCTGGGCTCCGGCTAGAGGATTCCTCTATGAGAGGGCCTGCGTCCCCACAGCTGTCGACTTTATTTCTTGTTGTTCTTTATTTCTTGCATGACAAATGGAAGACAAATGATTATCAGATGATTACAGAACTTATATTGCTTTAAATTAAGTCTAGCCTGCATGAGAACAATGCAAACGCACCACGGATTATACATTCCACAGCCTGCTCTGTGAGAAGTAACGAGGAGCGACAGGTGTGGGTGAAGTAAGTTCCCTGCACTGAGCCTACCTTGCAATGTTAGGCCACTTGGAAATTGTTGGGGGTCAAAGTTGCTTATGTAAGTGAATAATCATTTGTATGAAATCCTGACTTCTTTAGGGGAAAAGCTCTACAAAAATACATTATTAGCACTTTATGTAGGCAATACTCCTCTTTCTCTTCTGAGGACAAAGCTTATTTATCTACTTAAGAGAGAGCTCACGAGCAGATGGGGGGGTGGGGAGAGAGAGAGAATCTTAAGCTGAGCGTGGAGCGAGACGCGGAGTTTCGATCTCACAAGCCTGAGATCATGACCTGAACCGATATCAAGAGTCAGATGCCTAACTCACTGAGCCACCCAGGCACCCCCAAGGCCACTTTTTAATTAAACTTTTTTTCTCTCACTCTTCTGTCATTTTACATCATTTCCCCCCTTTTCGGCAGCTTGACTACTATAGAATTTCTTTATTTTCAACTAACATTTGATCAGGAGTAGGCACCAAAACCTGCCTTTTTCCCCTCCTCCCCATTTCCTTTCCTAAATGAGCCCTACTTCTTGTCCTAAATTTTATATCTTGGTTCAGAGAAACTTAGGTTATTTTTATAATCATCTTTTTCATACCTTGCCTCCTTTAGCATGCCTAGAGAACAGAGTCCTCCATAAATGAGTACTCAAAATCATTAAAATGAGCCTACCATCCTCTCAAGCCACAGAATGAGAAGCCACTACCATATAAAACCCTAGGTCTGCACTGTTCAATATAGTAGCCAAGGGGCCAACGGGGCTAGGATGATTGAGGAACTGAACTTTAAATTTTATTTACTTCAAATCTAAAAACCGAAACAGGATAAAATCCATTTTTGAAACCCAACTTTATTATGTAATATTTTTGAGGACTGAAAATTTAGCATCCGAATCAATGCTGCAATTATAAAACACATAGCAGAGTTCAAAGGCTTAGTATCAAAAAGAGAACATAAAATGTCTCATTCATATTTTTAGAATAGTTACGTGCTGAAATGATAAAATCTTGGATATACTGACTTAAATAAAATATATGATTAAAACTAACATAACCTGTTTCTTTTTTCATGTGTGGCTCAAATTATATTTCTTTTTTTTAAAGAATTTATTTATTTATTTGACAGAGAGCAAGGGAGCACAAGCAGGGGGAGCGGCAGAGGGCGAGGGAGAAGCAGGCTCCCCACTGAGCAAGGAGCCCCATCATGACCCGAGCCGAAGACAGATGCCCAACCGAATGAGTCACCCAGGCACCCCTCAAATTATATTTCTATTGAACGACAGTGCCCCAGTAGTAGTAAAGGGATCAGGTGGTGTGGACCTATACATATGCGTGAGCATATTGTGAGCAATTAACAGATGCCCTTGATTGGAGAAGAGGGAAAGGAGAGGGAAGATAAAGTAAAAAGGAAGTAACCATAAAACACTTAGACGGCTGTTAAAACACTTAGTTTCTTAGAAAATCTAAGAAAAAGGTAAAAAACAATCAGCCAGACGGAAGTTCTTTCTAGAACTGAGAAGTCGCCACACAGGTAGAGAAGCATAATTCTACTTATCTGATTGTGAGAACACAGAAATTATCACAATGTTATTTTAAAATTCAAAATACAAACATGCAAACAAATTTTAGAAACTCACTTGGACAGCATCATTCTCGTGCGTTGTTCTAGTGCATTTATCCTTTCCAGATTCCGATGTCCACCTGGAAGCTGCAGGACCATTTGTTTCTAACGTGCCATTTTCCCTGCACAAAAACCTTCAGAGGCTCACCATGACCTTATGGCAAAAATCCAACCCTCTGGCCTGGTCTCTGGAGTACTACACAACACACCCTCAAAGACAAACAGCCTGGAGCTGTGAAGAGAGCCTGGCTTCTCACCAGCTGTGCACGCTCTTTATCTTATAAAATTGGGGAGTTGAACTAACTCAGTGGCCTTCAAACTCAGGCCATACAGTAGAATCACCTGGGGGGCCTTTAAACCAGCAGCTGCCCAGACCTCACCGCAGATGACTTAAATCAGAAACTCAAGGGAGACTCAGGTATTGGAATTTTCTAAAACTCCATAAGTAATTACAATGTGCAGTCACGTTTGAGAACTAGCGGACTAGATGATTGTTTTAGGATCATTTCAGGTCTAGAATTCGGAGATTCTATTAATTCAGGCAAACCTTTTCAACCTTTTTAGTAGCCGGAGCAACATAAATGCCCTCTTTCCCAGCTGGACAGGTCTAATCAAAATCTATATCTATCTTCTACCTCCTCAACAGAATGCCCCCCCCCGCCCAAATTCTGCACCACCACTTCCTCCAGGAAGCCTTCCGTGCCCACTGGTATTTACAGCGTGCTCCCTTGGGCACACATACTCTAATAGTCATTTGTTACTGAAAACCACAATACCACTTGTTATCTATGATAACCTTTGTATTTTTGTTTTGTGTTTTATTTACTTGCATAGTATTTATTTAACTTTCGTGTGGATATATTTCTCACTTCCCAATAACATTGGGAAGTGTTGGGAGATGTTACGTTATACTTTCTTTACATCCTGCCTCCTCTACACCCAGAAGCTTGAATATTGCTATGTACATATTGAGGGATCAATAACTAGTTGATAAACAAGTTATTAATGGGCTCTCCAAATCTGAGGCTAAACTATTCAAACACAGCCAACCAGAGGGTAAAAAAAAGAGTACTCCACATACATTACTCTAGTGGCATATTAACCAAAATATTACATAAAATACATTTTATCTTATCCTAGCTCATTATTATTCATGACCCTAAGCTCCACCTTTTCCCTATAAAAGCTATTTTTTCACATAAAATAAGTTGATTTTTGATAGTTTGCTTATTCTGCCATGCTATTTACAAATGTGTGGTTTTATTACTGAGAAAGTAATTGCTTGCCTACTCTGTTCTGATTAGACATTTATTATAGATTAATGATGTACTGAAAACCCCCGCTGGGTATCAGCACCTCCTTTCGGAGCAACCCATACATCTTCAGCCAGTAAGAACGTCTTGCCTCTACTCCCCACTTCCGTTCTAATCGCTGAAGCTAATAGCGCAAATTCTGATTCATCAGTCAAGTCCATTTTAGATCAACACAGCTGATCTGAATGCTAGCATGAATGCTCATTCAGTTTGAAAACCCCAAATCACTAGCTCATCTCATGTTCATTTTGACTAAGCAAATTCTGAGTAAGTATTTATACAGACACATCCTGCAGTGTAAAAGGAAGTTTCAGATCTGCTGTCTAACCAGGAGCTGCGTGTGGATTAGCAGATTTATGTTTATAAAGCAGTCTGAGCTCTTTTGAGGAAAAATGATTTTAAAATAGGCAGCACGCTCATATCCTTCCCTGCATCTTTATCGCTTACAAAGTTCTCCGAGTTCAACTCCTCTCGTAATAAAAGATCATTCCTTTGGCATTCCTTGAAAATACCAGAAGATCATTGGGAGCGGGGGAAGTGTCCTTTAAAAGTCAAGTAGGACGAGGATCCTTCCATTATGAGAATTGGCCAAAGGAGAAAAACTAGTTACAAAATGTTTTGTGGCATTGCCCTTTTAAGAAGCGTAAGCATTTGGTTCCCAGTCTTTTCAACCCGTTTTCTTCGCAGGCTGACATAATGCTGAGGAACTTTAGAATCACGTGAGGGCTCCTGAGGTCAGAGTCCCGAGGACCCTTTTCTCCGTCTGGGTCTTTTTCTGTTTGATTTTGAATTTGTCCACGCCGTGATGGAACGAGGGCGTGTAACCGGGGATGTTCCGATTAGTGTGCCTGGGTAGGATTGTTTTCCAGTGTGTCAGTGGGTGTTACGGGGGAGGGGGGATCTGCTCAGTCAGTTTGGCCGCAGTGGTTTGAATAAAGGCTACTGCAGGGCAGGTCCGAATGGATGGCAGAGCCCCTGAAGTCTTTCGGTTAATATAGGAATTTTTTTGTTTGGGCTTTGGGTTGGTTTGTTTTGAGGCTTATAAATGATTTTTAAACTATTTTGATTGGTTCTCCAGCCAATATTATGTTTATGTGTTTCCAGTTGGATAGAAGAATTAGGTTTATTTTTTAAAATATTAGTTTGTGTGCCTGTGCTTGAGAGGAAAAGGAGCTCCTTATTCCCCTCTCCTCTCACAGATGCGAGAGGAAAATAGAATGAAGGGAAAGGGTATGACTTTTCTCTCTCTCTCTCTCTCTCTCTTTTTTTTTTTTTTTTTTTGGTTAGATCTAACTAGACTAGAAGGGTTTGACAAACAATTAACAATCCTCCCCACTCAGCTGCTGTTTCCCAAAATAGCATCTTCTTAGCTGCCAGGGTAGATGGAGGGCCTTAAGGGGAGGAAGACACAAAGGTGCCCTCTTTTTAAAGCCTGCATCTCTGTGAGATCTTGAAGGCAGAGGGGGAAACCCAGGGGATTAAATTAGCAGGCAGCCCAGGCTCCACCTGCAAAGGGAGATAGATAATAGGCTTTTAAGACAGGAAACAGCTTGTGCTCCAAAATAATAATTTTCAAAAGCAATACATGATGGATGCTGAGAAGATTTTCTATCCCCCCCCAGTTCATAATTTCATAATTTCCCCCAGTTAAATAATTAAAACAAAATCGCCCTTTAAGATGCGGTTCAGTGAATGAGTCAGGTCTTCTGGTATTCCTGCAATTCTGCTCCACCTCGCCCCCATATTTGGAAGGACTGTTGCAGCCAGCCCTTCTCTAAACCTGACTCCCTGTTGCAGAAATTGCTCAATGCCAGGTCTGGGGAGATCTGATTAGGATTGTGTTGCTCCCCCCCTCCCCTGCCCCGTTTTCTTCCTTCTTCCTTCTCTGTCTTGTCCTCTTCTTACCTTATTTCATTTTCCCCTTTTCTGCTTTCTCAGCCTGCCATTTTTACGTCTTCCTCTTCCTTTTCTCTGAAAGACTGCCTCTCACACTCCCACATGTCAATTCGCTCTGCCAGCCCAGGCTCTCTGGGGTCCTGAAATGTCTCCTGTCATGAGTGGGAATGTGGATGGGAAGGGAAAGCACACGATGCCCTAAACAAAGACAACAGACCAGCCACACGCCTTCCAGAAGGTCAGGAGCTTGAAGATCAAGGAGGAAGGCAGAGAAATAGAAGGACCAAATGTGCCCTCAAAGAATTAAAAGATTAAATAAATAAAATCTTAAAAAAAAAAAAAAAAGAGAAATTAGCTTTGGGGCGCCTGGGTGGCACGGCGGTTAAGCGTCTGCCTTCGGCTCAGGGCGTGATCCCGGCGTTATGGGATCGAGTCCCACATCAGGCTCCTCTGCTGTGAGCCTGCTTCTTCCTCTCCCACTCCCCCTGCTTGTGTTCCCTCTCTCGCTGGCTGTCTCTATCTCTGTCAAATAAATAAAATCTCAAATAAATAAATAAAATCTTAAAAAAAAAAAAAAAAGAGAAATTAGCTTTGGGGCGCCTGGGTGGCACGGCGGTTAAGCGTCTGCCTTCGGCTCAGGGCGTGATCCCGGCGTTATGGGATCGAGTCCCACATCAGGCTCCTCTGCTGTGAGCCTGCTTCTTCCTCTCCCACTCCCCCTGCTTGTGTTCCCTCTCTCGCTGGCTGTCTCTATCTCTGTGGAATAAATAAATAAAATCTTTAAAAAAAAAATAAAAATAAAATTTCCTTGAAAATACACCGGAAGGGAATTAAAGCTGCTATCAAACCCAGAAACCTGTTCATGAATTAACTCCCAATCAACCTCAACTGCTAAAAACCACGGGCTTGCTTCCTTTTGCATCCTAGACATGCTTCCACTCTAATAGTGACATTCTAGCTCATGGTCTGATCAGAGGACTATGTCCCTCTGAACTGGCACTTACTTCCTTGAGGGCAGCGGGTGGGTCTCCTATGTGGATCTTCCGTGTTTAGCCCAGAGCTTGGTCTGTGGCTTGGTCTGGAGGCGCTCCCATGCTGGAAGGACTCTCAGAGTGTTGGGGTGAGTGGATGGGTGGATAGGAGACTACATAGTGGAGCAAGACACCTGGGATGCTCATACATTTTCTCTTTTCCTCCTGATAGTTCAGAAAAGGGAATATACGATTGGCAGACTTTCTTCTGACAGACAAGATAGAGAAATCGCGGGATTGACTTTGTTCCAACAAGACTCGCTCCACAAGTGTCCTCTTCAGCACCTTACATGGTACATGGCATGCACAGGGTTCTACTCAGCACACGTTTGTTGAATTAATGATTAAGAGAGGAGAGAAATAGCTCTTCTCCCTGGAGGAAGAGGTTTCCAGGAAAAAGAATGGAGGAGCAGTATAGAGTGATTCAAATATAAAGCATTTTAGACATAGCTGCCCAACCTCGGCTCTGTGAAATATCTTAAGAAACAACCTCATGATGAGAGGGGATATTTTGGAGACCATCGAAGGGCTTCTAAAGTAAAGAGAGAGGACTGGGAGTATATATGTGGCATGATATTTCCAAAGGACCCTCCTTCAGAGCTATCTGTGGCTGACTCAGATGGTAAACATTTGGACCCAGAGATGCTTACATTCTTTTTACTTTGGCAAGGACTCTGCATGATAGAGGGAGAGCAGTTCGGGAGCAAGGTCAACACTGACACAGTAGGCAAAATGGGATACTTGCAGCCCAGAGAGCACAGTTCTTGGGCCCTGACCCAAACTGGGGTGCCAGGAGGGCTGGGATAACGCTGAGCGGGTCTGTGACGATGCAGGTACATAACCAATATTTAGTATACAAGATGGCTCGCTCTGGGATTTGGCAATCAGCTAGCTTTCGGCCATTCATTTATCCAACTCCTCCCCCACTCCCCAAGCTCTCCCACTCCCCCCCACCCCCAACCCAACAAAAAGCACAGGAGAGCTGAGATTTGCAGAGGCCAGGAGCTCTACCAAATTCTGAACTCAGAATATGCCTGGGAGGTTAGAAAGGGTAGTTAATTGGTTGGCTCCTGAATGTGTTAATCCTGAGCAAAGCTGTGTTACTACCTCATTAGCACATTAATTCTACTGACTATTCTCTGCAGTCCTGTATCGCTTAATATCCTGGGCATTTCTGGAGGTTGTTTTACAAAATCAAGTTGTATTGACTAGAATTGCAAACTAAGACTCTTGGCTCAAAAGCTCTTATTCAGGAACATTTTAGAGTAAGAAAAGATAAGGTTGTAAATATGTGCCTGCAATACTGAGCCTGGTTCTTTCTTTTCTGCTCAGAAAACCCGTGGTTGGTCTGGGCATCGTCGTGGTTCCTCGCCCCTCTTGTGAAGCGAGCACACAGTGCAAGGCGAGCAGCTGGGCTGGAAGCGGTCTCTGGGTCCCGTGGAGGATTCGTTGCCCCCCATTTCCACACATCCATGACTGCTCCCCCAAAGGATACCACCTGCCTCCCAGCCGCTAACCAGTTGGGTGACCTTGTGTAAGCCATGGCACTTCACGGTTCTCGGGACCCTAATCTATGAAATGATGGGGTTCATCTAAGGTCCCTTCCAGTTCCAATGCTCTTGAAAAAGGAGAATGAAAAAGACTTTGAGCAGCCCAACTTTATTTGCCAAATTAGTGGCAGTGGGGGACTATTTAAAGGAAAAAGGAGTTGAGATGCTTCCTAAATGTTTCTGGGTTTATTAAAATCCCTGCAGTTCAGGTTCTAAACCAACAAAATACAAGAGGACAGAGGAGCCATCGCAATATTCTCGTTTACTAACATTTAAAAAAATAAAATTATTCAACTTCATCCAGTGAACATTGCCTGATTGTCTACTATGTGCCAGGCACTCTATCAGGCCCTGGGAACACAAGGCTGAGTATGGCCCCATCCAGTGGTGCCTTCATGCAGCCCACCT
This sequence comes from Ailuropoda melanoleuca, assembly GCF_002007445.2. Taxonomy (NCBI): domain Eukaryota; kingdom Metazoa; phylum Chordata; class Mammalia; order Carnivora; family Ursidae; genus Ailuropoda; species Ailuropoda melanoleuca. The sequence continues at coordinate 88,570,218 of NC_048225.1, forward strand.
CCTTACAGGGGAGACAGTCAGGTGAGAACAGAAAGTCATCTAAACAGAAATCGTCATTATAATAGAGTCATCATCATTAATAATAGAGTGTCACCAGGATCGGCCCTATAATAGGACTCTGTGCAAGGACAAGGGTGGGATCAAAGAGGCACAGGGAAGCCTCCTGTGATGCAATTCATGAAGGCAAGCCTCGTGGTGTCAGAGAAAGAGGCTCGAGCTACCTTTTCTTCTAGAGCAGAAGTGAATAATGTACAGAAAAATGGGAGTAGGTAGGGGGAGCTCCAGCCACCACCCAATTCTTCAGGAAGGAGTATCTGCCCCCAAAGCATGCCGGGGCACCGTATTTGTCTGTGGTTCATCGAGGTATTTCTAGAACCTAGGACGGTGGCTGGTACATAGGGTGCTCACAAAATAGTTGTTGAATGAATAAAAAGAATACATTAGGGGCACCTGCCTGGCTCAGTCGGTAGAGCATGCAACTTTTGTTTGTTTGTTTGTTTGTTTTTGTTTTTTTTTTTAAAGATTTTATTTATTTATTTGACAGAGATAGAGACAGCCAGCGAGAGAGGGAACACAAGCAGGGGGAGTGGGAGAGGAAGAAGCAGGCTCACAGCAGAGGAGCCTGATGTGGGGCTCGAACCCATAACGCCGGGATCACGCCCTGAGCCGAAGGCAGACGCTTAACCGCTGTGCCACCCAGGCGCCCCGAGCATGCAACTTTTGATCTCGGGGTCATGAGTTCGAGCCTCCTGTTGGGCAGAGTTCACATAATAATAATAATAATAATAATAATAATAACAATACATTCAAACACAGCCTCTGTTCATGTTATTCCTAAGTCCTTTTTTTTTTTTTTAAAGATTTTATTTATTTATTTGACAGAGAGAGACGGCCAGCGAGAGAGGGAACACAAGTAGGGGGAGCCGGAGAGGACGAAGCAGGCTCCCAGCAGAGGAGCCAGATGCGGGGCTCAATCCCAGAACACCGGGATCACACCCTGAGCCAAAGGCAGACGCTTAACGACTGAGCCACCCAGGCGCCCCTCCTAAATACCTTCTTGACCACTTCAGAATGCTACACAGTGCCATTACAAAAGTCAAGGAAGGAGCTTTTAACAATGAAAGTACATTGGGTGATGTTTAATTCATGTCAGATATTGCAGAAAGGACAAGTGAAGTTAGACCAAGAAGTCGATTGGACAGTTGGGTGTTTCCAGTGACTTCCCCAGCAGCAGCATGACTGGAGGGGTAGTTGACATACACAAGTCCTTCTGCAGAACAGGAAGAGTGACAAGGAAGTGAGGAGTGGAGACAGCTCGCTGATAGCTTGCTCAGAAGAACCTGATTGTGAAGATAAGGAAGGTCTTAAGTAGAGAGAGCTATCCAGGAACCTGGGAGGGTTTCTGAATCCAGGGAAAGATCACAGGGAGTAAGAGGAAAAGGACCCAACCAATGTTGAGTTCCCATGGTATGTAACCCTCCCCACAACCCTGGGGAAGGTGTGGCGCTTGTATGTGAGGAAACTGGAGTTTAGAGGTGGTTTTTAAAAACTTGCTTAATGGACTCCTGGGTGGCTCAGTCAGTTGAGTGTCCAACTTGGGGTCAGGTCGTGATCTCGAGGGACCCTGGGATCATTCTGCACTCAGCAGGGAGCCTGCTTCTCCCTCTCCCTCTGCCCCTCTCCCTGCTGTGCTCTCTCTCTCTCTCACATAAAAAAATAAAATGTTTGAAAAAGAATTCCTTAGAACTTGCTTAAGATAAAGCTTGAGGACATTTTGCTAAGCAAAGTAAGCCTCTTACAAAGACAAATTTCATATGACTCTCCTTCTATGAAGTACCTAAAGTGTCAGCTCAGAGGCAGAAAACAGAGGCTGGGGAGGGGTGAGTAGGGTGCTGTTTAGTGGGTACAGAGCTTTAGTTTTAGAAGAGGAAAAGAGCGCTGGAGATTGGTGGCACAACAATCTGAATTACTTAACACTACTGAACTGTACATTTAAAAATGGTTAAGATGGTGAACTTTACGTTACGTGTATTTTACCATAACTTAAAAAAAAAAAAAAGTGGGCACCTGGGTGGCTCAGTCAGTTAAGCATCTGCCTTTGGCTTGGGTCATGATCCGCAGGTCCTAGGATCAAACCCTGCAACTGAAAGGCTCCCTGCGGAGTGGGGAGTCTGCTTCTCCCTCTCCCTCTGCCACTCTCCCTGCATGTGCAAGCGTGCGTGCACACTCTTTCTCTCTCTCCCAAATAGATAAATAAAATCTTTTAAAAAAGTGCTTAGGCTCGCACAGCTAGTAAATGGAGGAGGTGGTATTCAAACCTTTGTGTGGCTGGCTGTGAAATCTCTCCTCTTGTCTCTGTGCATCCGCACCAGCCCATGAAGCTAAAGCTGCAGCAGGGGGAGGGGTAATTGGCGGAGAAAGTCTTGGGAAGTCAGTAAAGGAAGGGATCTAGAGCCTTAGTGGGGGACCAGCCCAGAACAGAGTAGAAGAGCTCCACCGAGGCTGAAGGGAAGGAGGTGAGGGGGAGAAGGCTTGTGGGCCCACTTACGGCTGGGAAGCTAAGCAGCTTCTGAGAACCTTGGCTTTCTCTGTGAATTTGGAGGCAAATGGGGTGAGGTCAAGCAGGGAGCCTGAGGGAGTGAAGAGAGTCTGGAAGAGCTGTTGCGGACAAAACTGACCAGGGTTAGATTTACAAATACACACCAAGCGAGTTGAGATTATGGCCATCTTGCCTAACCAAATATGTGGATAAATTCCATGAGGAACTGCCCCTAAGAAATAAACAGTTAGCTGGAGTTCATTCATTAGGTTGGCCGGTACAGTCATAATGGAAAGCATTAGTCATTCCCCGTAGGTCCCTAAGAGCTCAGAAAATGGGTGATTTACCTATTGATTCAGGAGAAGCTCTGACCTTCTAGAAAACAGTTACCACAGGGAAACCAGTTCGAGAATCCAACAATCAGAATGGTCGAAGAGTAGGTGGTCTTAAGGGGTGGTCCTCCTGCCCGTGCAAAAAGAGACTTTAAGTTCAAATCATCTTGAGCTGCTCACCACCAAGTGATGAGATTTTTGGTCATGTAGGTAGGTGATGCTAATGTCAAGTGGGGGCATCTTCAAATTATGAAGGATAGCAGCAAGATCCAGGCACCAAATACCTTGCACTTTTTCTTCCATGGGGTTTTAAAACAGTGGAGATGCCCCCAGGGCTCCCCAAATGAAGTACTTTTAATGTTATGTGATACTAATCCTAATAATACAGACTTTTCTGATGATTCCACTGTTAATGGGTCCCTTTAACTATCTTAATTTACAGTCTACTGATTGCAAACTAGGATTTTTCTAAAAAAGTATTTGGGTATTTATTATAACAATAGGCACAGATCGCTTTAACAAGCTAACACTGTCAGTTCCACTATTTGGCTAATCTCTACATGGAACTAGTTTCATGTAAGCCAGATAATTACAAGTATCATAACCGAACTGAGTTGCTGCGTTGTCCTTCAATTTTTTTAAAACAATATTGTACTATGAAATAATTATAAATTCACAAGAAAGTGCAAAGATAGTACAGAGATCCCGTGAACCCTCATCAAGTTTTCTCCATGGTTATACCTTACATCATTAGGATACACCAACAAAACCAAGAAGCTCATACCAAAACAATATATGTGGACTATTCTATGTCATTTTACCTATGTGTGTTGATCTGTGGAACCACCGCTGCAGTCAAGACACAGGGCTACCATCACAACAGAGATCTCTGTCATGCTACCCCTTTATTGTCATACCTTCCCCTCTCCCTGCAACCATCCCTAACCCTGGTAACCACCAACCCGTTGCCCATCTCTATAGTTTTGTCATTTTTGAGAATGTTCTAGAAATTATGTAGTATGAATTATATAGTATATGACCTTTTCAGATTGGCTTTTTTCACTCAGCATAATGCCTTTGAGATTCATCTAAATTGTTGCACATATAAATAGTTCATTCCTTTTTATTGCTGACTAGTATCCCCTAGCATGGATGTACCATTGTTTATCAATTCATTAATGGAGGATGCTTTGGTTTTCCAGTAATGATGCTTTGGTTGTTTCCAGTTTCAGGCTATTATAAATAAAGCTGCTGTGAACAATTGTGTACAGATTTTTATGTGGACATAAGTTATCATTCTTCTGGGGTAAATTGCCAGGAGTGCAGTTGCTGGGTAAGTATATTTTTAGTTTTTGAAGAAATAGCTGAACTATTTTCCAGAGTACCATTCTATGTTCCCACCAACAATGGGTGAGTGATCCAGTTTCTCAATATCCTTTGTAGCATTTGGTATTCTCACTAATTTTTATTTTAGCTGCTCTTGTAGGTATGTAGAGATATCTCACTGTGGTTTCAATTTGCATTTCTCTAATGACTAATGAAGTTGAACATATTTACATAAACACATGAAGTTTATAATTGGTCTCAGAGTTTCTTTTGGCAAATCATTTTACTCCCTCCAAGCCTCAATGTTCTCATCTGTAAAATGAAAGAATTTCACTATATCATCCTCCGAAACTAAAATTCTATGCACCACTGAATCTACCTTGGGTGAGTTTGTTTGCAAGGTAAAGAGCTTTTCATTTTCCCTCTGTGCCTCAGCTATTCCCATCTGCCATGCACTGGCAAGTAAGGAATGTTATCCATGGCCTTCACTGATATTTCCATGAAATGTTTAAGAACCCCCTGTGTGCTTCATTTGGCCCTGTGGGCCTCATTCAGCATTTAAGTCACATTATCAAAAGCTAAGCAAAAAGATTCACACTTTCACAAATTGATAAGGGAGTTTATTAATTTTTGATTCATTGTAAAGTTGTTTTTGGTTTGTTCCCAGGGTTCATTATAGAACATGGTTTTGAGTAGATGACACCTTACCATTTTCATCACGCATTGCTTGAGTGCCTAGTGTGTGCAGATAGGGTGGTGTATGGAAAGGAGCGCAAGCTGTATGTGGAGAAGGACTCGGTTTTGATCATGCCTTTGCCACTTGGTCACTGTGACCTTGTGAGGTAACATAACTCATCAACAAAATGGGCATAACACCTACTGCCAAAGCTGCTATGACGCACAGAGATCGTTCACAGTTAGCACTCAGTAAATGGTCGCTCTGATTATGTGGGGCTGGAGGAGGTGTCCTTTGACAAAGGCGGATGCCGCACATGCCACGCCCTCTGCACCTTCACACACGCATCTCATTCACTTTCTATGGCAACACTGGGACACGGGCATTTACAAGCCCTGGGTTGTTTTATTTTTTAAAGATTTTATTTATTTGACAGAGAGAGAGCACGTGAGCAGGAGGAGGGGCAGAGGGAGAGCGCAGAGCAGACTTCCCACTGAGCAGGAAGCCCCACACGGGGCTCAATCTCGGGACCCCAAGATCATGACCTAAGCCAAAGGCAGACGCTTAACTGACTGAGCCACCCAGGTGTCCCCCTATTTGTTTGTTTTAAGATTTTATTTACTCTATTTTAGAGAGAGAGCAGGAGCAAGGGGAGGGGGAGAGGGAGAGAGAGAATCTCAAGCACACTCCGTGCTGAGTGCTGAGCCAACTTGGGGCTTGATCCCATGACCCTGAGATCGTGACCTGAGCTGAAACCAAGAGCTGGCAGCTCAACCGACAGACACACCCAGACGCCCCTACTAGCCCTGTTTTGTTTTTATTTTTGTTTTTCTTTTAATAAAAGTGAAGCTCAGAGAAGTTAAAAAATTTAAAATCACCCTGATTTTAAGTGAAGGAGATGGAATTCAAACTGTGTTCTTTTTTTTTTTTTCTCCAAATAAGCAAACTGTGTTCTTAAGGGCTTAAGCCAGAATCTAGCCAGACGGTCTAGCTGGAGTGATATGCTGTGTAGAAACACATAAATACCAACACAGGGTAGCAAGTGTCAGTGGAGCGGCAGAGCCAAAAAGCATTTAGGAGTTTAGACAGGGAGTTAATTCTGAGGATTGGCCAGTTGGGGAGTGGGGAAGGCAAAAGGAAACTAGCGGATTAGAACTTACTCTGTGTCACCAGACGTCTCTGAGTTCCTAGATGTCACCCTCACAACTGCCTGTTGGCCCTGGAAGCCCAGCCCAGCTGCTTCAGGGAGGCAGACAGCTCTCTGCTCTTCCGATCCTTCCCTCTCTTCCTCCTCCCCTTCATTAATGGAATATTGATATGCAGGCCGTCCTATTTCACGCTGAAGTTTTATCCAACCTGTGTTTTTCAGCATGACCACCAAAGGTCACTGTCAGGGTTGTATTTCTTCTATTCACATAAAATCCAGGGTCTATGTTATAGAAATACGTTCTAGATTACCTTCTCCAAAATCATTTTCTTTTATGTGAGCTTGATTTGCTCATAAGGGTATGTCTGAGCCATTTCTATACTCGCTAATTTTCAAAATGTCATTGGGCTCCATTGCCTTATGTAGTCTGGCTCCGAGTAGGCGTTACGGAGATTCACTTAGTCAATACGCATAGATATTGAGTACCTACCATGTGCCGGGCACTGGAGTCTCAGGCTTCATAGGACATACATTCAATGATTAGCTGATTAACTTAGGAAGGCCATAAGAATTTAATTTGAATGTCAATATCTGTGGCAGATTATTAGTTAGAAATTGGAGTTAATAAAATTAGTGGCTTTAATGAAAATATGGTGTATACTGTGCCACACAGATAAACTGCTAATTCCTTTTGGCAGGGGACAATCCTTGAAAATTTCATCATGGGGGCTATAAACAAGTCATCCTGTGGAGTGATTCCAAGTCTGTGAAGCTGGGCAAGTTACAGAACTTTGAAATTTGATCTCAATTTCAGTTGCAAGGGCTGACATTGGGTTAGAGTAGCTTGCCTTCGTCTTCAACCCTCCTTGATCCTCAGGGATCGATGACTAATTCAGTCTTTTAAAAGTAAGGTGGAGGGTCGCCCAAGTACTCAGCCTCTGGGGGTTACATCTGGTTTGGCAACTTCCTGTTGTGTGTAATGCACAGACCACGTATTAGTAGCGTTTTATGAGTAATATGCAGAGTACATGCTTTTAGGTCTTTCAAAGTGCATCAAGGGGGTGTGTTTTAGCAGCTGATGGGACTCTAAATGTTTTACTTTTTATCACTTCAACCTTTCAAATTTCCCCAGGATTGTCAGCTTTTAGAGTCTTCTGCATGTATTCCCAGAATTCCCTATTTATGCCACTGTCGTGTTGCTCAGAAAAAAAAAATAGAGCTTTCACTGAGTTCAGATAACAGATTCACCTCAGAATCCCTACTGATACCTCAAAAGGGAAAAAAAGCAAAGACTGCCTTAGTTTGGGGTGAATGTCTCATTTCTCTCTTGGTTTCACTTCCTTTCTATTTGGGTGGCTTCCCATTTCTTCTGTAGCCTCCCCTTCCCTGAATGTATTTTCCATTTGAGAAGCTGTTTGCTCAGAAGCTGTTTTTCTCCTCGGTTGTTCCCACTCTCTGGCCCCTGTTTTGCTCCTTCAGAGGTCTGGCTGCTGCCATGGTACTTGCCTCAGACCCAGGCTGGGCTTGCCAGGGCTCCGGGCCAATCCAGCTCTCCAGCTGCCACTCTGCCGCCGTTCAGCTCCAACTGTCCAGCTCCAACCGACTCAGAACCTTCTGGTCTCAAACATTCTCTCACACCCCACCCCCGCCAAGGACAAATGAAGAAGTTCCTGCTGGGTTCAGCTACCTCTGAAGGGAGGAAAGGGGAGAGGGAAAAGTTATACGTGATCACTTCTGCTCAGAAGGAGCAGTTTCACACACTTCCTAGGTCACTGATACGAATTGATGAAATTTGTATCGCAAGAACTTTCTATAACTAAATACCCACATAACAATAGAAAGGAAAGTTCAGATTATGTAACAACTCTACTGGCCTTAAGAATAAAAGACATATATCAGGTTTCAGATATTTGGGCCCCCAAGATGGTTGGGAATTCATTTCTTGGCGCCTCTTGCCAGAGCCTCCAAGAAAAACCGTGCCTCGTGTGAGAACCTCTGAATTCTGTTTTTGTCCCTGAAACGTGTGGGGAGGAGTGTAGTTGGAATGTTTGGGATCACTCATGTCACAGACAAGGCAATAACAAGATGAAGTATTAAATAAAGAATGTTAATGCTGCTAAAACCTTTGAAGAACTCCAACAAGCCTTCGGAGTGTTCATTCTGGGCCCCTGGAATGTCACACCATCTTGGGTGGGATATTTCGCCTCTATGACTTCAGTTGTAAGATGACACTATTCTTTTGTGCCAGTACATGAGGATGAGCTAATTAAAATACTGTACTGGTTCATTCTAGAAGTATTTACTGAGTCGCTAATGCATACAAGGCATTGTGCAAACAGACTGTGTGATATGACATAAAATTTTAAAAATAGATCGCCATAAATAAACTTCGTGATAGGATTATGTAAAGCCTTTTAGATAATTTTAGCTCTTCGGGTATACAAACAGGGCTTCTTGTTCTACTGTTTTGAATGAATTGACCTATTTTTTTCTACCATCGCTCTTCCCTTCCAAATCAATTCATTCATATTAGTCTACAGCCAATTTCTATCTATTTTCTAATGGTATGACCAGAGCTGCCATGTAAGGTTGAGACCTGAACAAGAATACCCCACCGAGGGCAAACAGGGTAGAAATCCACTGTATGTTCTGCTGGGCTAAGCCATGACCTGGCCTGGGTCAGTGTCTACCAGAGAAAAAGTACAGTTTTCTAATTCTCACAAATGTCCCGTATGGGTTAGCTGTAGCCCTGCTCATGTCCTCAGTTGGTTCGTGAGCCAGAAATAGAATACATGGGCAGGGTTTGCTGAGTTTACAGAGTTTATCAAACAAGATATACAACAAAGATACAATTTGATGACCTAAATGGTATTTATCTTGCTCTGTGATAAGTCATTCACGTAAGTGGCTGTATTTGCTGGTTGTTGTTGTTGTTGTTGTTGTTGTTGTTGTTGTTGTTTTTAAATCAGCCAAGCCAACTGTGGGGAAGCAAGAAGGAAACTTGTTGGAGAAGGTCACAGTGAAAGCTTTGGTGAGTTCCCCTGGAGCCATAGTTTGGTGGTTGTGGTGGTGGTGTGTGTGTGTGTGGGGGGGGTTCCTCCTCAGCAGGGGTCCCCATGTTCTGAGTGTCTCCAGAAAAATCTTATGTCCAGGGGAGTCCAGAGTCCTGGGGTCTGAACTCATATTTAACTAACTGAAAGACATGAGCATCCCCCCCTCATAGAACGTGACCCTCTTCCCAAGAATCAAAGATGGCAGACATCAGAAGCCTCTCGCTCAAGAGGAAAAGCTGTTGAGCGAGTAGACAAATGAACAACTCCTTTCACCATCAAGAGGCCAAGAACACCCTTCCTTGTTCTGCAAGTTTGGGTGGTAAGCCTTATAAATAGAAGAAAAGTGAGTGGAATGATTTAAAGAAAGTATTGCTATTCCCTAAATTTCCCCAGAACCATCCAAACTTCCACCAGATTCATTTGACTTAACTCTTCATGGAAAGTTAAGGTAAGGTACACTACTCGTCAATCTCACTACAGGGTGAATTTATTTAATTACTTTGATTTTCTAACTGTTAGCTGATCCACTGGAGCAAAAGGAGCTTTGCTGGATTGATGGGATCCTGTAGAGGTTTGACAGGGGTTGAATTGTGTCCATCCAAAGTTCATGTTTAAGTCCTAACCCCCAGTATCTAAGAATATGACCCTGTTTGGAAATAGAGTTGTTGCAGATGTAAATTAGTGAGGATGAGGCCATCCTGGAGGACGGTGGACTCCTAATCCAGGATGACTAGGATCCTTATGAGAAAGGGAAATTCAGACACAGACACAGGCACACACACACACACACACACACCACCACCATTTGAAGATGGAAGTTATACAGTCACAATCCAAGGAATTAGTAGCAGCTAGGAGAGAAGCCTTGAACAATTCTTTCCCTGGTGCCTTCAGAGGGAGCATGGCCTTGTCAACACTTTGATTTTGAACAAATTTCTGTTGTTTTAGAAGCCATCCAGTTTGCCTTACAATGTCATGTCATCCCTAAGAAACCAAAACAGAGGATGGTGGGGCATGCCAGTTACGACACGTTTATCTTGCCAAAGGTGACCACAGTATCTCCTATCCATATGTTCTTCCTACGTGACTTTGACAATCTTCCCATTGAATGTTGGGGTCTATGTCCCCTCCCCTTGAAACTGAGCAGAATTTTGTGACTTGCTTGACTTAGAGAATGGCAAAAGTCACACTATGTGACTTCCAAGGCTAGGTCATAGAAATACTGTGCACCTCTACCTTGATCTCTTGGGATACTCGCTGAGGGAGGCTAGCCTCCATGAAACAGTCTCACTGCCCTGAGGCCACCATGCTGGGAGGAAGCCCAATCTCATCTACACAGAGAGACCACATGGAGAGTCCCTGAATCTACCTGGAGCAACTCTAGCCAGTATTTGACTACAACCCCAAGCCAGAATGGCCTAGCCCAGCCCTACCTAAACTCCTAACTCACACAGACGATAATAGATAATAAAATGATTGTTGCTGTTTGAAGCCACTAGAGTTGGGATTTGTTACACAGCCTGTGGGGTTTGGGGCAACCAGAAGCCAGAAGGACATTGGAGAAAGGCAGCCCGGTGGGAAAGGGAGATCCAGAGATGTCCCAGAGAGATAAAAGGCTAAAAGATGGCAAGTGTCCAAAGAAAGAGAGGTAGTGAAGGCATGTCAGAAAGGGTGGTGAGGGACTCTTCCTCAGTCAAGTAGAAAACACCTGGGCTGGGAGACTTGGGCTTCCTTCTAGCTCCACTGCCCGCTGCCTGAGTCTTGGGGCAAGTGCCCTCTCCTCCCGGGAGAAAGCTCCATGAACTAATAAACTGTGTGTGAAAGGAGGAGCTAAAGAGCAAGAACGTGTCCCCTTGCACCGATTCTGGGGCCACCAAGCACTCTTCTGACCCTGATTAGCTGTTCTCATGTAGACTCTGCTGCCAGAAAATTTGCTGACCAACTGAGACACATATCTGACCTACTTGGCAATTGTGTTTCTCACCGTAAATTAATCCATTGGCCCTGGAGTTTATGCTCTCATCTGATCAGTGCGTGGGGCCACCTGACCTGCACATGTAAGACAAAGACCCCAGATGGAAGCAAAATCAGGTGTGACCCTGCTGAGGGACCCTGCTGAGGGGCCCTGCCAGAAAGTGATCACTGGCCTCCCTAGCGGATGACTATTCTTCATGGCCACAACAGCAAAAAAACAGTTTTGGGCCAAAAATAGAAGAGGAAAAACCAAGCAGCTCCTCAGAAATAAGGGAAGGCTCAGAAGAACTCAGAAACAGTGGGAGCAAGAAGAGAGAGGCAAAGGAGGGAAGCCAGTCATCTGATGGAACAGCTCAGGACCCCTGGGGCAGAGCAGTCCAGCCCGGGGAAAACCTCGCCTGACCTTCACACTTCTCTCCAAACTGCTTTCCTTCCCTGCCTGTTACACTGCCATGGAAACGAGCTACATCTTGGTCTGTATGTGCTTAAAAAGAAAACAGATAATAAATGGAGCACAGTTGAAGAGGAAGAAGTAGGGTGAAGAGGAGGGAGGAGGAGGAGAGGGTGGGGGAGGAGGAGGAAGGATGAGGAAGAGGAGGGAGGGATGGAGTTGAACAGATTTCTCATCCAGTGTTCTTAACCACATACCAAGTAAAGACGGCCCAAAGTCAAAACCTGATTCTGGTGACAGCTCAGTTTGTTGTGTTTGATATTTAGATTATGTTATCAAATTTTTCATAGATTCCAATCACTGAGCGTCTGTCATCAGCAAACATGAGTTAATAAAGCCATTAAGGTCTAAGATTATTAAGAATATTATTAATGAAATTTTGAGCCATTAGTAAAACGAAGGTTACAACATGTTGGGTATTGTTTCAAAGCACCCCTGTATATTACATGTATGTAACTCTTAAATTATAAAATCCCCACAGGGGAAGCAGAAATGCAGCAAGCGTGTTACAGAAGGTCTTATCACCACATCCTTGACCTCACCTCTGCCTCCTCCTCTTCATCCATTTGGACATTTTCGTTTCGTGTTAAGTGTCGGGTGAAGCCCTGGGAGCACTAAGGCGCTTTGATCATTCATGCCTCTGAGAAGCACACCGCGTGGTTGGAGAGACACGACATTTACATAGACGTATCACCTGTCTCACTGTCAGTGTCTATCCAGAAATATATGAAGTCCTCACTATTTTCATGGTGAGAAACCATTCCCCACATAAAGCTGCCCTCTTCACAGTGCAACACTGCTTTAAAGATGGCATCAGACTTGCCCATGGAAACCCAAAAAACAAGATAAGCAGGGATGACTGTGCTCTTCTGGAACTTAGCTGACACCAGAAGTGAGAGACGTACAGTAGGAACTTCATCTGTGGAAGCAGGTGGGGACGGTGAAGCAAGAAGTAGGCTTGGCAGGTGGGTTCTTTAGGGCCTGGCACACTGAGACTGTTTTTACCTGTGGTTGTAATAGTAAAGCCAGAGGGCAAATGTCATGGTCAAGGGAGGGGAAAGATCAAGCCTGAGGTACAGGTTGTCAAAGTCAGTTGTCAAAGTTGGGGCCACTGAAGCAAGTGTCTGGGCTGAGGTGTGTGGTCAGGCAGGGTCAGAGGAGTGGGGTAGATGAATGCAACTGATGTCCCTCCTAGGACGATTCAGCAGGACAAGATGTAAATGGTGGTGAGGATTTTAGGGGCATAAGGAGGATTGAAGGGATGTTCATTCTCCCTGTGGGGTTTTTCTTTATTCCCAGTGCATGTATACGGAGAATAAGCGTATGCATAAAGGTGAGCTGGGCCCACCTATGAGACGCTGGTAGAGGAAGATTTGAACGCCCGTCTGAGACTGAGACATATTCTTATTTTTGCATTAAAGATTGCAGTTGGGTCCAGGTCACTTCGGGGCCACCGAAGGTGGTAAAACGTCTGATAATTAGTGTTCTTACTTTCCCACAAACATCAGAAAGAATGAGCTCACTTCCACAGATCCGACCAGGCATACTTCCAAGATTCCAAGCTAGCTGGCAGATTTGCCATAAGAACAGGGCACTTTCACTTTCTCACAGGCCAGGAAATGTGTAAAATGATCCAGCCATTCACAGGCCATTGTAGAAACTCACTGGCTAACCTCATGGGCTGATCCAGCCCTGTCCGTAGGGTCACAGCAAAGGCACCTGTGATGCTCAAAGCTCTTACATAATAAACATTCTCGTGAGAGAAGAGAAAGAACATGTTAGGTTGCAGCGACCTGCCCACTCTGGCAGTGCTCCCGTGCAGGCAGCGTAGAGGACATTTCCTGCCCAAGGTTCCTTCCAGCTCTGAGATTCCCTAATGTCACAAAAATTTCATGATTCCCTATCTTTCTGCCATAAATGCTCAAACCTATGATATCTGCGTGTATCATGGATGTGGTCAAGAATTTTGAGCACTGCATTTGAGTCCAGAGGGGACAAGGGGACCAAGGTTCCTAGAGGAAAAACCACTGGGAAAGAAGCTATCTCCAATCATTGATCTGATATAAAAAAGTTGATGATTCCATTTTGCTTCGAAAGGAAAAGTTTTGAAAGAGTTGCAACTTTCCTTATAGCTCAAACACAAATTGCACAATGTTCAGCAAAATCTGAGAAGCCAGCATTGACATTTTTAGCCTGCTTTGTCAAGATTCTCTTAGTACTTGACAAATTTTAACTCAGATTCACAAACTCCACGAGCTAAGAAGGAACTCACAGTATGTAGCATTCTTGAAAGGGGTGTGTCGTCGTTTTTTTGTTTTGTTTTGTTTTTTTGTGTTTTTTTGCTTCAGCAGCTATTTCTTATTGGGTTGGGATTAGTGCTCTACTTTATAAAGAAAACATCAATGACTCACTAACTCCTGAGTTGATTTTCTAGTAAACGGGCTGGTTTTACTTTGATCTAATAACATGTTTTGCACAGTATCACCTGAATTGAGATTAAAGTCTGTGGTTATGAAGCAAAGCTGAACTCCTAGCCCACAGTGGGTTCAAACCCATAATCCAGACCTCATCCGTGATCCATTTGTGTGCCTAAAGAAGCCAGAGGCAGGGGAATGACGTTACAAGGCTAGTCTGTAAACTCTCTGACAGCAGAAATCATGTCTGTCCTCTGCACTGCTGTATTCCAGAATCTAGTACAGTGCCTAGAACATAGTAGGTATTAAATACATAGTTATTGAATGAATTAATTTTCTCCCAAAGTATCAAGAACCTATATATCTCCCATTTCTCCTTCCCCTTTTCCTTACCCTGAATCCCATTTTCCAAAGGTATCTACTCTCCAACATTTCATGTGTTGAGATGAATTTGGGAAGAAAAGAATTTTCTCATGATTGGGGAGACAAGTGTCAAAATGGGAAAACACTAAAGTCTTGAAACCAAGGACAAAATTCCCTCAAAAGTTGAAATTAGTTAATAATAAAGATATAGTTTGGAAAAAGACAAACCAAGACCGCCATACCTCCTGTGATTCAACTTCTACGTGGATGGTTCTCCTGGACGGTCTGCAGGGAGTCGGGCTTTGTTGTGGTCAGGCACCCGGCATCACCTGTGAAACACACCGCTCTCCTTGCAAGCACTATCCATGGTGTGTGTTTCCTCTGTGGGGGGAGCGGTGTTCACGGTCCTCCTATGATCCCAAAGTGAGGCCCAACCTCTTTGTAAATGGAGCTTGGAGTGGCCAGTGCAGAAAATGAGACCGTGTGGAGCTGCAGGAGTGACAGCCTGCCCCCCTCCACCTGCCTCACGGGGACTTCTGCCCCCCACCCTGGATGCCAACTCCAGCCCCTCCCACAATGGACCCTCCCCGGGATCGTTTCTGATTCTCCTCCCCTTCTCCGTCAACTTTTGGGGACTTTAGTCCCTGTGATCAGCAGGAAGCCCAGCACTACTTGTCTTTTGGTCACTTCTCACTTCATAACTCCGGGTAGGGTGATCAATGAAAACAGAGGAACATCCATTCTCAAAGTGCGATCTGAATGCCCCAGGAGCCTCAAGACCCTCTCAGGGAGTCCATGAGATCTAAGTCATGATCCCCTCCCCCTTTTTCATTCTCCATCTCTCACTTGTGCCCAGTGGAGTTTTCTGGAGGCTACATGACACATGATGACATCATCTCTCTGATGGCTAATAGATATGTGCTTGCGTTTTCTTGTACTTAAACATCTTTAAAAATTTTAATTTATAATACAGTAAATAGCAATAGATAGAACCCACAGAAACAAAAGCTCTTTGGTGTCCTCAATAATTGTTAAGAATAAAGGAGCTTTAAGGCCAAAGAGTGAGAGAACCACTGATTTAAAAAAAGCACACCACGGGGCACCTGCCTGGCTCAGATGGTTAGGCATCTGACTTCGGCTCGGGTCATGATCCCAGGGTCCTGGGTTGGAGTCCCGCATGGGGCTCCCTGCTCGGCGGGGAGTCTGCTCCTCCCTCTCCTACTGCTCCCTCTGCTTGTTTTCTCTCTAGCTCTCGGTCAAATAAATAAATTAATTAAAAAAAAAAAAAAGCACACAGTGCTTCCTGCTCTGCCCTTTCCCTTCCTCTCACTCCCCAGACAGCCACAACCCGTCCTCACCCTGGGGGACCCAAAGATCCACAAAGAAGCCACAGTCTGCATGGGCAGGGGTCACCACTCTGAGGGCCCAGGTCCACTGATACCCATGGCACATAGGTTCCATCCTCTTTGGGAAGAATGTCTCCCTAAACTATTTCTTGGACAATTTCTTCCCTGTTTTTCAACCAAATCATGCAGAGTTCTGGGGGGTGGGGATGAGGGTGGTAAGAGCCATGAATTCTGCAGAATGGAGTTGTAATCCTTGGAAAAGTTGTGATTTGCTCTGACCCGTGGGGGCTCCAGGAAGAAGAAATAAAGTTAAGCACAGTATTATAGGTACAGAGCATACAATACTAGAACTTGGCCACTGGGTCCCCCAATTTATTTTTTTTATTGCAGGAAACATCTAAAACCAAAAATGACCCGGAGCCCAGGTCCGTCAGCAACAGGCGTATTTATCGTGTTTCTCCTGCCCGGGCAGCGTGCTGGGGAATGACGTATGTGGAGTTGAGCCACATTCTGTCCTCTAAGGGGGGGAAAAGCCTCATAGTTTTGAGTGTTTGGAAAGTGTGTCAGGATCATTTACTGTTAACCTTTGAAATACTTTTATGAGTCACAGAAAAGGAAAACTGAGTTACAAAATGTGTGGCTGTGATGAGTAATTCAGCAAAAGCCTAGAGATTAGAAGTCAGGTTTCCTTTTTTCTCAATTCCTTGCTAATGCAAAGAGATATCCCAGCCACCTCGGCTCTGCTTTGGCTCTGAACCGTCTTGTGTCCTTGGGCTGGCACTTGCGTGATTGCTATGGTCTGAATGTTTGTGTCACTCCCAGATTCACATGTTGAAACCCTGACAGCAAGGGTGGTGGTATTAGTAGGTGGGGCTTTTGGGACGTGCATAAGTCATGCCAGTGGAACCCTCATAAATGGGATTAGGGCCTTTATAGTAGAGGCTCTGAGAGATCCCTGGCCCAATTCTATCATGTGAGGATACCACGAGAAGCCCACAGTCTGCAACTGAGAACAGGGCCTCCTTCCAACCCTACTAACACCCTGATCTTAGACTTGCAGTCTCCAGAACTGCGAGAAATACATTTCTATTGTTTATAAGTTCCCCAGCCTCTGGTGTTTTCTTATACAGCCAAATGGACTGAAACAGTGACTGTCATCAGAAACAAACGTATGTAATCAACAGATCACGTCGTGGTTATGCCCTCGAAGGAACTCCAGAAATTCATATCACAAAGGGGCTCCAGTAGTGACAACAAAAAACTGTCCATCTGGGGCCTCGCTTCCTCTTGACTATTCTGCTAATTTTCCAGATGGTGCTGTCCTTAATATTCCCACTGATTTGGGTCCCATCCAGATGTGATCCAGACAGATGCTAACGGCATCCTGGAAGGACTGCCTCCTGTTCGTCTGTCGGCTTCACGTTTTCACCGCTGCCCCCCTTACTGTCTGGCCCTCGGACACAGGGAAGGGCCTTACCTCAACAATGCCTTCCTTCCATTTTTCCTGAGGCATGAAATTTAGTAGGACAAAAAGGCTTCCCAACATGAAAAATAAAACATAAACGCCACAAGGAGAGATACTGCTTTTTGACAGGGCCCAAAAGAAATCGTTCCCAGATACTTTTCTAGGAATGGGTTGGTTTTTTTTGTTTGTTTGTTTGTTTGTTTTTTGTTTGTTTTGTTTTTTTTAAAGATTTTATTTAGTTATTTGACAGAGATAGAGACAGCCAGCGAGAGAGGGAACACAAGCAGGGGGAGTGGGAGAGGAAGAAGCAGGCTCATGGCAGAGGAGCCTGATGTGGGGCTCGATCCCATAACACCGGGATCACGCCCTGAGCCAAAGGCAGGCGCCCAACCGCAATGCCACCCAGGCATGCCAGGAATGGGTTTTGACCAAATGGTTGAGAGCCTATTAGGACACTCCCGGTCGATAGAGAGGAGGCTTGGAGGAGGGGCAGATACACCAAACCCATACTTCCTGTACAACCTAGGAGTCCAGGTGTCTCTTTCTTTCAAAGAGCCCCTCACCCGAGAGAATCAACAGGATTAGTATCAACCCTCAAATCCCAACTAATGGCAACTTTGTTCCAGTTTTCCTACCATCTCCCCAGTTTCCCTCCCTTCCCTGAGAGCAGGAGGTCAGGCAACCAAGGGTTCTCCTTGTTTGCAGTCAAAGACTATGCCAGTCACTAAGATCTGGGAGTGGAGATGCCCAGGGCCCCTCTTCATACCTGTCTAGGCTTGGCCTACAATGTCTCAGTGACTAAGCGTCCAGTACAACCCCAGTTTGGACATAGATTTCAGCCAGATCCTAAGCTGTCAGACCTTCTTCAGCCCGGCGACAATGATGAGATATAATGTGTAAGCGGAGAAGTACCCGTACGAAGTGCTTTAATGCACACTGCTCGCACCAACGTCTGTGATGCAGGCAGGCGTTCTCACAACTGTCTGCTTTACTCAAGATTATTGCTTTGCTGGCTTCGCATCTACGAGCTCCCCTTTTTTCTGACAATAGGAACCCCTGCTCTTACAAACACATGACATACTTTGAAAAATCAGTTCTCCTGACTCCAATGCGCACTTCTGTTGAGAAGTACAAATCTTAACCCTGGAACCCAGGCACGGCCCAGCGTGCACTGGTTGCTGTCTCGCTGTTAGCCCTCAGACCCAGTCTATTCTCTGACTTGTGCCCTGGAAGGCTGTGCTCCTCAGACTGCCCCTCCAGGGCACCCTGGCGTGGGCGGGTCTGGCCGCCCGCTCGGAGGAACATCCTGGGCAGATGTCAGAAAGCCAGAGGAGAGAAAGCTTGGGGTTCTCAGCACCCATTCTCCACGCACCTCACTGCAGTCCGCTAGCGACTGTGTCTGTCCAGAGGCACAGGACTTGCTAGAAGGCGCTTCTCCCAGGGCACCGACCTTCGCTTGTCCCTTCGGATTTGGGGATGTATGGCTTCCCTCTGCTGCACGTCTCTGGGTACTTGACTTCCGTTGTCCTCAGTCCTGATGGTCCCTTTGCAAATAATCCCGTGATTGAATTCTCCTCAACTAAATCACATTAAGTGTGTCACTTACTTCTTACCAGGACTCTGTTGCCCGCAGCCGACCTTAGACACTCTTCCTGACGGTCACAGCAATGAGTCCGAGGGGTGGCCCGTGATCCAGTTCAGACCAACCACGGTTCTCCTGTGGAAAAAAGTGTTTGTAACCAGAGCTGGGAGATTCCCGGAAGCCCATTCTTTTGGAATGGTGAAGGGCTGAGGGTATCTCTGAGCTTTAGGCTGGCTGCCACATCCCCCCTTCTTTTGCATCTTGGTTTTAATTCCTGGGGTCCTCACCCTGCCCTGATTCCTGCCTTTCAAATGGCTTCCCTCTTTGTTTCTAAGACAATTTGAGTGGGTTTCTGTTACCTGCAACCAGTGCAATTCAGATGTCTAATTCAGCTACTGAGTGGGAGGGTTGACATTCAAACTCTAGTCACCTGCCTCCAAAGCCGATATTCTTAGACAGAGAGACTACAATCATAACTGTGACCCAGCTGTCTTCCCAAGGCCCACCGCAGCTCTGGAAAATTCCACCATTCAAGATAACTCCAGTGGGAAAGGCACATTGTGTCCAGGAGTTACCCATAGCATGCTATAGAATTTTCTAAAATAATAAGATTATAGGTGAAAAGTCTGCATTAACTAAAAGTGGACCAATTGAGTCTCATCTTTGATGTGTAAGAGGAGTTTTTACTGAAAGAAATCTTAACATAAATCCTTTAGTAAAGCAAAGACTGTTTGTCTTCTTTGTAAGTCCAGATTGTCACTCATGCTAGTATTGTGCGAGCCCTCGGTAAATGAGGATTGCTCCACCTCCCAAAGTATTTCCCAGCTTATCGTTGACAGGAGGTGGATGGATTGGTCTCATTGGATACCCCAAAAAAAGAGGTGTCCCTGGAGGTACTCCATTGTCAAGACAGGTGGAATTGCTGAATCTTGTCCAGATGCTGATAAAAAATAACTATGGGAAGTTTTCACAGGGAGTTACAGGTCACCATCGTCCAACTCACAAGATGGATTTCAGAATAGGGTGACTATAAGTGGCTCAGGGGACCCGGTGTTCTCCTTTCTTTTTACCTGCCCTTTGTAAATATCTTCCCCATACTCCAGGGTAATAAGTTCTTCTTCCAGCTAGTTCTTTTGATACTATAACTCATGCCAACTGGCCTCCCATGCCCACTTGGTGATGTCAGCCATATTATCTGTAGCCATCCAGAAAAAGATATCTTAATTGAAGATAATGAAATCTTGTCCATCATAGGCATGCTGGACAAATGTGGTGCCTCTGTCCTCCAGCAACTCCTAGCCAGTCAGCGTCTGGTAAGTGTGAAACCCTGGCTCACGCATGTGGGTCAGGAAGTGGTTTAGACAGGGACATAGAGGTGGGCATCCAGTGGATGACCAGGGGTATGACTGGAAGCATCCTCTGCCCCCGAATACATCATCCCACAGGCATGCCTCCAGGAGGATCCTAGGACATGACCCACCTAGCAACAGATATTTGTCCTCCATAGGACCATGAAAATTTTTGCCTTGGGGAATTACCCAATAATGGGAATGATCAACTGATTAACTTTATAATGCAATAAAGGAGAGGAAGATATGAAAGAGCCAGAAATATCCTGGGAAAGTTAATGTAGTAATTCATTGTGCACAGCAAGTGGCTCACTAAGCCTACCATCAGGAAATGAGATGCAGAATGGCCAAATTTAGAATGAGAAAGGAGAAGATACAGCCTAGAAGGGGGGGGGCGCAAAGGACGAAGGGCTTCCAAGGAAGAGAGGATTTGGAAGATGCTTCAGGCAGATGGCAGGCGCTGAACGCGATCAACCAGATTGTCCAGGCTTTGCCAAAAGAGTGCAAGTCAGCAACTGCTTGTGTTCACTGTCAGCCCCGGGGCCTCTCTGCAGGAATGGGGGCTAGTGAGGGCATTCAGCTCTGCTGCCTTCACCACCTGAGTCATCATGGTG
Organism: Ailuropoda melanoleuca; assembly: GCF_002007445.2. Taxonomy (NCBI): domain Eukaryota; kingdom Metazoa; phylum Chordata; class Mammalia; order Carnivora; family Ursidae; genus Ailuropoda; species Ailuropoda melanoleuca. The sequence goes on from NC_048225.1 coordinate 88,590,849, forward strand.
ACTCTGCAGGTGCTCCCGCTCCAGCCCCTCCGCAGCTGAGTGTACCCCTCCCAGTGACCAGGCAAGGGGTTCTCCACCATCCACGGAGCCCACGGCTCCTTCTGCCAAGAGACACTCATATGTAATGATGGGATGAGAAAGAGAGTCAGTAATCACATCTGAAATGCCCAGGTGAAACTATGTCAGCCAGTGAATCCTTAGAAGGGAGGCAAAGAAAGAAGATATTTAGAGTCACGGACAATCGCAACCCACGTCAGTGCTGTGTTTGGCGGCATTCCTCCTGGGATCTAGCTGCTACTTTATTTCACACAATCACAGAACTCAGGCACTGGAGCCTGGAAAGGACCGAAGATCTCCCGCTCAAGACCTGGAGCCTTTTTTGTCCTAGTTAGGAAACCTTAGGATGAAATTTTACAGGTAATCTCAACTTGTAAGTGAAGTAGGGAGGCTTGCTCTGGACTTTGGGGGAGAAGGGCCCAGGACCACTCATTGGTCCCCTGGGGTTGCTGTCAGAGGGCTTAATAACCCTGATAACCCACCCCCTTGTTTTATGAATAAAGGCTCTAAGTGGGTAAATGAGGGCTCCTACCCTACCCTGTGCAGGTACACACACACACACACACACACACACACACACACACACACACAGAGACACACCCCAGATCAGTCAGAGAGCCCGCATAAGGACTCTGGCCTCCTGAGAAAAAGTGTTTTATTTATTTATTTTTTCAAAAAAGATTTTATTTATTTATTTATTTGACAGAGATAGAGACAGCCAGCAAGAGAGGGAACACAAGCAGGGGGAGTGGGAGAGGAAGAAGCAGGCTCACAGCAGAGGAGCCTGATGTGGGGCTCGATCCCATAACGCCGGAATCACGCCCTGAGCCGAAGGCAGACGCTCAACCGCTGTGCCACCCAGGCGCCCCGAAAAAGTGTTTTAAAAGCACAGTGCTCTGTGGGGAAAGCTGTGGATGAGTGGGGCCCTCTACTGTGTGGAGTCACATCCACTTCCAGGGACTTCTCCTGCCTAAGGACTGTGCTAGACACTACCTCTCCACAGTGTTTCCAGATTGCCCAGCCAAATGCTCTTGTCCCTTTGGGAACTCCCCTAGCACTCAGATCTTTTTCCCATGTGGCCCTTGCCATGGCAGGGAACCTTGGACCGTTTCAGGCTCCCATTCCCCAGGCTGAATACCACTTAATGATGTTGACTCCTTCCTCTTTATTTGTAAATATATATTTAAGAAAAAAATATCAAATTAAAAAAATCATCTCACAAAATGGTTGGGATGGCTTTGGTACATGCAAGTTTGTCTATACTTTCCTTTTCTCTAAAACTGTTTCTGAAGCATTCATCACATGGAGACTGTCTTTGAAAATGGGCCACCACAAGGCCGGGGTACCATTACCTTAACCTCGAAGGAAGGCAGGAGTCCCTGAGACAGAACCAGGTCCTGCCAGGGCCCCTTCCGCCTGACTGCACCAGTTCTTTAAAAGCAGAACTGTCCTCTCCTTTCTCTCTGCACCTCTGGCTGGGCTGGGGGCAGCTTGGCCGGGTTCAGAGTAGGTGCCCAGCCCCATGGGCCCCTCCGTGGAGTGGGGTCCTGCTTATCAGCTGTAGCGCTGAGCAAGGTGGAGAAGTCTGGTCTTCCCTAGGCCCGGGCAGAATGTAAGGCCTTAAGGCCCCTTTTCATTGCTTTCAGCTTTTCCTTCTCCTTTTCCTTCCGGGGGCTGGGGGGTTGGGGGGATCAGGGTTTGGATGAGGAAGCCACCCAGTGGAAGGCTCTCAAATTGGACCTAAGAGTCTCTCATCATGGAAGTGCTTGTTCTTATAAAACTAACAGCCAGAGATTAAAGCAGCAGTACAAATACTACCCCCAAATCAGTAATTATCATAGTCTGCCTTCTATCCTCTGTATCTTTGCTTACCTTCTACTCCCTTCTTGACCCTAAGGCACTTGAGGACTGGGACTTCGTTTATTTCCTTTGTGTTTCCTGCCAAGGCCTACCGTGGGGAGCTTGACACATGGTAGGAGCTTCGTAAACATTTGTGAATTAAGTTGTTGCAAAGCATTTGGTTTCTCTGCTTTGAAAGATGCTGAAATGAGTATGAATCTATTTAACCTGGAATGTATACGTTTCAAAATGCTTTTCAGAAAGTGCAGGCTGGGGCGCCTGGGTGGCACAGTGGTTAAGGGTCTGCCTTCGGCTCAGGGCGTGATCCCGGCATTGTGGGATCGAGCCCCACATCAGGCTCTTCCTCTGTGAGCCTGCTTCTTCTTCTCCCACTCCCCCTCCCCCTGCTTGTGTTCCCTCTCTCGCTGGCTGTCTCTATCTCTGTCAAATAAATAAATAAATAAATAAATAAATAAATAAATAAATCTTAAAAAAAAAAAAAAAAGAAAGTGCAGGCTGGTGAATGGGGAGCAGAGCTGAAATCTCATTTACGCCTAGTCTGGAAACTGCAAAAGGTGTATATGCTTAAATCTGCAACCGATTTTGAAACTCTTCCATTTCTCCACATCTGGAAAGGTTTGGTGGCTACTCTGCAGATACCCAACTGCTTAGAGAGGGAGGCAGAAGGAAGAACAAGTCATGGACATTAGTTCTCACACCTTCTTAGTATCCATCTGTGTATTCAATAAACATATGAGGGCTTCCTCTGTGCCAGGCACTGTTCTAGTCCCTGAGAACACAGCAGACAAGACAGGATACACATGTCTGCCCTTGTGGAACCTACACCTTAATAGATGGAGGGGAGGAAGACAACACAAAATACATGAAATATACATCATGTCTTTTGGAAAGTGCAATGGAGAAAAACAAAGCTGCAAAGGGATGAAGCAATGCAATTTAAAACAGCAATGCTTAAGAAAGGGCTCCCCAAGAGGGTGACTTCAGAATAAGTACCTGCAGAGAATGAGGGAGCCAGGCAGGGATATGGGGACACCAGTCCAGGCAGGGGGGCTGTACAAGACCTGGAGGAAAGGACGGGTCTGGCAAGGTCCAGGAGCAACAAGAAGGCCCGTGACTGGAGCTGAGGGAGTGAGGGGGAAAGAAATAGGTAAGAATTGCTTCCACACTTATTCATAGGGAAAAAAAACTCACAGAAATTACATTTCAGGCAAAGAATGGGAGAGGAGAAGAAGAAGGGATTTAAAAAGAAACTGTGTTTCTTTTTTTTTTTTTTTTAAAGATTTTATTCATTTATTTGACAGAGAGAGACAGCCAGCGAGAGAGGAAACAAGCGGGGGAATGGGAGAGGAAGAAGCAGGCTCCTAGCGGAGAAGCCTGATGTGGGGCTCAATCCCAGAACGCTGGGATCACGCCCTGAGCCGGAGGCAGAAGCTTAATGACTGTGCCACCCAGGAGCCCCAGAAACTGTGTTTCTGAGCAAAGCTGGATTGGTATAGAACTTCCCTTGGAATCTGAGGTTCTTCTTATGACATCTGGGGTCTACATGCCTAGGACATGCCAACAAGCAAAAAAAAAAAAAAAAAACCCACCAAAAGTATTAACAACTTGGGGCATTACTTGCTCAGTGGGAAGATTTTGNCAAAAAAAAAAAAAAAAAAAAAAAACCCACCAAAAGTATTAACAACTTGGGGCATTACTTGCTCAGTGGGAAGATTTTGTCTATGCGAGTGTCAATGACGTCATCTCCACATATAATATTTACAATTCCTATAATTTCACATATAATATTTACAATTCCTATAATTTCACTTTCTTTTTTTAAAATTTTTTTAGAAGATTTTATTTATTTATTTGTCAGGGAGAGAGAGTGTGTGAGCACGAGCAAGCGAGCACAAGCAGGGGGAGAGGCAGGCAGAGGAAGAAGCAGACTCCCCACTGAGCAGGGAGCCTGAAGTGGGGCTCGATCCCAGGACCCTGGGATCATGACCTGAGCCGAAGGCAGGCACTTAACTGACTGAGCCACCCAGGCGCCCCTAGTTTCACTTTCTTACCAAAATATAATCTCATAAAAATCTGCATTGTCTGGAGTTTGTAAGAGGGAAATAAAAACATGGTCTGTTGACAATACTGTCCAAGTACAGTGTAATGTCCTTTTTGCCAACCTCGATCTCAATCCAGTTCCTGATTTCAGAGCAGTTTGTCTCCACCAGCCAGCCCTGACTTCAAAGGCTGCTCTGCCCCTGAAGGCTGGCCTCCATCTGCCGGTCATCTGCTCGTCTCCCCTTGTGCAGCTGCGGCGTGGCTCTGCTCCAGGGCCATCACGGTCCTGTCCCCTTGGTTTGCCATGGGCCCACTTACCCATCTGCTGTGTCCACAAGTACAAGTCACGCTTGCTCCTTAGTTGGGCTTCCAAAATGCTACCTCAGCTGTGATGGAAGTTGGTTGACAGATGTGAAGTCAGTAGCTCAGAACAGAGAAGAGAGGGGAAAATCCACGTACCCTCTCTCTCATGGTACATTAGTCCTTAGGATGCTTTATATCCTATTGATATGTAGCCCAGATGATCAGATTTCTAGTATAATTATGCAGGTTGAATCATTTGAAAAAACCTATAACTGACCATTTTTGATTTCATACAATTTAATGTAAGCTTTCGATTCTCTCTTCTTGCTCCAATAATTATGAAACTAGATTTTTCTCTCCTTTTTAATGAATAGATTATCAGCATGAATTTACTTATTGAACTGAAATCTGCTATTTAGAATTTAGTCTTCTGTCCAGGCCAATCCAACTGCCTCTTCAAGGATATTTGCTGCCCTGTCCCAGCAGCCTCTGATAGACATTGCTGGAAAGCCTGAACAACACAACTAAATACCCTTAGACTAGAGGTAGTGGTTACTTCACATTCTAAACTATGTCCCCTTTAAATTGTAGATGAACTGGTTGGGCCATTTTTACAAAAGACTTTGAAAGATCACTGGATCATAAAATAATTGATCAAGGGTTTACAGATATTCGTCCATGGGGCAATTTATATTTATTGGGTACCTGTGATGTACAAGGAATTGTGAGGCAATGTCAGGAATAGTGAAATAAATCAGATACCAGTTCTGTCCTCCAGGAAGTGATAGTATTATTGGAAAACTAAAGCATGCAACATAAATAAACACGGTGCATAAATAAACCCATGACAGCAGGCAGTAAGGGCTATGAAGGAAGGACCAACGGAGTGCTCCACCAGCTCAGCAGAGAGAGACGCTGTTCTCGTATGAAGGAATCATGAAATGCTCCAAGAAGGAGGTGGCAAACCTTCCATGAAGTTGGGCCTCCAATGAGCGGTGAAGGGCAGCAGCATCTGAAACGTAACCATCAGAACTGCAATTTATTTATTGAGTACGTGCCATGTGTTGGGTACCATGCTAAGTCCTCGATAAACAGGAGTCTCATTTATTCCTCACCAACCCTTTGAGGTGGGTCTTATAATTCCCACCTAGCAGACAGAAAATAAGTGCAGAGAAGTGAAGAAAATTGCCTAAGGTCCTCCCTAGAATCCGTAAGTGGAGGAGCCAGGAATCACACTCTTGATGTCTTGCATGTGAAGTCTCTCCTCCTTAGATGACTCAACTGGCTCTAAAGTAGGGGCACTTCCCCAACCCAGATTCTGTTCCAGTCTTCTCCTTGCCTGGTCATCCCTGCTCTCTCCCGCCCCCTTGTGTCACAATGACTCATTGTTCCTGATTTCCCAGTCCTTGGGGGCCCAGGCTCCAGATTTTCCTACAAGTGGCTGTGCGTCCTGATTGGATAACCAGGTCAACACCATTCTAATTATGATTCATTGGTTTTCCCAAATGGCCCAATGCCTTAATACAATCAAAGTGATTATGATTTCTGGGAGCTACTCTTTGGAATTTCAGGCATTATGGGAATGAGGAGAAGCGGATGGTGATATTTTTAGTCATAAGGATCTTTGGACGCTTCTCAAACCACACAGTCATGTGGATGCTTCTGCCCCTAGCAGAAACTGCTAGTCTCTCTCCTAGCTACTCACCTAACTACAGGAACTTACACTGCTTCATGCGCTGAATGTGACCATTTGAATTTTTTAGCTACTCTTTTGAGTCTACCCCTTTTTGGAGGTTACCAATGTCTTATTTCATATACATTTTATTTTTTTCTGAATTTCCAGTAGGCAGAGTCCTAGCTGCTAGGGACACAGCAATGAACACATCAAAGTCTGTTTCTCCGAGCTAATTTCTATGAGAATGACTGGCAATAGATAATTATATAAAACAAGATTAAGTGGTGACAAAGTGTGTGAAGAAAAGTAAAGCAGAGAAAGGAGACAGTGTGAAGAGAGCCGATCTTTTAGATAGAGGGACCAGGAAAGGCCTCTCTGAGCTGGTGTCATTTGAGAAGAAATTTGGATACAGGGAAGTAAGCCATGGGAAAGGAACCTTCCAGAGAGAACGGCAAGTCTTCCAGGAGGGTGCACACCACATGTGTTTGAGGAATAGCAAGGAGAACACAGTAGGGCCACATAGAGCTTTACAGAACGAATGAATGAGGTCTGTTGGGTTTTTTTCTTAGTATTCTCTGTATATAATGATGACCATATGTCTCATATTTCCCAGAAGAATTCTAATTAATGAATTTTATTCTTTTTACATGATTCGTTGAGGTAGTAACAAAATGTGATTTGATATGCATACTCTTGAAATGTTTTTCAGAATAAATATAAATTCGGACATCAGAAAGAATGTCTTTTGTCATCTGTCTTAATCTGGGTTTCACAAAACTAGTGTGTAAAGAGCCATGTGCTTCATCTTTACCTTAGGCCTCCTCCCTCCAGTTCTGGGTAACCCCCTGGGGTAAGAGGATTGAAGTCAATGGGCTTTCAGAAAGAATAGGCAGATATTTCAACTAGTCAGAAGAAAAAGCTACAAATGAGTTGAATTTCTCAGATTTAGATAGATTCAATGTCAACCAAGAAGAAGAGGGCCTTAGGGGAGTGGAACACTGTCTTAGAAAATTTCGGTTGCACGTACCTTGGCAACAGCTCCATGGAAACAGACTGAAGTCTAATAAAGTCTATAGCAAAGGCCCACATTTTCTCATGTTAACTCTTTGAACTCTAGGCTATTTCTAAACAGATAATCTCCAAGTCTGCCTTTTAACACTAGCCTGGTTGGCAACTTGGGTGCTTATCCATCATCAGTCCTTGTCTGTGAAGGATTCAACTACTTGTGAAGCAGATCGATATAGCAGATTGATACATCCATGAAATTGTGAGTAATACCAAGAGACCGACCTCGATTATTTCTAGATTAAACACATAAACCACATATGGCTATGCAAGAGAGATCCCATGTATGGTCCCCTCACACCAGGTCACAAGTTCACATAGGCTGAATCGAAGAACAGGATGAGTTATAAAGTGTGAAACATCTGTTGTTGGGTTTTTTTATACAAATTCTACAACTACAGTAAACCACAGGTGCAATTTTGTAGTCATTATTGCTGTCCAAATTCTATATGGGTCATCATAGTCAGATGACTTCAGTTTCTTAGAGACATTACTTTTGAACATAAAGTCACTCAGGAAGCATTTATTAAGTACCTACTGGTCACTAGGTAGTGCCTGGGAAATAAAGAAGAGGAAAATGAGGAGATCTCTCCCTGCCTTTAAGGGAAGAGTTTTGCAAATAGAAACTATAGAACTGTGGACAGGCACCATGGGACTACAGAGAAAGAGCAGTCTACCACAGGTTATGGAGTCTATGAAAGCAATACACTGGAAGTGACATTGGAGTTATCTTCACATTTTCTGACCCCAAACACTCTGGCATCTTGTCCCTGTATTTCCCCATCTGGCCCTAACCCTAAACTTAACCTTAACCAGCACCAGCATAAGGCACAAATATCAAGGAGACCAAGCCTTTTTCATAACCTTGCCTCCTTTCTTTGTCAACATCCCTCAGTGCTCAAGAATGCTCGGTTAGGGTTCTGGAAGGAAACAGCCTTCACTCCAGGTGAGTCACATGAAAAGACCTGAAGGAAGGTACTCTTTGCATATGTATGGGCAATAATAAGGGAATAAATGAGGGGTGATAGGGCACACAGAAGCTAGCAATCATGGAAAGCCCTTACTGCCCATAGAGTTGCAGAGATAAGAGTAGCAAATAGTGTTACTGAGGCTCATCGGGAGCCAGAACCATTAAGAAGGGACCGTTCAGGGAAAACTATATAGCAGAGGGACAGAGCTACTACAGACACATTACGGAATGAGGGCAAGGAGGAAGAAGGAAATACTCCAACCTCTCTTTCCTCCCTGCTCTCTGATCGCTCTCCTCTCAGTGCCTTCCATGGGTGAACCCAGATGGAAATCAGCCTGCAAGAGCAGCTAGGTGATGCAGTCTTGTAGCAGTCAGCTTCCCAGGGCACAAGACAGGACAGAGAAAGATTGGAGTCTAAGGACTAAAAAGAAGAATAACCAGCACAAAGCAACCTTTCCTGCCCTTTATAGCAGACTGGTTTTATTTCAAATTCCAACAGTGATCAAAATGCCAAATATCTACATCCAAAGGTGCTCTGACATTGTGGTAGAGCCTGGGACTATGGGTTGGAGGACCTGTGTCTGCTTTGGACTCTGTTCATTACGTGAGCTGTGTCAGCTTCCCTACTCTAGGCCTGGGTTTCCTTATCTTGAAATGGGGGTATTTTCTTAGCCTACCACAAAGGGTTAGTGAGACTACCACATGAAAGATTATGTGCAGGGTAGATATTATGGTCATATTACATTCTTTGACAATCAAATGTAGATGATATATAAATTTTGAGCTTCTAGAAATATCACCTGTTTCCTCCTTCCTCCCTTCCTCTTTCTATCATTTGTCTCTTATCCTCACCCCTTGTCTTTCCCGTTTCTGACTTGAATGGTGGGACTTCTCTGGATTAAATTTCTGTTGAAGCAGGAATTATGTCTGTCTTATTCACTGTCATATCTCCAAAAGTGTTTTGCCTATGGTAGCTCATCAACCGACATTTGTGGAATTAATACACTGATGATTTGCAAGACATCTTGACTGTCAAGTACATGAATCACCACTTATGGTGGTGGCCCAGACTGAGTTCTAGACATTGCCTGCTAAACCACTCAGGAGAGCCAGCCTCTCGCTGGGCGAGCAATTGCTTAGGACAGAGAAGCCTAGTGCTTCCAGCCCGTGGGCCCTCTCATGTAATGTAGACAACAGAGGGCATTTGCTTTCCCAGTGATATGGATCCCCTAAAAAATTAAAAAAAAAAAAATCCTCCTACTCAGTTGATATCTCTTTACACCCAGTAAACAAGTCCAGAACCATGTTTTTATCTTTCTGGGATCTTTTGTGACAGGTAGGGCTTATGGTGAGGAGAAAAAAAACAGAAATAAACCTGAGCAATGGATCTGCTCCACTATTCAGTGCCCCTGAAACTCTGACCACACCCCCATCCCCCTGAGATTCACTAAGCTAGTAAAGAGAAACAAAAGGAATGGAAAGGAGATGAGCAAAAAAGAAGGGTAGCAAAGCTCAGAAGGAAAGTGAGGAAGTTACCAGGAGGGTATTTCCAGAATGGCTTCTAGCCCTCGGAAGGTGGATGACATCAAAAGTCGACACAAGCTCATCCAGCTCTTGGTCTTCAGTGACTCAACAACTGCACAACACTCAGGGCCCTCTAATAAAAACAGGGAGTAATACTTGGTGTCATCAGTTGCTAGGTAGAATAGAGAGACAAAATGGCGGGGCTGACTGCCTTCCAAGGTGACTTTTAACCCTTTATTAGTCTCACACACTGCTTCCTTCTTTTAGTGCGCCTGTCTTGACCCTATTCCCAACTTTTAATTATTTATGGAGCACAGCTATGTGCAAGGCACAGAAAGACTAACAATACCTGGTCCCTTAAGGAGCTCAAAAGAAAAGAAGCCTTTGGTTCTTCACTGGGGCTTAGATTTCACCCAGGGTCAGCGTAAAAGATTCACACAAAGCTCCCAGGACTTGGAACTCCCTGCTCTGGCTTCCTACAATCTTAGACCCCTTTTGTCTGATACAGTATGTATCACTGACTGTCCGATTATTTTTGACTTAGGTCTATCTTCCTTGCTGCTCTGGTACCCAGCATAATAAGCTCAAAAAATGCTTGTTGAATAAAGGAAGGCAAGAAAAAGTCCTAAATGAAGATCTGGAGAGGCAGCCATTTGGCTTGCTTGATTAGAAATCCCCGGGATCAAGCTGTGACTACACCATCATCATCATCAGGAGAGCATGCAGCTTAAGCTTGTCCAGGGAGCTGGGGCACAGGCCCAGATGGGAAAGAGGAAGCAGAGGTGAATGGGAGAGATGAGTAGAGGCAGGGCCATGAGGGAGGCTGGCTTGCACTGGGGTTCAGGGACCTGGGTCTGCCCGTCCTGCTTGACTTTGGGCAGAATCCCAAATTGCACCAAGACTCAGTTTCTCCAACTTTAAAAGCAAATCCTGGCATATATTGCACAAGGTTGCTGGAGTATCAGATGAGGTTCTGTTTATGGTGCACCTGGTGGAGCACAGCTGTAAACAGTGGTTTCCATCCATGGTAGGCAGAATAATGTCCCCACCCCCATCACCTGAAAGATACCCACATCCTAATCTCTAGAACCTGTGAAAATGTTACCTTACATGGGATTTAGCAGGTATGATTAAATCAATAATCTTGAGATAGGAGATTATCCTGGATTATCTGGGGCCAATGTAATCACAAGGGTCCCTATAAAAGGAAGGCCAAGGGGTCAGATTCAGAGATGCGACAATGGAAGCAAGATCAAAGGGATGCCATTGTTGAAAGGGGACCTATGCCGAGGAATGCAGACAGCCTCTAGAACTGGAAAAAGAAGGAACAGATTCTCCCCTAGGACCCCAAGAAGGAATGCAAGCAACCCTCTCAATACTTTGATTTTAGCTCATGAGACCCATTTTCAAACTTCTGACTTCCAGAACTGTAAAATAATACATTTGTGTTGTTTTAGGCCACTAAATTTATGGTCACTTGTTACAGTGGCAATAGGAAACTATTTGTCTTTCATTTCCCCAAAGAAAAAAGAAGCCAAGTAATGAAATTAATATTTGGCGACCTCTAAGCCCCTTCTAGCACTTTCTCTTCTCAGATCTTTGCATTCTTTCCTCCTTTACCTTCTTCCTCCTCTCCTTTGTTCTTCCCTCTGTTCTTCATTTAAAAATGCATTTTAAGAAGTGGAATCGCTGGGGGCGCCTGGGTGGCTCAGTCATTAAGCATCTGCTTTCTGCTCAAGACATGATCCCAGAGTCCCAGGACCGAGCACCCCCCAGCGAACCCCCCCAGAATGGAGACCCACCCAGGATGGAGCCCTCATGGAGCCCGTTCCCCCTGCTTGTGCTCTGTCAAATAAATAAATAAAATCTTAAAAAAAAAATAAAAGTGGAATCATTTAACAGTCCTTAAGTTCTTAAGTAAGTAGATTTGGTGACAATCAAGACCCTAAAGGACAGGTGAGACTTGCCTCACCCACTAAGCTGGGAATCACTGGGGTAGGGAAGAGTCCCGTGAATTCTCCTTGGGAAGAACCAAGCCCTCCCTCTGAGCATTATCTATCCTTAAATCTCGGGCTGCACTTTTCAGAGTCCTGTGCTTATTTTGTTCACTATGGATCCCTTTAATTGTGTCTTGGTCATGTGTGTGTACGTGTGTGTGTACGTGTGTGTGTGCGTGTGTGTCTTGGCATTTTAATACCTATGTATCATAAGGCCCATCTAAAGAATCTGACCCAATGGGACGGGTCGTCCTCAAAAACCAAAAGACAAATTACCAAGTTTAGCAGGAGGGTCTTGTTTGTTAAATAATGCTATTGTCCATGTAATCTAGTTTATCACAGCCAGTAAATAGTTTCCTCTTGGCTGTTGTTAAAAATTCAATAGGTGTGCATGTGCTCCAGCAGGTGTGCCTGTGGGTGAGTGCTTGCGGGTGTGTGTGTGTGCACATGGGTATGTGTGTAAAGTCCGATCTGAGCCATTTTCTGTGCTGAGGTAAAATCCATTTGCTAATTTTTGGAAAAGGCTAGCCCTTGTGCAAATGGGCAGTAGAATAATGTAGCAAAGAACATGGGTTCAGGAGTCAAACAAACTTGTTTTCAAATGGGGCTCTGCCACTTCCTGCCATGAGACCTTGGGCCAATTATCAACCTCTCTAAGCCTCAGATTTCTCCTGTGGAAAAGTAGCATAATAACACTACCCTCCTTACAGAGTTGTGAGGGTTCAATGAGATCCCCAGTGGCAGCACCAAGAGGTGACTGGTCACTTGTTGGGACTTCAGAGCACCATTATCACATGCACAATCACCATCGGCACTCTTGAGCCATCCCAAATAAACCTGTAGTTTAAGAGAAGACAGTGGGTCAGGTCTATCTTGTAACCTCAGTTCAAGGCTCCTAGCCCTGGTGTACAAACAAGTTCTAAAACCTGCCCTATGTAGAAATTCTGGAGCCACTTCTGAAGATTGTGCATAGATATCACTTAGCACAGTGTCTGTTATATAGTAAGTAAATGTGAGCAATCGTTGTTACTATGCTTGTGATTACCAGGAGAGAGTTGTGCCCTGGCAAATTCATAGAAAATGGTGAAGGTCAACCTGCCCTTCTACAATGGTTCAAATTCACTGTTTTGTCAAGGAGGCCACTGAATTCCAATAACATATTTTAACTTTTAACATTTACCAATATCCATTCATTCATACATGCCTAACTTGCCTTATTCTAGAAAGGATTTAAGACTGCTAACTTCTGATGTAGTTTTTGACTATGTGGTCACTTGGCTTTCTCACTTCTCTTTTTTTTAAATTTTTTTTTTACTTTTTGTATTTCTGCTATCCAAGTAAAAATTGCCAAATTTTAAATACATTTCCTTTCTTATACATATAAAAATTTTCTATGTATAAAAATGTTTGCATATATATAGAAATGTATATATAAGATGAACAGTGTATATATGTATAAATGTATACATAAAATGAACAGTGTATATAAAAATGTATAACATATATACAATTTTGTGTCTTGCTATTTTCTACATCTGTCATTACGCACTTTTAAACATTTCTAATAATCATCAAATATATATTCCATAAATTCTTAATCACTAGGCAATTGGGTGGCTCAGTCAGTTAAGCGTCTGACTCTTGATCTCAGCTCAGGTCTTGATCTCGTGAGTTCAAGCCCTGCTTTGGGCTCCACACTGGGCATGGAGCCTACTTAAAAAAAAAAATTCTTAATCACTTCTTAGTGTTGGGATATATAAGTTGACTAGAATTCCTCCTTATTTATTTTAAACCAGTATGTAGAAAGTAAGAGTGGGAGATGTTGGTAACACCCAAGGAGAGGAAAGAAAACGTCGCATAACCACTGTGTGGATATTTCCTGTGGCTAGGGCTGGGAAACATAAACAGCCATAGCAGAATCAATGGAAACCAACATAAGTGAATGTTTCCTGGAGTGTTCTAGAAAATACGTATGTGTATCAGGGTTTTTTAAAAATTAGGAAAATAATGAGAAATATAATACCTAACATGTATGTAACACTTTTCTCCCTTACTCTGTGCTGTTTCAAAAAGGATTTAGGGTGAACTCAACAACAAAAAGCAACTCAATTAAAAAAATGAGCAAGGAATTTGAGGGAAGCCTGGCTGGCTTAGTTGGTAGAGCCTGCGACTCTTGATCTTGGAGTTGTGAGTGTGAGCCTCACATTGGGTGTAGAGATTACGTAAAAATAAAATCTTTAAAAAAAAAAAGAATCTGAATAGACATTTTGCCAAAGAAGATACACAAATGGTCGATAAGCACACAAAAAGATGCTCACCATCACTAATCATTAGGGAAACGTAAGTCAAAGCCACAATGAGATATTGCTTCACACCCGTTAGGATGGGTACCATTAAAAACAAACAAACAAACAAACAAACAAAATAACAAGTGTTGGAAAGGATGTGGAGAAATTGAAACCCTTGGTCCCTGTTAGTGGGATTGTAAAATGGTGCAGCCACTGTGGAAACAGTCTGGTGGTTTCTCAAAAAATTAAAAATAGAATTAACATATGATCCAGCAATTCCACTTCTGGATCTAGACCCAAAAGAATTGGAAGTAGGGTCTTGAAGCAATTTTTGTGCACCTATGCTCATGCATCATGATTCACAATAGCCAAAATGTAGAAGGAACCCAAGGGACCGCAAGTAGATGAATAGATAAACCAAATGTGGTATGTTCACACAACTAAATCTTATCCAGCCTTAAAAAGGAAGGAAATTCTGACACATGCTACAACATGAATGTCCTTGGGGACATTATGCCAAGTGAAATGAGCTGATCACAAAAAGACAAATACTGTATGCGTTCACTTACGGGATTCCTACAGTAGTCAAATCCACAGATGCGAAGTAGAATGGTGGTTGCCAGGGGGTGGGGGAAGCGAAGACTAGAGAGTTGTTTAATTGGTTAGAGTTTTGTTTTTGTAAAGATGAAAAGAGCTCTGGACATTGGTTGAGCAGCACTGTGAGTGCACTGACCACTACTGAACAGTATACTTAAAAGTGGGGAAGATGGTAAATTTTGTTACTTGTGTTTCACCACAAGGAAAGCATTTTTAATTACTTTTAAAAAAAGGATTTAGGGTACTTACAGTACCCCATACTTTCCAAAATGCTTTCACACTCAACATCCCACTTGATCCTTAAAACAACCTAGGGAGGGAGCAGATTAGATATTTTTATTCATTTGAGAGTAGAAGAGATTCCCTTGTAGGGGTGTCATGGGGCCCCCACAGCTTTTAGGGGAAAGGGGGGGATGGCTCCGGTCTACCCTGGAACCTTTCATGACGGGTTGTGATTCCGTACTTTCTGACCCTCACGCTCATCTAATCTGTGGCCTACTGACCCGAGCCTGGCCCCCAGCAGGCTCCCTCCGTCACTCACCCTTCTAACTTTGCAGACTCACTCAGAGACCGGAGTCTGGAAGCCCTCTCGACGCTGTACAGAAAACTCAGAGATGGAGTGGTAGCCTCTTCCAGCAAAATGAACAGGATCTAAGTGTTACAGTTTGATGAGTTCTAACAGAGGCATATAACTGTATAAGCGACACTCCTATCAGGATATAGAACATTTCCATTGCCTCAGAAAGTTTCCTTTCCCAGTCAATACTCCCACCCCAAGGCAACTACTGTTTTGATTTTTTATTCCAGGAGAATTTTTAATTCTTTTGTTTTTTTGGCAGGGGGATGGGAGGAGAAGGCTTTTTGCTGAGTATTCTTCCTGAGGGATTGTTTATGCCAGGACCCGGGGCCTATTAAACCTAAAAAAAAAAGAAAGAAAGAAAAAAAAAAAAAGAACAGAAAAGAAAAAGAAGTAGCTTCCTTTTTTCTCCCTCATTTTAATTATAGCTTTCCTTTCCATGGGGTCTGTCTGTCCCACCAATCTGAGAGTCCCTTGAAGGTAGGGACCAAGCCTATTCATCTCTGTGTCCTCAGTGCCTAGGAGCCGTAAGAGCGTAACAGGTACCAGGCACTGTTCTAAGCACCTTTCACAATTAACTCATTTAATCCTTGTGATGCTCTATGAGGAAGGTGTTAGGATGCAGTCCATTTCACAGATAAGGACAGTGAGAGATTTAACAGCTTGCCCAAGATACCATAGTCAGGAAGCCACAGAATTGAGATTTGAACTCAAGCCATCTGGCTCCAAGCATGGCTCTTAATCAGTATTCTCATCTGCCCCCAATTACATGTGTTTGTTGAAAGAATGAACAATTCTTTTTTGCCTTCCCATCTCAATATGTCCATAGCCAAAGTAAATGGTTCTCTCCCCAAAACTTCTTTTCCCCACATCGGACCTCACTGTTCCTCCTGGGTCTCAAAGAAACATGGAGAGTCTCTCTTATTTTATTTTTTTAAAAAAGATTTTATTTATTTATTTGACACAGAGAGAGAGACAGAGACAGCACAAGCAGGGGGAGCAGCAGACAGAGGGAGAAGCAGGCTCCAGGCAAGCAAGGAGCCGAATGAGGGATTCAGGGCCAGGGCCCTGGGATTGTGACCTGAGCAGAAGGCAGACGCTTAACCACCTGAGCCACCCAGGCGTCCTAGCATGGAGACTTCCACCTCTCTCCTCCCCAGCCTAATTTACTGCCTACCTGCCTACCTGTTATACTCACTAATCTTTGTCTCACATTTTCCCTTAAGCCCTTCTTTCTTTTTTTTTTTTTTTTAAAGATTTTATTTATTTATTTGACAGAGATAGAGAACAGCCAGCGAGAGAGGGAACACAAGCAGGGGGAGTGGGAGAGGAAGAAGCAGGCTCCTAGCGGAGGAGCCTGATGTGGGACTCTATTCCAGAACGCTGGGATCACACCCTGAGCCGAAGGCAGACGCTTAACGACTGCGCTACCCAGGCTCCCCTAAGCTCTTCTTTCTGGCTTACCTCTTAACTCAGGCACATGAAACCCAAAACCACCCCTCCAGTGATGGTGAAGGCCCTGATAAGACCTTCCACCAGCCCAGACCACCTAGACCTTTTGAGCTAGACCCCCACTCATGACTGCGTAGATGGACCATGGAGTGACTGCTGGAATGACCTACAACTACCTTTACTTCATCATAATTCTAAAATATCGGCCCAAGGAGGAGACTTAGACTCATTTACATAACATACAATGCACATATCGGCATGTTTCCTTAAGGCACTTGGGCAACCTTATGCCTGCCTCTACGTAGGAACAAGCCTTCCCTATCTAAATATTCATCCTCACCCTAAACAAAAGGAACGCGTTCACCCTCTCTTGGGGAGTCAAGGCTTCAGAAGCCATTCCCCTTGATCTCCTTATCTGTGGCAAATAAAAGTTTTCTTTGTGCGACAACTTAACGTTGTTCAGTTTCTGACTGACCAAGGAGCGAACCACATTGGTTTGGTTGTACCTTTACAATTGCTTCCCCACTCTTTGGGGGCCTTGGGGTTTACATGCGTTATTATTTAACCTTCAGATAATCCACAAGCTAAATATTATTATTCATGTTTTGTAGGTGAGAAACCAAATAATAGAATCCAGGTTCAAACGGGGTTTGTCTGGCTTTTGAGGACTCTTTCATCTCCAGAAGGACTGGTGACCTTGAGCAAGTCACTTAACCTCCAAGAGTCTCAGATTTCTCATTCGTAAAATGGGGATAATAATGGTAATTACCTCATTATGAGAGCAACTGAGATAACAGCACAGTGCCTGACATACGGTAAGTGCTGGGTGATAATTAGCAATTAAAGTTCGCAAAGCCTATAGCATACACAGCATGAGAGCTGGCTAATTGCTGTGACCAAAATGCTATCTGGAAGGGCTCTTGAACTATAGCTGGGAAGAAATTGCCGTACCTGGCCCTTTCTTAGACTCTCAGAGGAGCTCTCTCCAGGGAAGCACTGTATGCTGTATGAATTACCTTACTGCTCACTTGCAGGATACGCAGCAATAGGAAATACATCCAGTCTAGAGGAGAGCACACATAACCTGTGACTCCGCCCTGTTCAGGGTGTGTGACCCCAGGAAATCTTGAAACCTCTGAACTTTTGTCATTTACAAATTGGAAATAATACCTTCCCACCAGGAAAATTGAGATAATGCACATGGTAGCCTTTAGGGCATTGGGGACACAAGTAAGACCTACATAAAGGAGGTGTGCAACATTTATCGTTGTCAGATAATGTATGTGAGCGTGATTTATTGCAAGTACGAGATGGATTTATAAATCATATGTTATCAAAATCAAGTGTGTTAAAGGTACAGGAAAGGTAAAATGATTGTACAAATCAGGTACTAGTGCATAACTTGAAAACCTAATTGCCCCCCAGAAGGGAACAAGCATCTCCTCCCCCGAAGCCTGAGTGGGGAAGGTGGGGGAACATTGGCTCTCGCCCACCCGCCTCAGAGCCCCGCCTCCAGGGTTGCGTGACGCGGCGCCCAAGCCCCGCCGACGGGGGGTGGGGCTGGCCCTGGTCACGTGAGGCCGGGTGCGGAAGTGGTGCAGCGGGCCGCTTCTGTGGTTGGCGGCGACCGCGGCCGCGGGTCCCGGGGCGGGGTCAAGCCGGCCAGACGCGCCGGGGGAGGAGGCAGGCGCGGGGGCCGGCGTCAGAGTCGGGGATTCGGTCTGCGGGGCGATCGAGTGCTGGACCGGCGGCGGTCCGGTGCGCCCCGGCCTGCGCGCGCCAGCTGCTTTGGGTTCCCCAGGCCGAGGCGCCGGCGGCTGCGGCAGACCGGTAGGGTGGGCAGAGAGAGGCTTGGAGGGTGCGGGCGCCCTGTGAGCGGAGCAGGCGTGAGGCAGCCGGGTGCCGGGACGCCATGTCCATGGAGGACCCCTTCTTTGTGGTGAAAGGGTGAGTGTCCCCTTGAGCTCCACTGGAGGAGGACGTGGCCGTGCTGCCAGCCCGCACCTCCCCGCTCTTCTCGCTGGAGGGGGAGGGGATACAAGTGGAGACTAGGGAGGGGACAGTGAGGACGGCTTAGCTTGCAGGGCCATGACCAAGCGTCCAGAGGCATCCCCTCCCCGTACTACCTGGACTGTGAAAACCGTGCCCCCAACCAAGCCCCTGGGGAAGGGGATTCCTTGTGGGCTGTGCGCGGAGATACAACTTATTTGGGGTTCAGGGAGATCAGCTCTGCAGGTGGGGAGGGAGGCACGCGTCCCAGCCCACACTGGGGCTCTAGTGGAGCCGGGACCCTACTTCGAAGGAGGGAAAACAGCATCTGGGCAGGAAAAGGGAAATGGCCCTCCTGAGCTTTGTAGTTGGCGTTGATGGGGGTGAGCTCCCATTGTCCATTGAGTTTGGAGCGCCGGCCCGCAGAGTGGTGAGACCACAACACGCCCAGAGGCGTCTGAGCACGTTTGCAGGCTGGGCTGCGGGGGAGCAGGGCTCCGGAAGACAACTCAATTCAGTGGGGGCGTTTTTACTGAGTAATGTGAGGGGAGGAAAGCAGTCGTTCGAACTCGGCGATGATGTTGGAAGGAAAACAAAATGAAATCAGCCAAACTAAACTTTCCTCAGCTTTCTATTAGCAACTGGGATTTTCCCACAGTGCTAAAGGAAGTGAATGCTTTCTTTTTAACTCCCTGATTTCATCCAGGCTCTTTGACAGGTTTCCCCCATTTCTTATCCAGCCTTTCAGAACAGAACTGCCTTAACTTATTTTTCCCTGTGAGCTGTCCTGACTCCATCTTTGATTGCTCGATTGTTTGTTTGGAGATAGAAACTTTATTTGCACTTTGCCATATTATCTTTGTAGCCATTAAACAAATGCAAAAAAGGTGGATTCTCATGGTATTGTAACTTGTCAGCTTTATGTTTTAAATGTCAGACATAAAAAAATCTGGGAACTACAAAGTTCCCAGATCAGTCCTATTAACCACGAAGTGTCCCTTTGCTTGGAGCTAGTTGCTGCTAGCTTCCTATTTCTGCCTGACTAGTTGCTTGAGTGTTTGTGTTTTTTAAGGATTCTTCTCAGAGAATTTACATGCTACTTTAGGTGAAGTACTTTGTTATCCATGATACAGTAAAATATATTTATATACTTCTTAACATTTTCCTAAAAGGATTTTTTCTTCATCCTACTTAAAGTAGGATGCTACTACTCAAAGGAAAATGCTGTGTTGCAGATTGTTTGGTAATATGTGGCTCTCTACCTGGAAAATGTGTTATTTGTTAGAAAGATTAGTTTAGGGGCGCCTGGGTGGCACAGCGGTTAAGCGTCTGCCTTCGGCTCAGGGCGTGATCCCGGCGTTATGGGATCGAGCCCCACATCAGGCTCCTCTGCTATGAGCCTGCTTCTTCCTCTCCCACTCCACCTGCTTGTGTTCCCTCTCTCGCTGGCTGTCTCTATCTCTGTCGAATAAAAAAAAAAATCTTTAAAAAAAAAAAAAAGATTAGTTTAGGGGTTAATTTTTAAATGTTAAAGCCGTGCGTCTTTTCCTCGAATGAAAGTTCTTAATGCTTAGGTTGCAAAGGTTATCTCTGGCAGTGGAAACCAGGGATAATCAGAAATTTTTTGTTTGTTTGATTTTTAATGGAATCTGTGAAAATGCGAAATTGCTCTGACATCTTTGCCTTTTTTCCCTGATAGTATCCAATGTAGTCTACCAGTGCTCGCTCACTGATTAGATATCACTGCTGTATTGGAATATTGGCCTGGATTCTTGGTTGACTTTTATATCATTTTAGCTCATGTCCTTAAGGTGTCTGAAGGAAGAGATTGGCGAGACCTTCTGCTGAAAAAGTACAATTGGCCACATGGGTGGCTGTGACAGAATATTTGCAGAGCCGTGTACCCCTATTTATTAAAAGCATTGAAAATGCATCGCACGATATGGAAAATTAGATGCCTAAGTTGTAGCCCTTAGCCTAGCAGCTGATGGCTCTGAGAAACAACTCACCCCAAAATAAGTAGAAATGACAGGTGATAAATTAAGCGATAAAGCAAATGTTACAGAAGATTAAGTGCCCCAGTAGTTCTGAGAAAAGCAACTCATTAGAAATGGTTATGATTGGAAAAGCTTTTAGAAGTAGTAGTAGGTCTTGAATTAGGTTATGAAGATGGGTAGAATTGAGAGTATTCAGGCCTGTGTCTCATCTGGACTCTTGTTAAAGAGCCTCTTAATTGGTCTGCCTGTTTCTAGTCATCTGCGCTTGGTTCTGTTGGATCAGTGCTATCTAAAATATAATGTGAGCCATATATGCCATTTTACATTTCCTAGTAGCCATGTTAAAAAGTAGAAAGGGGGACCTGGCTGGCTTAATCAGTGGAGCATGCAACTCTTGATCTCCGGGGCATTGGGCATAGAGCTCACTTAAAAAAAAGTGAAAAGAAACTGGTGAAATTAATTTTAATGTTATCTTTAATATACTCAGAATATTCCAGCATGTGGTTAATATGAAGTTTATAATGGGACAGTTTACTTTTTTGTATAAAGTTTTCAAATTTGGAATATATTTTATACGTATAGCACATCTCAGTTTGGACACTAAATTTTCATCACAAATATTTGATCTGTATTTAGAGTTCATTAAATTTACAGTTGAAAAAGTAGATTCACATACCCAAACATTCCAAACATACTTAAAAATTTTCCAGTAACGGAATTGCATGTCAGTTTTTAAATTGATCTGAATTAAGAAAATTAGTTCCTTAGTCACACCAGTGCATCGCAGGCGTCCCGTGGTCACATGTGGAGCTCACGTTCGGTAACAGAGGTATAGCTCTTCTAGAACTCAAGCAGGGGTTCCGTACTTAACATCATTTAGTGGCTGCCTGTTGCCTACAGAATAAAGTCCAAACACTTCATGACCGCCGTGATCCAGCCATCCTTTTCCCCTCCCCCACTCTGCCTACCCTCAGCTCAGAGCTCCAGCAAGGTCAGACTTGGTAAGTATGACTCCATCCTGGGTGCTGTTACTCCACGGACACCCGCTCTGCCTGGGTCACCCACTGAGCTTTGAAGATTCAGTGTAAGCATCTGCATTGCCTCCAGGAAGTGCTTCCTTTAGCACTCATAACACGTTATTGCACCTCTGAAGCTCTGGCTGTCTTTCATTATTAGACTATGAGCTCTGAGGGTTGGGACTGTTTATTTTTCCTGTATTTCCAGCCCAGCACCTTGAATATACAGCATAAATGTTAAATAAATACTCGTGGTGGTGGTGCGGGTGGTAAGGAGTAGTGATTCATGGGTGGGAACATTGCCAGCAGATGCCCTGAGATGGGCATTGTGTATTAGAAATGATCAAGGAGAGCATCCCAGGTGGTGTAGGAAGTTTATTTAAGGGAAGTAATAATAATAGCTAACATTTTAAGGATGCAACTCCTATCCAGGCATTTTGTGCTAAGTAAGCACTTTATAAAAATTTTCGCTTGATGGGAACAGCTCTGTGATGTGAGCACTAGCCCCATTTTAGAGATGAGGAACTGAGGGAGCACAGAGGGGTTAAGTTATTTGCCTGGGGTCACACAGCTAATAAGTGGTAGACCCAGGATTCAAATTTGAACTGCCTGATTCTACTCACACTGTTAAAATGTCACAGTGCCGGTAGAATAGGGTCAAGGAGAGCCTGATTTTGAAGCCATTGGAGATTTTTAAATCTGGGAAGTGGAATGAAATTAACGTTTTTAGGAATATTGATTTGGTAGTACTGTTGGATGCATCAGTGTGAGGAAAGATTTAAAAGGGGACTAGTTAGAAAGCTGTGTTAATCGAAATATGCAGTTCTTAATGCCTGGATGTTTGAGGCTGGTTATTTGAGGTTTTGACACTATCAGTGTCCTGTTCAGAGCAGGATCCCAGGACACAGAGAAGAAAACCACCGCAGTGGGGCAGCTGAGCTCTCAGGGCACATGTGGCCCCTACCTGGCGTAGACATTCACAGTGGTATTTACAGCACCAGAGCTCAGTTCCTTGTTTTAATCCTTATAAAATAACTCCAGGCTCTCCTGAATCACCTCTGGCCTGCCCTTAACTCGGAGCCTCTCTGTTGGATCCTCTCCATGTGCTCTCACTGGGTGAGCTTGATTATGCCCATTGTGTCAGGTACTCCCAGTGTATTTGAGCACATCCTGGTCACTCTGGCCCCATTCTCTCCCCTCCCTACAAATGCCTAACCAGATTTTCCTCCTCTTAGCCCTCCACTCCTGACTCCCCGTTCAGCTTCAGTCTCACGTCCACTTGATCATCGTGTCCTATCAGTGCCACCCCTTAGATATTTCTGGAATCTTCTCTCCCTCTCTAGTTATGGTTCTTCTACCCTAACGCATGTCCTCGTTCTCTCTCACCTGGACTCCTGTAAGCAACTTCTTCAGCAAGCTTCGCACTGCTACCACATGTATCCACACAGACACGATCAGGTCATTTCTCTATTCAGAATCCTCTATTCTGACATCCTTACTGAGTGTCTGTTTTTGTGTGCTGGGAGCTGAGGGTACGGCAGTGAACAGACTAAATCCCATCCTTATGGAGCTTGCATTCTGAGGACAGGAAACAGACAAATAACGTGATATGTCAGGTGGTGATAAGTTCTGTAAGAATAAAGAGGGTTAAAGAGAAAGAAAAAGTGGATTCTGGGTGTAATTTTTCTTTTTATCTGACTTCAGGAGGCAGTGAAGTTTGGTGAAAGAACTGTTTTTTGGTAAGCAGGCTGACCCAACATTGGGATCTGACCTCTCAGTTACTTGGTGTAACTTTGGGCAAGTTAATTCTCCTCTTTGAACCTCTTTGTACAAAATGGCTTAGCAATGTACAAAATTGGCTTAAAAATACCTGCTTTATTGGTTATAAGGATTAAATGAGTTAATGCATGTAAATTACCTAGCAGTTGGGGGCACATATTAAATGCCCAATAAATATTCTCTTTTAAATGTCTGTTTCTATGTTTCCATCCAAATAAGCTTCCCTTTCTGAGAGGAGAGACCATGTCTTACTGGTTTTTGAGTAACATTTAAACTAACGTTAAATTAATATATGCTTATTTTAGAAAATCTAGGAAACAAAAATATGAGAAGGAGAATAAAAATTTATTGAAATGCCACTATCCAAAAATAATTTGTTAAAATTTTGGTGTCTTTTTGATCTTTATTTCTATTAATAGTTTTAGGCAGTCCTTTTCATCAGTTTTTGATCTCTTATGATATATCAGGCATTGTGCTAAGAACCTAACAATTATTTTTTTAATCCTTATAAAGTAAGTACTGGTGCTATTATTATCATTTTACAAATGAAGAAAATGAAACTTAGTAAAAAAAAACAAAACAAAAACACAGAACTTCAGGCTTACAAGTGAAAAGGCCAGAATTTATATATGTGTGTATTATTATTATTGAATAATTGTTTCAGAAGTTGGGATGATACTGTATTATAATGTTTTCCTCTGTTATTTTTTTTTTCCATTGAGGCATTTTATTTGCACGTATGTATCCCTAGAAAAAGGATCCCAGGATTTTCCCTCATGTTTGCTTTCATCTTGCTTCTTCATGGTTCGTGATGCCATTGGTTGTCAGAGGTTGATTGATGCCACAGGTTGTCAGTACAACAAAACCAAACTGGTGAGATGGGAGCAGATTATTCTGCCATTTTTCTAGATCTTTGAGTTGTACATCAAATCTGGCACTGATCACTCCACGCTTGTTTAACTTGCCCGTGAGGTTCACAACAATTTTCCCCGCTCTGTGAACGTTACTGATTTCAAATTCGCCAGTGCAACCATGTTTATCATCATGGTTAGAAACTGGACGATGACTTTGGAGCATAGCCTAATAAGAACCTGACATTTGCCTCTTTTCAGCATTGTTAATGCTCTTGAGAGCATCTGCCAGGACATTCTTGTGCACATTATGGCAGTGCAGAAAGAGGATGGGAGGGCTGTCTGTATTTTTTTATATCCTTAAAAGGTCTTCAGTGGGAGGGCTTTTAATGACTGCAGTGTTTTTTGTCATATAAATGTAATATAAATGAGGGCACCTGGGTGGCTCAGTCGATCTTTGGCTCAGGTCATGATTCCTGGGTCCTGGGATTGAGGTCCGGCTTTCTGCTCAGCAGGGAGTTGGCTTCTCCCTCTCTCTCTGCCCCTCCCCTCTGCTTGTGCTCTTTCTCTCTCTAGCATGCTCTCTCTCTCTCAAATAAGTAAATAAAATCTTTTTTAAAAATGTAATATAAATGATTACCTAGGATGACAGTTAAGATATTTCTAATTTATCACTGTTACAAATAAAATAGTGGCAAGGAGAATGAATGCCTGACAGGTCTTTATTGCTGCTTCTATTTCCATAGCCTGTATTTCTTTAGCAGATTTGCTAATTGAGAGAGTAAGCACATTTTCAAAGCTTCTGATGCATATTACCAGATTGCCCTCCAGAATACACGCCTGTCTCCTATCTCCCACCCGCACCCATTTCCCCTGATCTCTTAACAGTCCTGGGATTCTCATTTTAAGAAATCATATTTGAATCCTGTTGTTTTCATCTTTGTATTTTGTAAGAACTCATGCGGTGCTTGTTTGATGAGTGCATCCATTTTGAGTTTTGGGTATTTTTCCCTGTCTTGCTGTCAGTCTTTTAGAACTTGCAACTTCTAATTGAATGGCCAAGAAAACTACAAAATTGACCATTGGAATATGAGAGTCCGTTGGTACCAAGTGAGCTTCTCCTGTAGGTGAAAGGCATGAATGTTGTGGCTCTTTACTATGTTGTTGTTTTGGAGGCTTTGTGTGCCTGAGTAAGGATAGTTTCCAGGTTCTTGGCTGTGGATCAATGTTGAAATAATGGCCTAAGTAAGCAGATGAGCAATATGGTGTACATTGCATTCTTTAACCAGCATTTGTCCGTATGTGCAGTCTTCTTAACTCTAGATTATGAGTTCTTTGAAGGCAGGCATGTACATTTTATTCACAATGTTGAAAGAACTGTTTATTGGTCTAATCACTGAAAAAGAAATCACTTGCCTGCAAAGGTAATTTTAGTCTAATAAAAATGAATGTAAGTCTAATCTCAATTCTCCTTTTTAAAGTCAGAATCAGATGTTTCACTGTAAAAACTTTGCAAACATTTGTTATAAATTTATTGAATGCGTAATACTATATTTGGCTGAAATTGTAGTCTAGTTTGACAACACCATGCCAGACACACTGAGTGTAGGCAAAAGACAATGTGCATTGTGTGGAAGATTTCAGAGTAGAGTTGAGATGTTATGGAGACTGAAAAAAGGAAAGACCCCAGTGGGAATGTTGGTCAAGGACATTTTAGTGAAGCAGGTATAGGGTCTCATTCTAGCCCTTAAAGAAAATGTCTACTTTTCATTTGCAGAGATGTAGGGACTCTTCGCTGGGGAAGAAGCGAGCAGAAGTCTAGAGCCAGGAATGAGAAAGGGGAGGATGGGAAGGAGACCTGCCAGCTGACACAGATTTTGTTTCAGTGAGAAATCAGGTTGAATATTAAAGTGGGCCAGTTTGGGGGAGGAAGATGTGGAATACCCAGCCGAGGAGTTTAAATTTAATCTGTTTCCTATTGTAAGTTCTTAATCAGGTGGCAGTTTTAACTAGCAGTTACTGTTTACTAGCCTGTGGGCAAACAGCTGTTAAGGGTTCAAACCCAGGTCTTCTGATTCCACAAAAAAAATAGATTTGTCTGAAGGCTTAGCAAAGATAGGATTGAATAGGTCTTGGTACTGGAAGGCACCTCACAGAGTCGGAAGCATTTGAGGCAAACAGCCAAGATGCCTGAGCTCCAATTCTCCTGTTTGTTCAACGAGTGCAGACTAGATATCTTGAAAGTTCCTTCCAGATCTAAAATCCAGTGATTGGACTTAAGTAGAAGTTGTGCAAGGTGAGAACTTTTAAGAGGAAGAGTGTCTAGACAAGTTTGAAATCTTGGAAGATAGAGGCACTATTGACTGAAAGGGGGAAGTTAGAGAAGGAAGCAGACTTTTTTTCTGCTTTATCTTTTTGTTTGAATACTTGCTTTTTAAAAATTTTTGAAATTAATTAATTTATAGGCAGGATAAGATCAGTTTGGTTTTAGGCAAATGGAATGGTCCTATAGGCAGCTCAAAATAAAGGAATTAATCCTGGTGAGTGACTAGGGTTGGTAATGCAGTTGGGGAGTCAACAGCTGAAAGGGATCTTTTGAACCTGTGAGTATTGATGAACACCCAGAAGCTATGAAAAGTGCTAAGAAACACTAGGGCCAAATAGAGGAAAAGGAAAGAGAAAACTGGTTGAAACTAGAAGAGCACAATGACACAAAAACAAAGGAAGTGAGAGTTTCAGGAAAATAGCTATGAAGGCTGTAGTGGCAAGTACATTGAAAGTGAAGACACATTCAAGCCAGTCCTGACTTTGATCTGCGGTGTCATTGGTAGCAGTAGCACTATCCCAGGGGGGTTGTGGAAGCAGCAGCAAACTGAAGTCAATATTGTATATAACCGTGGGTAACTAAGTAGAATCAATTTTTCCCCCACAAGAGTAATTGCAAAAGGTTGATCACCGTACAGTTGAATTTGGAAATGACAGTGAGGTCAAGTGACAGGAGTGTGTGTGGTTTTCCCCTTAAATACAGAAGATGTGAGTGTGGAAGTCAAGCAGTACCAAGAGCTCCTCCCTTACCTAGCACAAGGGATTGGTGGTGGAAAGAGGCTGGTAGGCTAGGGGACAGGAGGGGGGATATGGTTGCAGAGGCTCGCACAGCCTGGGTTTTTCAGGTTTCGTTACTAGAATGGAAACAATTTGCCTTTCCTAGCCTCTGAGTATATTGATGAAACAGGAACCTCTCTGTAAAGAGTCGTGCAGAAGGATCACTGCTCTGGATACTGGTCTTGGGGCCGATTGTCTTTTTCCAAAGGTGGCCACCCCGGTATATATCCTGCCCCATTTGCTTTTCTTAAATTGTGAAGCTAGCATTCTTCTATCAAGCTGGGATCCTAATTTCTTTCCCTAGGACCTGGGCAGACCTTTGTAATTGCCTCAACTGACAGAATGAGTCAGAAATGACACTGCTTGACTCCTGAAGCTTAAGCCCTAAGAGACAGCCAGTACAGCTTCTACCTGCATCTTCCTGACTCGGGATGCAAGGCTGGGGTGTCCTGAGCTAACATGTGAGAAGTCCAGCTACACTGAAGCTGCTCTGCTAGAGAGATCATGTGGAGAGGCACTACCGAGGAGCCTGTGTTTTTGCAGCCACAGACACTGTGAAGCAGGAACCAGCCATTTCTTCTGTGTTTGGCACGATTTCCCGACCCGCAGAATCCATGAGCGTAATAAATACTTATTTTACTCCACTACGTTTTGGGGGTGGTTGTTATACAGACACAGTGACTGGAACAGATGCCAGTTCAGAGTCTATCAGCATGATCAAAGAAGAAAGGAGAAATCAGAAGGCTGATGGAGGTTGCAGCTACAGTTATTGTGCAACTTGTTGGCATAGCTGAGTGGCAGATTCTGCGAAACCAAAGCTCCTTCATGGTTGAGATACTCCTCCCCAAACTTTACCGAAAAACTTGGCAAGATCTAGATAAGAAAACTTGGTGATTTTTATGGACATCTGGGTGTATTGCCTTTAGCCCTAGAGCTTGGTTGGGATGGTGGGCCCTTCCTCATGGTGGAACAGACTAGAATGTTGTACGGGGGAGGCTCAGCTAGCAATGACAGAGGGTTAGTGTTTGACTGGCTTTGGAAACAAGCTAGGTTAGTACTGACAGTGTCAACTTTTTATTTATAATGAATGGAAGAATCTGGTTTTGAAAGCTTTGATGACTTCATTTTTGCCCAAAAGATACATTCTTCAAAGATGTAGACTGTGTTTTCACTCTTGGCAGTTGCTTATCAGTAGTTCCCTGGGCATTGAGGCGGACTGCAGTGAAGGACCTTCATTCTGGTGTTCATGGAGTTTAATCCATGAGGATATGACAGGTCCCTTGATTTTGATAGACCATTTGGTAGACAGCAAGGTAGAAGATCTTCACCCCTAGCATTTTCCAACACTGTGACTCTTGTTGCCATGGACTGTGTCAGACAACTGACTTTGGAAACATCTGTAACAGATGTGGCAGCAGAAAATCTGACTCTTGTGGGGACCTTCTCTGGGTCAGGAGCTAAACCTGTACTACCTAGGAGAGTAAACAGCAAGTTTTTGGTGAAATGGTGCCAGACAGGATTCCCAGAGCTGTTGGTGAGCAGATGGTTAACCAAGAAGTTTACTAAGCTGAAGAGCTCCAAAAATTCAAGGTATACCTGGCCCCTCATGGAAAGTTCTGGGCATCAGATTTCAGTCATTCCCTTCACATAGTTGAAAGAAGAACCTCAAACAAGTAAACCAGACTTCACAGGAAAAGGAAAGCAGTGTTTTGTGATTTTGACCTTTCTGGAAACTATACACAAAAGTGGCTCTCTGTCGCCTAAGGAGTCAGCAGCTGCTGCTTTCTGGTCAGGGTGCTGCGCTTCTCACAGGGTACTGTGCTCACATGGGCTGTGCAGAGCTGGCAGTGCCGGGCATGTGTGTGGGGGAAGTGCCTAACTAGCCACTTCTCACAGAAACAGCTCCCTTGCCCTTCCTGAGAAAGTAGTGTGAAGAAAATTCAGTGAGTGGGTTCTTCTCCTTCTCTTGTTAAAACCCTCACAAATCTCAAACATGACACTATTATATGGTCCTCTGTCTTTTTGTTGTTCTCTGTCCTGTTAATTGATTTACTTGGAATGCCTAGTGATTTTAAATATTTAGTTCCAGATATTTACAAATGGCTCCTAATTGAAGAAGTTGTCTCACTAGTCTCACACATTATTAGCTCTGTCTTGTGGCCCTTGAAACTGATCAGGAATCCCAAGTTCTCTTGAAAATTCTGGTTACCATTAATATTTGGCTAGTTTGTGACACATGATGTTTTCTACTCTCCTTTCATGTCTTCTTTTTCAGGCTAGCACTAAGCTGAAATGAAGTCAGGGGATGTTTTAAACTTTGAGGGACACCACATACTGCTATTAAAATAGGGTTCCTTGATACACTGTAGGTTCTGGCTTTTCGAGATTTGAACCATTGCTGATAGTTCCCACCTTTGTAATTCCTTGAAATGTTTGTCTTAGAACTGCAAAGTAATGACTACTTTGCCTTTCTTATGTATGTGCCACTAACTGAAAACTAAAGATGAAACCTCTTAAAAAATAAGAGATCGAGAGTGGAATAAGCCAGGTCACTGGCCCGGGCCTGTGGGGTGTTGAATGTTATCCTGGGATTGCTTTGTGGCATTTTTCTGATTCCTGCCATTTCTTTGACGTCTTTTTCAGAACATGCTTGAGGACTCCTTGATTTCACTCTGTGCTGCTAGAATTGAATCCATCCATGTGCCCCTCCTCCCCTCAAGTCTGACTATCAGTGTCTTAGGAGTTGTGGTTATGAAAGTGTAGTCCTTGGATCTCAAGGGATTCTCACCCCTTTCACAGAAGAGTCCCTGAGCTTAAAACGCTTTTCATAATAACTCAGATGTGGTTTGCTTTATCCATTGTGCTGACGTTTACACCAGTGATTGAAAAAGCTGTGGCAGGTAAAACTGCCTAGGTCAGGGCAGTGGTACCAAACTGAGTAGTCGTCATTGTGTTCCTCCCTCGCAGTGAAAAAGAAAAAAAGTCATATTCCCTTAAAAGTGTTCTTCATTGAAACAGTAAAAATTATTAATTGTATCAAATCTTGATCCTCAAAGACATAATTATAGTTATATAATTATATAAAGTTATAATTTACCTTCGGTAAAATTGATCCTAATTTTTAGCGTACAGTTCTTCAGAATTTGGCAAATGGATACAGTTGTGTGTAACTACCACCTCCACAAATAAGATATAAGACAGATCCATCCCCCTAAAGGTTTCTCTGTGTCCCTTTGTAACCAAACTAATGTGAGTTTGCTCCTTGGTGAGTCACAGATAAAAACTACAGCAGGTGATATAATGAGCACTGGGTGTTATATACAACTGATGAATCACTGAACTCTACCTCTGAAACTAATAATATGCTATATATTAATTAATTGAATTTAAATAAAGTCAAATAAAAAAACATAATACATCAAGTAAGTTGTTGGCACAAAGGAAACTCTATTTGCAGCAAATAAGGAGATCACAGGGAATAACTTCCAAAGTTGTGACTCCCTGAGCAAATGTTGGATGGGTTCCTTTTATTTAGGGTTAGGATGAATATTTTAAAAGGAGAGCCTTGTCATATGTAGAGGTGGGTAGAGGGTTGCCCATGTGCCTTCAGAAGACATGCCTATGTGTACATTGTATGTTATGTAAATGAGGTTTGTGCTCCTCCTTGGCTGAAGATTTTAATATAATGAGGCAAAGGTAGTTGTTGGTCATTCTAGAGGTAACTCCATGGTCCATCTACGCAGGGTTGAGTTGGGGGTTACGCTCAAACTGGTCTGGGTGGTCTCGGCTGACTGGAGGTCTTGTTAGGTTAGTCACTATCGCTTGAGGGCTGGTGGTTTTCAATTTTTGGCAATTATGACTAAAGCTACTATAAGAATTTGCAGGTGGTGTGTGAATGTAAGTTTTCATGTCACCTACAAGTGAGGTTGTTTGGTCATATGGTAAACATGTTTACAAAAGAGCCACATTATTTTCCAAAGTGGTTGTACCATTTTGCATTCCCACTAGAAATGCATGAGAGTTCAGTTACTCCACCACCTGGTCAGCACTTTGGCATTTCAGTCATTTGTCGTGGTATCTCATTGTGGATTTAATTTGCATTTTTCTAATAACTAATAGTATTGGACATCTTGTATGCTTAGCTGTCATCTGTATGTCATCTTTGGTAAAGTGACTATTCACATCTTTAGCCCATTTCCCTTACCCCCACCCCATTTCTTAAGTGGGTTTGTTTTAGTTTTGTTAAATTTTGAGAGTTTTAAAAAAATTATATTCTAGATAAAAGACATTGATCAGTTTTGTAATTCATAAACGTTTTCTCCCAGCCTTAGTACACATTTTGCTGTTCTGTGTGACAAACTGAGAGTATGCTGAAGCAATTTTGCTATATTGTGAAATAAGATGGCTGTCTCTGGGAAGAGCAATTTGTGATTGAGTTGCTAGCTGAAATAGCTCCTTTTTTTTCCTCCACAGACTCTCATTTTTACTTGAAAGAATGCCTGGCAAACTGGCTATTGAGACTTGGACATGTTCTCAGATTTCACAATTATCTAAAAAGTACTTGAGATATTTTCCCAAAAATGAAGAAAGTGAACTTGTCACTTAATAGAAAACAATTGACAGTTTTTTTGCTGATGATAAAAGTAGAGCCTTTTTTTAAAAACAAAATTTTGGAAAGCTTGCGTCAACTCCTATCATCTTACAGGTTCCTGATAGTTAAGTTTTTCTGATGAGATTGGTGGCGATATTATATGATTTGGGATATTGTGTAATGAAAAGAGTCAGCATTTGCAAGGCTTCTGGTACTCAGTAAACTGATACTTTCCAGATGACCAGTATATGTGATAAAATCAAACACGGGTAGGTAAAAAGATCCATTCAAAATACAAGGTAGGGCAATGGATTGTAATATATGAAGAGTTCAGAATGTCTTTGATACAGTTTCAGGTTCCACATTGCAACTAACCTTTAAGAAATTGCCACTTTATTGAGTTTTGGTATAGGGTCAAAAAAGAATATGTACAATTATCTAAACAGTCTATTAAAATACTCCTCCCTTTTCCATCTGTCTATCTGTATGAGGCTGGATTTTCCTCATATACTTGAATAAAACATGTCAAGAGACTGAATGTAGAAGGAGATATGAGAATCCAGCTGTTTTCTGTTAAACCAGATACTAAACAGATCTGCAAACATATAAAACAGCGTAATTTTTTTTTGTTTTGGAAATTTTTTTTTGCAAAAACATTATATTAACATGTAGGTAGTTCATTATGTTTGATTACTTGATAAATACTTTGTAAACATCTGTTTGAATTTCTAGTATGGTAAATGGCAATAGATAAAGAGCACACATCGGTCTAGTTTCTCTGGGGTCTTCAGTAATTCTGAAGAGCGCAGAGGAGCCCTGAGGCCAAAAAAGTGTAGGGATTGCTACTTAAGAGAGTTTAATTTGAGCATATGGTTGTGTTCTGGGGGTGGAGAATGTGGTATGCCCTGGCCTGAGGCTTTCTTCGGTTCTCAAAAAGGAATTTATATATGTACTTGACAGAATTGTTAATTTCTATATTCTTTAAAATGAGATATTATAGATACCTCTTTAACTCTGTCTTCTATTCTCATAATTGATATTCAACACTTAGAAATAAACCAAGTACCTGGTATTATGGGAAGATGTGTACTTCTTTCTCTACCAAATCAGCCAAAAACCTTACGAGAAAGTAAAAACAGATACTTAGTCTCTCCCCTTTTTATGTTAGAGTTTCTCACTAGCACTGAAAGTATAAGGCTGATGCGGAAGGAACAATGAGAGGACTCTGCTAACCCGTAAACTGGCTGTTGAACAGACCTGGCGTGATGTCACTGTTGTCCATATAGCTCAATGATGTGTTCAGCCTTACCCCATAGCTGTATTCTCCATTTTAATAGTCTAATGAGTATTCTCAAACTGAAATATTATTGTAAGGCACCTTTCTTCATTTCGTTAGTGCTTTATCTTCTGGTACTTAAACTGTCAGGGGAATAGGACGCATATGCAGTTTCTGTCTTAAAGCTATAGGCAGCAAACATCCTGAGTGAACACCCGGAAGAACTAGTTAAGAAATCATTGAAGGATCTGGGGCGCCTGGGTGGCACAGCGGTTGAGCGTCTGCCTTCGGCTCAGGGCGTGATCCCGGCGTTGTGGGATGGAGCCCCACATCAGGCTCCTCTGCTGAGAGCCTGCTTCTTCCTCTCCCACTCCCTCTGCTTGTGTTCCCTCCCTAGCTCGCTGTCTCTATCTCTGTTGAATAAATAAATAAAATCTTAAAAAAAAAAAATCATTGAAGGATCAAAACAGATCTCTTCCTTTCGGTGCATGAAGATTATAATTTTTGTATACAAGAAACCAAATAATTATAAAATGATTCTTTTTTGTTTTTTATATGCAGTAATATTCAATTATAACATTTAAATTGTGGCTATCGGCCCATTGTTAGGAGGCCAAGTTCGTTTGTTTTTTGTTTTTCTCTTCTGTGTCGGAAATTCGCATTTCCGAAAAGTTACAGTGTCCTTCTCACTACAGCAGTATAGAATGCTACCTCAAAAGTAGTTGGTCTTTTTTTTTTTAATGTGTATCACTTCTATTTATTTATTTTTACTTTATTTATTTTCCAAGTTTTAATTTAATTTTCAGTTAGTTAACATACAATGTAATACTAGTTTCAGGTGTAGAATTTAGTGTTTTATTCTGCTAAATGAAACAAGTGAGTCAGAGAAAGACAAATATCATATGATTTCACTCATATATGGAATTTAAGAAACAAAACAAATGAGCAAAGTTAAGAAAAATAAAAGACAAACCAAGAAACAGACGCTTAATTATAAGAGAACAAACTGATGGTTACCAGAGGGAAGGGGGGTGGGGGGGATGGGGGAAGTAGGTGAAGGGAATTAAGAGCACACTTATCATGATGAGCACTGAATAATGTATGAAATTGTTGAGTCACTGTATTGTACACCTGAAACTCACCTAACACTGGGGGTAAACTATACTGGAATTTAAAAACATTTTAAAAGTCAGATTAAAATACTTCCCTTCTGAAAGACTAACTGCATGAGTAACCCTTCCTCAGCCCTTTTTACCCTCACTACCTCTCACCACCACCACCCCCAAAGAAAAGGAAAGCTGTGTTAGGACTTGTTCATGTGAATATAAATTACTATCACACCAAATGGGAGCGTGAATGTTAGTGGCACTTTAGTTGATTTGTAGGATTGCTTCTTCTATGACTTTTAAGTATAGGCTGTTCAGAGAAACATTAAATTATGTCCTCAGTAAACCTGATATAGCTATTTAAGTAATGACTATTTTATTCCAAGATCAGCTGAGAACATAATACTGTTATTTTTAAAGGTTTGAACTTTGGTATTTGTTCACGAAGAGCCTTCTATAAAGATGTAAACACACTTTTGGGAACGGTAGTTGCTGAAGATGGTATGTGATCACAAGTGTTAACTTAGGTCAGGCAGTAGTTAACTTGTTCATGGAACATGTTGTCTGTGATTTCAGACCTTTCCCCTCTCCTTGGTTACAGAGAGGTACAGAAAGCAGTCAACACTGCCCAGGGATTATTTCAGAGATGGACAGAGCTCCTCCAGGACCCCTCCACAGCAACAAGGGAAGAAATCGACTGGACCACCAACGAGCTGAGAAACAACCTCCGGAGCATAGAGTGGGATCTCGAGGACCTTGACGAGACCATCAATATCCTTTTCTATGGTGCCTCTGCCTTAGGGATCAACAGAAAAGTGAACACGTTTTTATCCAGATGACTCAAGTACATCAATTAGATATTTCCTTTTATAATCGATTGATGTTGCTCTTATTTGTACCATGACACACTTGAAATAATTGCCCAGTAAGCTAAGGTGTAGGGGCCACCTTCTTCTACGGTGCATGATAAATCCAGCAACATGGAGACAGTGTGGTGCAGTGGTTATAAGCTCGGACCCTGGGGCAGACCATGTGTTCAAGTCCTGGCTACATCAGTTACTAATTGTGTGACTTTGGGCGCCTTGCTCTCTGCTTCAGTTTCCTCTTCAGTAGAAAGTAAGGATTACAGTAGTTCCTATCTCTTAGGGTTGTTGAAAGTTGAGCAGGTAAGTGTGGGGCCTGACATGCAGTGAGCTTCTGTGTTAGTCATTATTCCATAAAGGTGTATACAGACCAGTGTCCTACATTGTTAATTAGAAACCAAAAGAAAATCCTTTTGTGGACTGTCATTTTCCTGGTCAAGAAGTGATGTTACAATGCCAGTGTCCATCAGAGAGGTATTTTGTACCATGAAACTGCATTTAGTAAAGTCAGGTCTGTTCTCTTAAGTTATGCTATCGATGGGAGGTCTGCTGACCTGACTGACAAACCAGAGAATGATGACCTTTTTGCAGCTGGAAAAAATCCAGTTAATCAAAAATTTGAAGATATCCCAGTTGTGTGTTCTCAGTTCTCTCTTGTTCTCTCTGTAAGTGTAATCTAGGAAACCAGCTTTTCAGGTTCATATGCAGTTAATAAGTGGAGGGCATAATCTATTTATATTTCTATTCATCATAGTGACCCTAGGTGCCTTTTAAATTATTTAAAAAGTATATTGATAAAAATTAGTGGAACAAAATGTGTGAGTGGGTAGGATCAAAAGCACAGGTATAGGGAGGGAAGAGAAGAAGACCGGAGAGACAGAGAAATTGTGAGAGAAAGAGGGCAGAATAACAGATACATGCACACCTTGGAGATATTGCAGGTTCGGTTCCAGGCCACCACAGTAGGGTGAGTATCTTGGTCTCAGTAAAGTGACTCAAGTGAATTTTTTGGGTTTCCTAGTGCATGTAAAAGTTGTCTGCTCTATACTGTAGTCTGTTAAGTGCGCAATAGTATTTTGTCTAAAAACAACGTATATACCTTAATTGAAAAATACTTGATTGCTAAAAAAGTCTCGTCATCATCTAAGCTTTCAGTGAGTCACAATCACAGATCACCATAACAAATATAATAATGAAAAAGCTTGAAATACTGTGAGAATTACCAAAATGTGACAGAGACAGCAAGTGAGCGAATGCTATCGGAAAAATGGCGCCCATACACTTGCTCGACACAGGGTTGCCAGAAGCCTTCAGTTTGTAAAACACACAATGTCTGCTAAGTGTAGTAAAACAAAGCACAATAAAATGAGGTATGCCTGTGTATTCATCATTCATTCAGCAAATAATCATTGAGTGTACTATGTGTTGGATATTTTGTTAGTTTCTGAGATTGGATTGATAAAGCAAAACAGTGTACCAGCCCTCATTGAATTTATGGTGGAGCCCCAATGTATGGGGCTCAGGGGACAGGGGAACAGACATTAAATAACAACACTATATATTTGCAGACTGTAAGTGAAAAGACCAGAGAGCCATGTGAGTGTCTGACATGGGGCAGCAGGACCACGCTGGGAATGAGGAAATTCGGGGAAGCTTTGCTGAAGAAGCCTCAACCTCTAGATTAATAAGCAGGGTTAGCTTCTTGACATAAATGGGATGGTTTGGAGCAGCAGATGAAAAAGGCTTGCAAAGCCGTCATGGGAAAGGCGATCTGGAGTCAGAAGAGAGTAGATAAGAGTGCTGGCAGGCATCTGGAAAAGCCCAGCTTTTTTGTCAGCCTGCCATGGGTTTGTAGTGAACCCAGTCGGCAGGGGCTGTGTTTCTTAATCTGGTGGGTCTTCTCCACTCAGAGGCACAGAGATCTTCATAGCTGTGAGAGAAAGTTTGAGAGTGATGTGTGTCGAGTTGACTGTGTTCTAAGAAATATCAAGCCAGGGGGCGCCTGGGTGGCACAGTGGTTAAGTGTCTGCCTTCGGCTCAGGGCGTGATCCTGGCGTTATGGGATCGAGCCTCACATCAGGCTCCTCCGCTGTGAGCCTGCTTCTTCCCCTCCCACTCCCCCTGCTTGTGTTCCCTCTCTCGCTGACTATCTCTAAGACTCTGTCAAATAAATAAATAAATAAAATCTTAAAAAAAAAAAAAAAAAGAAACATCAAGCCAGATTTTATTGCTTACCTGTGAGAGACTTTGTGGTTTGTTAGGTTTTTAATGATGAAATTGCTTTCCCTTGACTTTTTGACCCACGCATAGTTGAAGCAAACCCTAGAAAATTCAACCTCGATGCGACTGAATTGAGTATAAGAAAAACCTTCATCACAAGTACTCGGCAAGTTGTCAGGGTAAGGAATATGAGCTTATTGTGGTATTTTTGCAAGAAGTTGCCACACTTCTCAGAACTCTTTTTCTTAATTATAAACTAAGGGGTCAGCTCTGAAACTGCTTTTTAGTATGCCAGTTTCCCTCATAATTTCTCTGATTCAAATAAATTTGTTTTTAGTATTGTCTGGCTTATTTCTTGGAGCAAAAATGAGAGTAGATGACTGGCTTTGGGGAGGTTACTTGTCCATAGCTCTCATTTCTCCAAACCATTTATTTTTTTGCCTCTTTATTTCACGGTATACTGTATTTTTGGACAAAAGGAAGAATTACTATTGTAGAAACCATTTGGTTTCTTGATTGATTGGTAATCACTTTGCATTGTGAAGAGTGACTCTTACCCAGTTTGGATAGCGGCCTCTTCTACCATCTGAATTGCTTCTGGAACCTTTGCAACCTATGTTACTGACATTTCCGTATACAAGTGCCTGACAGCCTTTTGGGAACTGTCTAGAGCAAGCATCCATCAGAGTGTAAAACACCAATCCAAGTGAACAAGTCTCTAGTCTCAAATTATATAGCTAATAACCTATTGTTAAAAAAAAAAACCTGAGAGAAAATATCATTTAAGTCAAATCTCGTCTCCTTGAGATATGTTTGTATTTTGAAACTATATGGCTAAGCCATTTGATTAGCATAACTAGATGTAAGAGAACCAGCTGTCTTTAACATATGTACTAGAAAGCAGCTTCCTTGAATAAAGAAACTTGGGATCAGACCAGCGCTAACATATGGCTTTTTAGGAGTCATCTCAGGCAGGAACCTTGGTATGTGTTTGCCAAAGACTTTGTGTCATGTGATTTCCTTTTGAAATTATTTCAAATGGTAGGTTATCATTGAACTTTAACTAACTCTTAAGTCTTCTTTTCTTCATTTGTTGCCTTTCTGTGTGTGTGTGTGTGTGTGTGCATAAGTTATTGTTAAATAAGCCCATATTTTAATGGGCCAGTAACCTTTTTGGACCTAGGTACACCATCTGTGTACACTGAGCATGTGTATTAGACACTCCTACTTTCTAGCCAGTTCAGAATGCTGTTCTGATAAAAAAAAAAGCCCCTTATTCCGTTAAGGTAAGTCCCCAAATTATTTATTTTATAGATACAGTTTGCTTTTTTATTTTTTCTAATAGGTTTTCTGAAAGACACTGCTGTAGAGGCGGGTATTTAAGTGGTGCCTAGCAGCGAAGCATAAATTCTTGAACTCAATCATTGTATTTGTTCTTTTTGCAAGATAGTACCTGTAAATTTCGCAAATTGAAATTCAGAGGTAAATACATTGAAAGTTAGGTTGATTGATATAATTGGAAGTAGAAACAAAAGTTCATTTTCTTTTTTTTTAATGATTTTTTATTATATTATGTTAGTCACCATACAGTACATCCCCGGGAAAGTTCATTTTCTAATACTTGAAAAGGTTTTTAAAGTACATGCTTTGAAAGAAGTATTCTAAATCAAGTCTGTGCATCATACGTAGTGTTGCAGTCCTTCTAGAGTTGAGGTCTAAATCATACTCAACTATATAATCCAACTGAGTAGTGTTAGTCATTCCTGTTTAGTTATGACCCCTTTTTGAGAAGCTATTATTGTTTGCTAGTTGTAGGTTAACAGCACCTAACTGAGCTTTGGTGATTCTTTATGTGTGTAAATAGCCTTTGATAATTTTGAAGTAATCATTTTTACATTTGTGGAGTTATCTACACATCAGCGATTTTGCATGTGGGATTTTTCTGTTGTGGAAATATGTTCCAGGAGTGACCTTGTTGTAGTTTCGTAGTGGAAGTTTTTGCAGTGTGTGGCAGAGGAATGAGCTGTTCGGAGACCTGAGTTCTAGGCTCATCTGTGACCATAATAAATTTTCATCACAGCAAGTCAATTAGCTTCTTTGGTTCTCTGTTCTCTTTATCAATTAAACGGTCCTCGCTGACATTCTCAAACTTAAACTTTCAAAGGAATGAGAACTATACTTCCCTGTGGGGAAAAAAACCCAACTTGTTCCAACCCAAAAAGTGTTCACATTTCATTCTAAGTCAAGACAGACATGGTTAACCAAAAAGGGTGAGGTGTATAGTGTGCGTACAGAGGACATTGGGGTGTGAGACCTCTGAGTGGGAAGAACTGGGATATATAGTGTCCCGTTCTCTCAGTTTGGAAGACACCATGAGATGGGAACAGGAGCATACATAACCAGGACATTTATTGTTCTTTTGGGTTCTGAACCAGATTGTATTGGTACGGCTTCTTGACTGCTGGTTCTAAGTTTCATGTGTTAGAAGAATGATTGATTATGTTTTTGGCCTGACAGGTTATCACAGAATGCTTAAGACTGTTTAGTAACTTAGCTTAAAATTCCAAATCCTAATAAGAAGGTAATCTGTTGCATGGTATCTCACAACTTTTAACGTCCGTAGAAAAAATGCCATCCTGGAAGTGAAAGCCTGGTGCTTTACCTGCTGCCATGGCCACACACAGGATGCACACCACATAGCTGTTGGAGAAGTCATGGCCATCAGGGCTGACTGCCCCTCCCCCCGCACATATATTTTATTAAGCAGAAACTTTAAAAACTGGAACTTTTAAAATATGTATTTCATGAAAGTAATGCATGCTCATTAAAGAAAATTAGAAAAATGTTGATAAGAGGAAAAAATAGAAAAAAAAACCTAAGCTCAAATCTCAGTCATTTTCTTAACTCATGACAGTTGTATTTTTACATCATTGTGATCATACTGTTAAGCAGTCATAAGCATTTTTTTATTTTCCTTCTTAAAATTAAAGGTAATCCATGCTTGCTGTTTTTAAAATGCAAATAATTTTGCTGTATGAGAAAGGTGCAAATTCCCCCCCTCCATTCTGTAATTCCACTCCCTAGAAATAATCACTGTTAACAGTTTTACATATTATCTCTAGCCATTATATGACCCTGAAATAGACACTTAAAGGAAAGGACACATTATTCTGGGTTTACTCTAAGATACTATTTCTTGTTTGGATCTGCTGCTTCTTTCTGTTTCTCTTTCATATTATAAATAACACTGCAGTGTACATCTTTGCTTTGTTGTTGTTATTGTTATATATTTTACATGGTTTTTTTGTTGATTTTTTTTTTTTTAAGATTTTATTTTTAAGTAATCTCCACACCCAACATGGGGCTCGAACTCACAACCCGGAGATCAAGAGTTGGCGTGTTCTACCAACTCAGCCAGCCAAGTACCCCTTTTATATTGTTTTCTTAAAATAAATCCTAGTAGTGGAATTGCTAGGTCAAGGCCGTGAATATTTGATACAAATATCACAGCTCATGACACAAAATGTCAAGTTTTTTCAGATCCAGTTCACCTTCCAGCCATTGTTCCATAGTAGTAGTGTTTTGTTGTTTTTTACATTTTTATCGTAGCATAACAATAGAGAAACGTATATGTATCCCAAGTATACAGCGTGAAGAGTTTATAAACTGATCACAACCATGGAAACAGCACCCAGAAGCATTCCAGAACATCCCCTAGAAGCTTTCTTGTGCCCCCTTACAGTCTTTAATTCCCTGCCATTGTCCTGACTTCTAACAGCAAAAACACATTCTACAGCAGAAGTTCAAAGTTTAATTGAATTTCAGTTACTTTTTTCTATACACGTGTGTTGATATTTTCATTATGCAAGTAATGTTCATTGTTTTGAAAAAAGACTATTATAAAATGTATTAAGTGCATTTTTAAAGCATATATTATCCAAACCAATGAACATTTCAGATATTTGCTCTGCATAGTTAATAATATATATAGGATTGTACTATTATTATTGTTTGATTGAATATCAGAATGTCATCTTAAACTGTAACTGGTAATTATTGGGACCCTACAGTCCAGGAGATATTTATTAAGTGACAGGCTCACTTTAAGGCTTCTAGAATCTAGACCAGAGCAGCTCAAACTTCAGTATTCAGACTCACCCGGGGACTTGTTAGCTGTACCTGAGTAGGTCTGGGTGGGGTCCAGGGACCTGCATTTTTTTCTTTTTTTTTTAAAGATTTTATTTATTTTGAGAGAGAGTGTAGGCGCAAGTGGGGGGCGGGGGCAGAGGGAGAGGGAGGGAGAGAATCTCAAGTGGCCTCCACGCTGAGCATGGAGCCCTCGGGGCCCAATCTCAGGACCCTGAGATCATGACCTGAGACGAAACCAAGAGTCAGACACTTACCAACTGAGCCGCCCAGGGGACCTGCACTTCACCTCAGGTGACTGACTCAAGCAAATCTCACATAATTAAGAAATATGGCTGATATCACTGAATGTCCTTTGTTTTAAATATACTAATATCTATATATTTTTGTGGTGGATACTTTCTTTTACTAAGTGTTTTTTTTCTCAGTTTGTATGGGTGGACTTTTTTTTTTTTTTGTCTTTTGAGGTTTGTGAATGGATGAAATAGAGAATCCTAGAATTTCTGGGTCAGCCAGACCCTAGACAGAGCACCCCTCAGATGCACTGCATACCCAGTGTCATTTCCAAGGGCTCATGTATCCTC
The DNA here is from genome assembly GCF_002007445.2 of Ailuropoda melanoleuca. Lineage (NCBI taxonomy): Eukaryota > Metazoa > Chordata > Mammalia > Carnivora > Ursidae > Ailuropoda > Ailuropoda melanoleuca. The sequence goes on from NC_048225.1 coordinate 88,632,774, forward strand.
TTGTTGAAGGTCCCCAACAGCAGGGAGCTTGCTCCTTCTGGATATGCCCTTTCTTTCTTTCTTTTTTTTTTTTTTTTTTAAGATTTTATTTATTTATTTGACAGAGAGGGGGACAGCCAGTGAGAGAGGGAACACAAGCAGGGGGAGTGGGAGAGGAAGAAGCAGGCTCCCAGAAGAGCATGGAGCCCGATGCGGGGCTTGATCCCAGAACCGTGGGACCACGCCCCGAGCCAAAGGCAGATGCTTAACGACTGAGCCACCCAGGTGCCCCATGGATGCACCCTTTCCTATCTGGGGCAGCACGGGTACTTTGGGAGAGGTTATAGTAAAAAGATCTCTTTACTTTTGCTCTGCGTGATTAACATTTTTTTTCTACAGAAAAACCGAAGTAAGCTTCTAAAACAGGAACCAGAATACTCCATGTCCCTGCTTCAAGTACCTTAAGGCCTTCCCATTGCCTTTGCACAGGGGCCTGCCGTCTATGTAAGAACAGTTTTACATTCTTTAAAGGATAATTAGAAAACACACACACAACAAAGACTGTATGACAAGGACTGAATACTTAATATCTACTCCTTATCAAACAAAGTTTGCCAACCCCTGCGTCAGGACGAAATCAAAGCAGCCTGAACGCCCTGTGTTTGGCCAACCTTCTCTTCTTTCCCCTGCCCCTGAACACGCACTTGGCTCCTTCAGCCTTCCTGGCCTGCCTTCACCAGAGCTAAAGGCCCTGAGCTTTTTCCCGCTTCCAGGCTTTTGTACTTGCTGTTCCCTTTGCCTGGAATCCTCAGCCTTCAGCTCTTTCTGTGATTGGCTCATCTTGTGCTTCAGATCTCGATTCCAGTGTTACCCCATCGTTCTAATGTCCATCTCTCACTCAGTTCCAGCCCTGTTTATTCCCTTCCTTCCCAGCACAGTCATCACCTTGTTGACGTGTCTGTGGGATTACTGTGTGCCCCTTCTCCACCATGGTACGCACTCCACGTGGGCAGGGGCCTTGCCTGTATTGCTCACTGCTCTATGTGGGCATGTATTAGGCTTTAGCAAGCATTTGCCGAATGTAAAAATGTGCTTGGAAAGTTGATAGCAAGATGGTGGTTATTCAGATTCACCACAGTAGGGATTACGAAAACGGTAGCACTGTCCAGTCTGCTGTTTACCTGTCATAGGTCTTGGAAGAAGGTTCTAAGAGCCTAATACCTCAACATTTGCATCTATAAAATAGCCTACTTGCCAACAAAATTTTAAGTATTTTTTTAAAGAAAATTTGTATTACAGTAATCATGTATTCAGTTCAAATCATTTTAAAGTATATTGGGTTGTAGTTAAATATAAGGAAAAGGCTTATATTTAATAAAGTGTTTTGCTTCAGGTTAAGTAATGGATCCATTCATTTTTCTTTCTATACAAAATTATTTTTGGTACCGCTCTGGAAATTCACTCTTGAGTTAGAAATAGTCTATACTGGGGGCGCCTGGCTGGCTCAGTCAGTGGAGCATGTGCCTTTGGTCTTGGGGTCGTAAGTTTGAGCCCCACCTTGGGTGTAGAGATTATGGGAAGGAGGGAGGGAGGAAGGAAGGGGAGTCCATACTACACATGAATTCAACCCAGAAATTAAATAAATAAGAATACTAGAAAGTGTTCTCTGATGTTTAACGGTAAACGTACTTGATCCTAAAGTGTGTGGTGTTTCACGTGTAGCGTGTTTGAAGATGCTAGCCCTTGACACAGACTTCTGTGTTTGTGCCCCAGGATTGCCGTTTACTGACTGTGTGACATTAAGAAAGTATCTTAGCCTTGTTAGATCTTAGTCTTCTTACCTGTAAAATGGAAATAACAGCAGCCTCACAGGGTCGTTGTGAAAATTAAGTGATAAAGTGTGTAAGTGCACAACGGTGTTGCAGCCTGTGGTAGGTACCCAGGAAATTAGTTCCCTTCCTCTTTCTTCCTGTTTGAATTTAGTGTCCAGGTTACTCTCTTTTAAGGGAATATGAGTCTCTCTATTTTATTTCCTTTATTTTTGAGACTTACACGCTAAAGAATGCTGTCTTTTTGTTTTAAAAAAAATCCATAATAATCTATGTGTATTTTGTTAGCCTGTAAAATGTTAACCATGATTTTGTTTTCATTTGTTTTCTGGTCTTCTGCTTGTCTCGTTAGGACATGAAGGATCAGATGTCAGCTTCATCTGTGCAGGCATTAGCTGAACGAAAAAATAGACAGGTGAGTAAACATCTGAACACAGTATCAATCAAAATAAATAGTGTGGTTAGATATTTGGAATTAAAAAATGCTGATGTCTGTGTATTGTGTGTTCACGCAGAAGACCTGTACGTGCTGAGCCTGGAGCGAGGCTGGCAGGTGTTGTGAAAGTCTGGTCAGCTTGCCCCAGTGCCATCCTCCCTGTCCCTCCCTCCCTCACACCCTCTGCTTCTCTCGTCTGGGCCCCCATAGCACCCTCTGCTTATCCCTGCAGGCCTCATGCAGCCGTTCACTCTGCACATGCTGCCCCCATTCTGTGTGCCGGGCTCTGGGAAGTGCCGTAATTGCTTTGTCTCCTGTCTTTCTCTGCTGAACCCCAATCTCCTTGAAAGTGAGGAGCAATTATGTCATAGGCTGTTTTTAACTGTCTAGCTGCTATTCCATTACCCATAGAACTTAATAGACATCTAACGAGTGAAATTTTATGTAGATGTTGGAGGAACTTTAAATGTGTGTTAAATTAAATCTTTCATTGTTTTAAGTATTTTTTTGAGATGAGGTCCAGTTTTTATTAGTTATTACAGATAAATTACGAAACCTGATTTCAGAAACCCACGCATAGATAATGACATATCAAAGATAAAGCTAAAAGAGACCAGTCCTTGAATTTAAGTACCTTTTAAAAATTTTTTTATTTTTTAAAAAGATTTATTTGAGAGAGAGAGTGAGCATGATCAGGGAGGAGGGGCAGGGGGAGAAGCAGTCTGCCTGCTGAGCAGGGAGCCTGACATGGGGCTCCATCCCAGGACCCTGAGATCATGACCTGAGCCGAAGGCAGCAGCTTAACCGACTGAGCCACGCAGCTGCCCTGTATCTTTCTTCTCCTTTTTAAACATTTATTTATTTATTTGAGAGAGAGAGAGTGTGTGCATGCACTTGCAAGTAGGGGGAAGGGTAGAGGGAGAGAATCTCAAGCAGACTCCCTGCTGAACATGGAGCCGGTCGCAGGGCTCCTTCTCACAACCCTGAGATCATGACCTGAGCCGAAACCAAGAGTCAGACGCTCAACTGACTGAGCTACTCAGGTGCCCCTTAAGTGTGGCTTTTTAAAATTAGACACTTTAGATAGAAATTCCCCTCTGATAAAATCCTTTTAAAAAATATACAACAGTCACCTAAAATTTAGATTTAACTTCAGTTCTATTCAGACTCCATTAAGTTACTGATAGTCCACTAAGTAGACTCTTAAGAAACAGCTCGTTATTAACTAGGAATCGGTTCATCCTTACTTTAGACCTGCAGGTGTTTGTTGACCCATTACATTTGAAAACAAGTATTCAAAGAAAGGGAGGGCCCTCCAGATATCACCTAACTTAATTTTCCTGTTTCCTTTCCCTCCATTTCATTCTTCGTGTCACTGTCGTGGTTTTTCTTCCTGTCTCCCTCCCTTCCTCTTAACAGTGCAGCGAGGAAAAGCCAGGAGCTAACCTGGCCCATCTGGCACTAACTCTCGAAAGAAGCTAGGACATGGCCGAGGCTGGCAGTTTGAGAGTTCCCTTTTTGTCTCCACTGGAGCTTACAGAAGTTGAGGGACGGTACCTGAAGCGGTTTACACCGAACTTGAATTGTTTTATTCTCTAGATAGTGAAAGTTGAACTACCGTAAATAAAACATGTTCTTACACATTGCCTTTCCAAGTGTGGCTTGGGATTTTGTTTTTGGCGTGGAGTGAAGTGTCGTAGAGTCACAAATTCTCAGGGAATGGCAGGACCAGTTTTCTGTCACACACGAGCAGGCCGAGTCTGCCTCACGGCTTCGTGCCAGGACCAGGTGCCGTGCCCCGGCCTGCTCAGCCAGGACTCCCACTCTGGCACCTGTGCTCAGGCTGGCCTTTAGCACTCTGGGCCCTCTCCATCTTCGTTCCTGGAAGTCAGACTGATGACATCTAATCTGCTTCACAGTAAAACATGGACAACTCTTAACGGCGTGACATATGTTCATCTAAGTGCAGACCATGAATGGAGTAGAAAAAATAGCCCCGACTGTGACCCCAGGAGTGCACAAGGCTGGTGGAGCCCCCAGTTCTCTGTCAGTAGCCTAATGATGTACTATATATAGACTTTTTCTGACCTTGAAAAAATTGTTACTAGGCCTCCAGTGTCCCCTGTAGAGATTCTTAGAGTCTTTGCCTCAGAACGAGCAGGATCTTTTAAACTTGACAGCCCTAAGATCAGGTTGGGCAGAGCCATCTACAAAAGCCTTGGGTCTGCTTTATGCCAGAGACAGTCCCCATCCAGATTCTTGGCTGGACCGAGGCCCTGGGCTGCCGGCAGCTCTCCTGACTCCCTCTGAGTTTGGGCTCTGCGTCCCAAGCTTCCCCGAGCCCCATCCCTGAAGAGTTGCCGTTTGACTGAAGTCGCCTTCGAACATCAGGCCAGGAGGTCCATGTCCGTATTGAGGGGCTGTTGAAAGGCTTTTCAGACAGAAAATCAAGTAACCAGTTAGGCTTTTAACAGTTCCAGGGAGATCAGAAGTACCCGGTAAGAAGATCTGGCAACTCCACAAGGAAAAAGAATCTTAGCAGCATCTGGTTCTTTGTGCAGGGCTCCTGTGAGCGGTAACTTTGACCAACTAGTCAGACAAGCTTGTGGGGCTCCCGGTCAGAGCCCGATACCAAGAATGAGCTCTCACATTCCTGGCCGGCCTCTTCATGTAAGGGAGACTTATCCTTTTTCCAGACTTATCCTGTTCTGGCTGCAAACTTCCTTGAATTCATATTGGGAAAGCTGACCCTGGGGAAGAGCTTTGACTTCGGGACCAGCACTTGCCTGGGTTATCAGGGTCGGGCACTCATTTGTGACCATGCCTGCCTCCGAAGCAACCCCCAGTTCCTATTTGGGAAGCCTGTAGCCTTTCAGTTCAACCTAAGAGTACTGGGATTGATTCATGGGTTCAGTTGAACACACATTGGTGGTTCTGGCGTCTTCTGTACGTGAGAGGCTGTGACTGGGCTTGTTGTCGTTCCAGGGAGCTCTCCCAGCCTCCTTCCGAAGAAACCCAGAAACCTTCCTGGCTCATGCTTGAATAAAAAGGACCCTAGACCTGTGGAATTAGATTAGAACCTGTGGGTCTCTGATGAACTTCCAAGGGTGCTGGGGAGAGCTGGCCTGAAGAGACCAAGTGCTTTTAGATTGTAAAGCCGTGTATAGATGGGCGTTTGTTGATTTAAAGTTGACCTTTATTTGTATTTTAATGGGACAAAGCCCATTTCTGAGCCCCATTGGGAGAGCTTGGAGGCAGCGGGTGCCCTTCCTGGCATTCCTGAAATTGTGCCACGCAGGCACCAACCTACACCACTGCACAAAAGGCTGCCCGGTGGAAAATGCACTGTGAGCAATACGTGAACTCTTTATGTCACTGTGGTGGAGCGTTTGTTCAGAAAGTAACAGCTTGTTTCTCCTGACCCGGCTGCCCCCTGCCCCGCTCCTGCAGGCCCTCCTAGGGGACAGTGGCGGCCAGAACTGGAGCTCGGGAACGACGGACAAGTACGGGCGCCTGGACCGCGAGCTCCAGTTAGCCAACTCCCATTTCATCGAGGACCAGCAGGCGCAACAGCAGGTACCCGAGAGGCCAAGGTGGGAGAGGGGCACCTCCCTCGTTCCTCTGCCGGCCGTGGGGCTTTGTGACTGGTGACAGCCAGCGGGACCAGAGCTCGCCTGCAGCCGCCTGTGTCTGCACAGGCAACGATTGTGTAGATGAAGGGTTTGTAGAACCCCCTTCAGAGCACGACCTGTCAGGAGAACCAAGCTCGATTAGCTCTCAGGAAAAGCAGACCAGACGTCCAAAATGGACAGACAAGGCCATTGATTTTAAAAAAAACAAAAAAAACCCCCAGCAACCTCTTCCCCCGCCTCCACTTGTATGCTCAGATTTTTGTTCATCTCAACAAAGGCACTTTCAGAAAAACTGAGTCCTTGTTTTTTTGTTGCAAATTATTGTTGGTTCCTTCATATGTAAAAACGATTGCTTTGGTGGAGGTTGTAGGGTAGAAGGAAAGTGAGGTCGATTATGTTTACAGTCGTGGCTTTTGATATGTGCTGTATTTTAGAAAGGAAGCTAATAATGCATCTGGGGATTTGAGGATTATCCATTGAAACTACTGGTTCTTAAATATTATGTTTTATACACATAGGTTTGTTTGTTCTTTTTCCATTAGCATGTCTGTTTAACCAGTTGTCCAATTAAATTGCAAGTAATCAAGTAAACTTTTTTTTTAAATAAAAAACGAGGAGGCTACACCACAATTAAAAGTAATGATTTACCACTCAGTAGTTGTCCTAGAGGCAGTTTACTGCCACGGGGCCTCCTCTAGTTTGTCCTTGAGGAGGAAGGAAAGGACTCTATACACAGTTTTCCCACATTGACAGATTTGCTGGCGTCTCTCGTAGTCAGGCCAAGGCAGTCTGTTGTGGATTGAGACCTTGACCCTGGCGGTGGGCTTCCTCTTCCCCAACATCCCGTGTCTCAGTGGTCACTGCACAGGTGCTTTTGCCCTTGGCTTGTTCCCTCGTCGGGCTTGAGCCAATCGGAGAAAATCGCTCTTGGTGGTTTCCAGGCCTGCTGACTATTCACAAGTTGGATCGGCAGGAAGTATCAGTAGCTTGACAGCCCAGCCTTTTGAGCAGCGTGTTCTCAGAGGCAATGGTCTGGTCCTTCGATTTCTGGGCTTTGCTTCTGAATGAGAATTGTCCCAAGTTGGCAAAGAAGCTAGCAGCTGCTAGAGTACTGGGCTTGGAACCAGGTGAGATGGATTTTAATTGCCGATTTCCGTCTCTCTGGCACCAGCTGATCGTGGAACAGCAGGATGAGCATTTGGAGCTGGTCTCTGGCAGCATCGGGGTGCTGAAGAACATGTCCCAGCGCATCGGAGGGGAGCTGGAGGAACAGGCCGTGTGAGTGTTGACACGCCCCTCGCGCTGCAGTGAAATTGAGGGGCAGAGCCATCTAACGAGACCCCTAAAAAGCCTGACAGTTCTATGGCTAGTAAACCCAAAAGCTGTTTTACTTCTATCGCTGCATCTTTATTCTGTCTTACAGACTAGCGTCCCCTAAAGAAGCACATTTATCAGATAAAATTTTCAACAGGCTGTGGGCAAAGTTATTATCATGATTACTTTTACACCCTGCAAAAACAGATACAGATTCCTCTGAGTGGATTCTCAGAGTGTCGTGACGAATGGGAGCGTGAGACAGATAGGGCTGTGGAACCTCCCTGGAGATTTGGGTCCCGAAGAGAATGGGACATGAGCTGACTTCCCTCTGTCATCCCAGGACTCTTCTGCTCCATCGAACAGAACTTCTTGCTCTGCATCTTGAACTTTAACGTAACGGAAAAAAGTTTATAAATTAACTTCAATTAATACAAAAAATCTTCCCTCTCAAAAAGTAAAAACAAAGCAAACGAAAACATAACTGGGTTTATTTGGTTTTCCTTCAGCACAGTCTCCTTTTGTGCTCAGAAGTCGGACACCAAAAGTATCATTCTTAAATGCTTTCATTTTACAAATTTCTTTCTGAAAAAATAAGACCATCCAGTAGGATATTTCAGAACCTCTCCTATCTCAGTCTTGAGTTCAGCCTTATACATTCATTCTTCAGAAATTCAAACTCGATATCTGTTCTGCTGGGAGGTCCCTGGTTTCCAGAGAGGAGCAAACAAGACAGACTGTGTCTCTACCATCAGAGAGTTTACCAGTTACTACATAGAACGGGCGTTCTACAAATGGTGCAAGTCATTAAGAGGTGCAGAGAAGTAAGGGGGAAGAGTGTGGGTCCTTGAGAGCCCTCACTCAGCTCAAGCTGCCGACCTTACTTAGCCTAGGTCCCTGAGAAGACGTGTGGAACTGGAACCTGAAGGATGAGTGGGAGGTGGCCCGGGGAAGGGGTGAGGGTGAGGGGAGGGTTGACCAGGAGTTAGAGTGAGAGAGTGCATGGGACAGAAAGGTCTGGTGTGTGTAGAGGGGTGTTGCAGAAGTCAAGACGGCGAGGCCGAGAACAGAGCAGGGGGAGGCCTTTGAAGCCCCTTCAAGGGGTTAGGACTTTCTCTCTGAGGGTGATAGGAAACCATGAAGGTTGTGTTGGGAGTAATGCCATGGGCAGGTTTACTTTTGGGGCAGACCTATCTAGCTGTGGTTTAGATGACAACAGTGGAGCAAGACTGGAGGCAGGGAGTCCGGGGGGAAGCTGGAAGAATGGGAATCTAGGCATGCATGTTGAATTACTGTCTAAAATGCAGTCTTCCCTTAAAATTTCAGTTTGCGGATGGAAAAGGACTAATTGCCTGGACTCCCTGGGGTTCAGTAGATGATAGAGAAGCCTGGCTGACTTCAGTTACAGATGGCTACTTGCACACACCGGACACACCCTTTTTCTCGCTCCTTCACTAGAGCCCTAGCCTCCTTCCTTAGAGCCCACTAGGGCACCAGCAGAGGGATCTTTTTTAAAAACTGGCATAAGGCCTATGGGGACATAGAACGTGAAATAAGAAGCAGTAACGATAACATTTTGGGTCCTGGAAAGTAGGAAAATGAACTGGCTCAACAGACCAGAGAAAGCTGAATCCTCCACCAGCTGCGGGGGGGCGCCAAGGAGCAAGCACATTTCCCGCCCCGGGCCACCGGCAGGGGGAGAGCATTCACTCGCCATAGTGTGAGCCCCAAAAGGCGCTCATCAGGTTGTGACATAATCATACTGCAGGGAAGGGGGAAGAGAAGTGGGATGGATGCAAAGATGGGGAAGGAGGTGGGAGCAGAGCTAAATCCTAGCTTTTTTAGAATAGAGCTAGTAGGACAGGATTTCTGGTGTGTGTGTTCGTTGAACACATGGAGAAGGCACCCAGGTAATAGTGGGAGGGGCTGGTAGCAGTTGTCCCAGGGGACGGGAAACAGCCGTGGTTTGTTTTATAAAAAGCCTGAACATGCTATTTAGCTCTTTAAGCTGTGTCTCACTGTGGTAAAAATAATAAACTAAAAGGAAAGCACCTGGGTCTTGGACTTTGACCTGTGTTCTCCAGCACTGGTGGCCACTGGCAGTGGTCAGTCTGAACAGAGATGTGCCCTGAGTATATATGCACACCAGATTTTGAAGACTTCCTATGAAAAAAAAGTGTAAAGTAGCTTGTGATTTTTTTAATATTAATTACATGTTGGAATGATAATATTTGGGATATGTTAGGCCAAATAAAACAGATAATTAAAATTTCATCTTTTTGTTTTAAATGTGGCTACTAGCAAATATTAAATAGCATATCGGACTCACAGTCTGCTTCTTTTGGACAGCGCGAGTTAGCTAGAGCTGGGCTAGAAACCTAGTTTCGTGGGTGTCCTTGGGCTGGAGGTTGGGTGACTGGCCTTTTTGTCCTCGGTAGGAAAAGTCATGCCCAGCATACAAAGGTGGCTCTTGTTTTTCAGTATTTGGCCCTGTCTGGGTAGGTCTGCAGCTGCAGGCCAAGATGCTACCAGGATCTTAGATGAGCTAATAATGTGTTAATTTGAAATTTCAGGTATGGGACAAAGATCTGTTTATTTGGTTGTCAACATGGAGTTTATTGAATAACCGACTTAATGAGTTGGTTGCCCCGAGTCCTGCAGGAGGTCAGGTGCCTCGTGTGGGCACAGACCCAGCCCGGTCATTTCTAGCTTCCGTTGATGCTGTCAGGGTAATAAAGCCTTTTTAATAAGATCTCTAGTACTAATTGGTATGTTAGGTTCCATACTCGGGATAATCGTATGTTAACCCCAAGTTGAAAAGTCTGGAATGTTGAGTCATTTATGAAATGAACACCACTGGAATAAGAGTATTTCGGTGTTTTCTTTCCCAGCTGCAGCTTGGACAGCACATAGTATTCGATTCCTAGAGCTGCTTCTCTTAGCAGGCAGACACAGACTTCTCTGTGGGTGTAGACGAGCGTGCACGGTCAGGAGTGTCAGTCCCAGGTCCTCTCAGCTCTATGACAAAGAACAGAGCGCATTAAAGGAGATTATTATATGATTAAAGTGTAACTTCTATTGCCATAAAGGGCCTTGTGTTGTGACCTGGTGCCCACAAGACCCCGGCAGGGGAGCTACCCCATTTTACAGACGTGGACACAGTGCCAAAGTGGGGTGCTTTGTCAAGGTCACATGGTAAGCAAGTAGCAAAGCCTGGTTGTCGGGCTTCACTTGGCTTCCTTCTTGTATGCTGCACTGCCCCTGACTTGTGCTCTTTTTTTTTTTTTTTAAGATTTTATTTATTTATTCAACAGAGATAGAGACAGCCAGCCAGAGAGGGAACACAAGCAGGGGGAGTGGCAGAGGAAGAAGGGCTCACAGCAGAGGAGCCTGATGTGGGGCTCGATCCCATAACGCCGGGATCATGCCCTGAGCCGAAGGCAGACGTTTAACCGCTGTGCCATCCAGGCGCCCCCTGACTTGTGTTCTTATATAGTCAGGTCCACGCTTGCCTGGTATACGATTCTAAAGTCTAGAAAGCGCTAAAGTACCTTTAATATTTATTTATTTTTAAAAAAGATTTTATTTACTTATTTGACAGGGAGACAGCCAGCGAGAGAGGGAACACAGGCAGGGTGAGTGGGAGAGGAAGAAGCAGGCTCCCAGCAGTGGAGTCTGATGCGGGGCTTGATTCCAGAACGCCGGGATCACGCCCTGAGCCGAAGGCAGACGCTTAAGGACTGAGCCACCCAGGCGCCCTGCACTAAAAAATCTTAAAAAAAAAAAAGTTTTCAGCAAGCTCCTACTACAAAAAAACCTGACCTGAACTGACTGCAACCATAATTCCTCATAGTTTTCTCTGTAGAACTATTACCATGTTTATGACGCTGCCCCAGACCTGCTTGAGGGTGTTGACTAATATACAGCACACGTAACCTAGTACTTTTTAAAATTCCTTAAAATTCTGAAATCAAAAACATATCTTGTGCTAAGGATTTTGGATAATAGATTGGGGACTTGAATCCCAAAGTTACCTGTTTTGGGTTTGCTATAACTGAGCTGTAGATCCTGTTACCATTCCATGGCCAATGCATTGCCAAGACTTTGTGCTGACTAGCTACCCTTCTGTGTCTGCTTCTCTTTCTAGTATGTTGGATGATTTTTCTCATGAGCTGGAGAGCACTCAGTCTCGGCTGGACAATGTGATGAAGAAACTTGCGAAAGTATCTCACATGACCAGTGGTATGTATGGTATTTAAAGCTTAAGAATTCCTACTTAATTCTAGATGCACAGTCTACAGGGTTCTAATAGGTGTGTGCCTTCCGATCATCTCTCCTGTGGCGCATTTTGGGTTCTGCTTTCTGGTCAGAGAAGGGAGACTAGTACTCATGGGCCTGTCTGCCGCTTGTGGCCTGCACTGGAGAAGTGGTCTTTGTGTTCCCGCGCTGCACAAGGCTGCTGGTGTGGGTGGCTTTTCTCCTGGCGGATCAACTCTCTTTGCAGTTAGAAAATCCTTTCTTATTTAATTTTAGTTTTTCTATTTCCTTGCCAAAGTAGGGACGTTATTATAAAACAGTGATTAAGAAGCCAGTTACTGTTTCTCCTGGACTATCTTTTATTGAGAAACTCCTACCATTTCAGAATAAGGTGGCCTTACAGATCTAATTTAAATTGTTCTCATTGAAATCTGCAGTGAAATACTCCAGCAGGTTTGCACCAGGATGGGGATGAAGAAGTAACAGGTTTCAAATCAGTCACTGTGTAGGAAGATATGTTCCAGTGACTCTATTTTTTTTATTGCAACAACCCACCTCCCCTAGTACATTAGAAATAATGTGTTTTATTTTATTTTTTTAAGATTTTATTTATTTATTTGAGAGAGAGCGTGCAAGTAAGCGAGAGATAGAGCACAAGCGGGGGGAGAGGCACAGGGAGAAGCAGACTCCCTGCTGAGCAGGGAGCCCAATGCAGGGCTGGATCCCAGGACCCTGGGATCATGACCTGAGACGAAGGCAGACGCTTAACTAACTGAGACACCCAGGTGCCCCAGAAATAATATATTTTAAATCAAAGAAAATCCAGTATCTCCTTTTTCCTTTAGTTGCTGGGGGTGACTTGGTGAAGGGAGGACCTGAGCTGCTCCTTGAGGTGATGTAGGTATTCTTGAACCAGAGCACCCAGCTTCCCTTGGAACCTCCCCTGTTTCTTGACACAGCTCATTCTTTGGGTTTCCTCCCATCAGGTCTGTGTTACGGGATCTAATTGTTCAGCCTTTTGAGCTGAAACTTAAATACAAATGTATATTTGGTTGCCAGCACTTCAACTCATAGTCAAGTTCTAGAACAGTTGTCTGGGTCTCAGCTTCTTACCTGTAAAAAAAAAAAAAAAAAGGTTGATGCTTTCCTCTCAAGATCATTGTGAAGATTAAATGAAATAATATTAATTAATGTACAAGTGTCTAACAGTGTCTCCCATATATTAGTATTCAGTAATATGTGTTTTAAAATAATAATAAGGCAGAATATGGCCCTACGGGGCAAAGGACCTGTTCGATCCTAAACCGAGGGAAGCTCATGGCCAGACTTCCTTCCTTCTCTCTCTCCAGGGACAAATACCTTTATGCTTCCAGCAAGTCATTGCCTGAAGCAGACACCAGCTTAGTTCTTTCACACACTTGCAAAACCGCCTTCCGTATTCCTCTTTGTTCTCTCCTCTCCCACCTTCACCCCTCTACTTAAAAAAAAAAAAAAAATTAATGAAGTATTATATAACCAGTTGAAACACCAGGCCTCTCACTAGTGTATGTATTAGTCACAAAGTCAAGTAGTTACTTCAGCACCAGTGTTGTTTGGGGAAGAGCAAAGAACAAAGATACACTGTGTCTTTGTTTCTCAGCATTCCGGGGATGAATAATTTAGAAAAGTACTTGCATTGTGATAAGCCATTCAGTGTGTATAAATAGCACTGAGTCTTGCTTATGCTTTATTCTACTTTATCCTGAAAGAAAAGTTTGGGGAGCAAAGTGGGGCCTTCAATTATGTTTGTCTAAGAAAAAGAGCCAGGAAACAGAGCATTCAGCCTGAAAGGCCCTTCAGTTTGGACAGCTTGCCTGGGGTTTTCATTTTAATCTTTGCTCTCTCCCAAAAGAAAGCTCGCTCAGGGCCTTCCGCACGGTGGTGCTGGCTTCAGTCTGACAACGAGGCAGTTTGTATTTGTCTCTGTTCTCCTCTATAACTTTTGGGCAAGTTCACTACCTTTTAATCTGTTCTTAAAGTATATTAAGACACACTGAAGTTTGGTGAGGCGGTCACTGAGCGCGCACCGCACAGTTCTGGAGAGGAGGGCACCTGCCCTCCCCGTGGCTGGCGGCTCCACGGAAGAGAGCAGCCAGGATGTCACACCTGCCTTTTCGAGTGACCCAAGGAAAGTGTGTTCTGAGTGGGTACGGAGGTTTTCTTCCCCTCATTTTCCAAAATTCTGTTATCTTTTTTCTCTGGGGAAGAAAAATATACTGGAAGGGGGTAAAAAAACCTGCCATTGGCGTTCCCTTTGTTCCTGTCTGACGTTTTGAGGCAGGTCTTGACCTTGCCGAGCTGGTTAGGTTTTTCACTTGAGAGCACAGGAGCCTTTGTGGTCAGTACGCACCCTTCTGGGGAGAAGTCAGCTGGGGAGCAGCTCCCAGAGGTTACCTGGTTCGTGCTTCGAGCTTAGCACTGCCGAGGAAGATGGCTTTAAAAGGGCGTTTCTGGGTTGTGCTGGCTTGTGTGACCAACTTCTCGACAGAAACCCCGTTTATGCCGTTGTGGAAGAGCAAGTGATTGGAGGTGGGAGGGGATTGGGTAGAGACTGATGGAAAGCCAAAAAGTGGAAAACTGGTTCAATACTGGGAATCTGGGCTTGAGAATGCAGGGTGGAGGGAGGGGCAGGGATCTGTATGAGGCTGGCGGGTGGTTACAAAGCAGTTACCTTGACTGTTTTGTCCTGGAAGAATACTGACTGACATTTTAATGAGAGTGTTTTTAAATTATTGTAAACATTTTTAAATAGATGAAAAAATGCTAGACACTTATGTTTTCCTGGCCAGTGAAGCAATAAACAGATTGAAAATATTATCTGGGTAGGCCGAGTCGGCCTCCTGTGCCCATTGGACTAGTCCCTGTTGAGATAAGGAACTGACAGACTTGGGGTCTTTGCCCTCATCACAGTGAGTTTCTGACACAACTGAAGTAGAACAAGGTGACGGCCACTAAGAAGGTACTTGCTTGGCTTACTGTCAGTTGGTGGCCGTCTCTTGGCCGGTTCTAAGATTTTGTTCTCCATGAGATTTAAATAATTTAAGTGCTTGGTGTGTGGACTTAGCACTGCTTTGTAGAAAGTTTGGCAGTCTGTTTACCTAGATCCAGATCTTTATATAATGTGAGTCTCAATAGCTATGGGGTGCCCCAGTCTGCAGGCTTTCCAGTAAACTTTCGATGAATCAGCATACCTTTATAGCTCTGCTTAAACGGAGTGATCATTTCTAACCGTTGAACTGCGTTTTCATAGGCCAGTGAAATTCTGTTCTATCAGTCTGACCCTTTGTGGAGAACGCAGGACTCGCCTACGGAAAGACGGCGTGTTCTTTCTACACCGACACGAGTAAAGGAGGCATCCTGGCAGTGGCAGCATCCTGGGCCCCACGGCCAGCCTGGCCCAGAGCGTGTGAGGGATTCCGTGCTCACGCGCACAAAGCCCCGCCGGGCAGCCCCTGTGCAGCGTGAGGGCCCGTAGTCAGGGTTGTGGGTGCAGCTTGGGCTGCCCTGGGGCTGGTGTGGGCCCTCCTGCCCCTTGAGCCTCCTTGCTTTCAGCCGTTCAGATGGACTCTGGCCACTGTGCTTCCGGTGCTGGTCCTCAGGTGTCGGAAGGGCGG
Organism: Ailuropoda melanoleuca; assembly: GCF_002007445.2. Classification (NCBI taxonomy): domain Eukaryota; kingdom Metazoa; phylum Chordata; class Mammalia; order Carnivora; family Ursidae; genus Ailuropoda; species Ailuropoda melanoleuca. Next base: position 88,647,874 of record NC_048225.1, read on the forward strand.
AAAGTCCAGGGAAGATCTTCCGCTTCCACTGACTGGTAGGCTGTGTAAGTTCCTGGTGCAGTGAGAAGGAAGATCACTTCCTTCTTTCCTGACTGGGTGTGGGGGTCCTGCTGATCGTGCTCTTGCTCCCCAGAGCTGCTTTTTTAGCTCTTCGTTTCCTGAAGTGACCAGCAGGCGCTTTTGTCCTCTCTCCATCCTCCCATAGCGCTCACTGAGCAAAGGGCATGATTATTGTTGAATGAAATGATCTGACTTCGGTGGGGGAATGAAAGCTAACGGGCTTGGACCTGGAACGCCGATGCCAGCACCTTTCCAGGGACATGGTACCCATCAGCAGCAAGCTGAGAGCCGCAGATTTTAATGAAAGGCTTGAGCCGCAAAGCTTGTACTTACAGGAGGCCCGTTTCAGGGGCTGTGGCCACACACGCAGTGCTAGGCCGGGATACCCGGCCCCCCCGGGCAGCTCCGGAGCCTCTGTGCACCGGTCGTGCGCACATTCTGTCCCCTCTCGGCTTCAGGGCTTCCCCGTGACTGTACCTTGGGGACCGCGGAGTCGTGAGCGCTAACCCTTGTGTCCTGCCTTCCAGATCGGCGCCAGTGGTGTGCCATAGCCGTCCTCTTCGTGGTCCTGCTGGTCGTGCTCGTCTTCTTCTTAGTGCTGTGATGGTGGCCCGGCGCGGCTCCTCCTGCGCATGAACCCTAGGGGAGGCGGGAAGCAGCACCCCAATGTTGCCGTCTCCTCACACTCCTCTCTGGAAAACACAGCCTGCACTGACTTTCCTCCTTGTGACCCCACCACTGAGACAGCTGCTCCGACCCACCCAGCGCTGGCGAGGCCGCTGGGAAGAAGAAGCGGACAACTGTGTGCTCCTGGCACCACCTGTCTGTTCTGAGGACGGATCGCCACTGCTTCGCCCCCGGGGCCTCGGGCCCCCAGGACAGCCTCTGAGGAATCCAGAGAAGTTTGCAGCTCAACCAGCGCTTTGCTGTTGCTCATTCCACCCATCTTGGGCAGCTCTTTCCCCCAGCCAGACCCTCCCCCGGCTCAGACAGCCCCCGTTGTCCCATCCCGGAGAGCGCCGTCGGGAGTGCGGGCTCTGGGCAGGTCTCATTTCCCATTGCAGCAGCGGCCCGTGGCCCCCGAGAGCTGGTTGCTAATGGGGACGAAAGGCCCAGGAGCAGTTTGTGACAAAACGCAGTGATCCATTTTTCAGGGGTAAGTGCTGGGATAAAATTGTTTTCCAGGCTCATTATTCTGTGGTAGAAATACCTAATGGAAAATAATGGGAAGCACTAGGCTTTGGGGGTGCCAACAGCTGGTGGCTTGAACCGAAGGGAGGAGAGGGCAGCAGGACCCAGGGTTTGCACAGCTGAGGGAAGGGTGGGTGAGGTTGCTGGAGGTCAGAGCCTTGTCGAATTCATGTGGCTATCCCATTGCAACTCGTATTTTTCGGACGCCCCTTACCTGTATGGCTGCTGCGCAGCTCAGCCACCCACTTGGATGGTCTGGATTCACGTGGCCGGTTAGGTCATCCCTGTGGACTCTGCATGGGGGGTGGGGGTGGGGTGGGGTGCTTAGTACGTTGGCAATGCAGCCACGCTCACTCAGAAATCGTAATGACCAAAAAGGCTAGTTCTGGACCGGACTTCTCTTACCCTGTGAGTAATGGCAAGAATGGGTAGGTGCACTTGGGTGGGGTTTTTTTTTTCCCCTAAGATGACAACTCAGTTTTTTATTACCCATTCAAATAACTGAGCCAATCCAAATTTAAAGAACGGATGCTTTAATTGAGTTTTAGTAGCTGAAACTGCTGAGATGCTAAACTTCAAGCTTCCGATGACTTTTTAAACGCCTCCAGCGTCCTGGTGTCTGTAGGATATTTTTGTAACCTCCCCGATGCTGTCACCAATGTTGAAGCGGCAGCTGACCTGGAGCCCGGGGCAGCGGCCACGCTCTCCCCACTGCCTCCTGCACTGGGAAAGCACAGCAACGTCTGGATAGAGCTCTAGCTCTGACTTCCTGTTTCCTCATCTGTTGGGGGCCATTCCTTAGCAAACTTTTTTCTTTTTCCTTTTTTTCATGTTTTGTCTGTATTTCTTGGGGGGTTTTTTGTCGTTGTTTACTTGCTTTGGGCTTTTTCCCCCCTTTTTTGTGATTTGCAATGATGTACTCGCCCAGCTGACTTATGAATTGCACTTTTTAATAAATATTTGTAACAATTTTTTAAAGAAGGGTATTTTCTCATGGTTAGGATCATGATAGGTAAGGAAATCCGCCTCTTGACAAAAGCTAAAAGCAGATTTGTAAAACTAAAAGGGTGGTTGACATCCACGTTTACACTCAACTCTATTTGATATGTAAGTTATTTTTTTCAAATTAGCAAAAAAACTAGCAAAAAAATTAGCAAAAAAATTACTACAAAGGGCTTCAGACGTAGGGCACTAGATTATTTGTTTCACAAGTTTTAAGATTCATTCAAATAGTCTTCTCTAAACTTAGAACGGGGATGGTCCTTAGATTTGCATTAAAATGTAAAGGGCTTTGTTCACGGTAAATGGGGACCTTGTCTCAGTACTGTAATCCACACTCCGCATTACAAGAGGCAGCCGGCAGCCTAATGACCTATACTGACCTATACGATCATGCCATTTAAAAGCCATGCTATTCTGCTATTACCAGGTTTACTGTGCCCCACACAACTGTCGTGTGTGTCCATGGGGCTTGTTGGGAACGGAATGGCCTGGTCGTTTATGAGTAAGATGCTTCCCTGAAGTCGGGGGTGGGGGGGTGGGGGCGGCAAGTGGTGTGACCCAGAGACTTAATAAGTGTCTGGATAGATTTGGAATCGGCATGATGACCTCACTTAATTTCAAGTGTTTGCTAAACAGTGGCTATTGTAGACCAGACTCCCCGTGAATCTGACTGGGGAATTATTTAGGAGTTTACTTAAGTATACAAGCAGGGCCGGCATTCTCCCCGTGGGTGCCACTGTCTCCACGCCTGCGCCTCGAAGGAACTGCTTTTTGACAGGCAGCCTCTTACTGGAATGGTCCGCGCTGGTTCTTCCCCCAGCAGAGCTCCTGGCCCAGGGGCGTGATCCTGGGTCAGACCCTTTGTGCCAGCTCAAAAGGCAAACTGGGGCAGCCCAAGGGAACCAGCCAGGGGCGTAGGTTGATTTTTGAGGACAAATGTTTCCTCATCTGCGATCCTAACACTGCCAGGCTTTCGGGGCACCTCCGTGGTCCCCCTGCCCGTAAAATGGGGAGAGAAGTAGACCCTGGTGACCCTCAGCCCTGCTCAGAGGCACATCCTGTAGCCTATGGGCTTGTTGCTGCAGCCTCTGCGCCTCGGCACATACTCATCATGTCTAAGGAACTGGCAGAATGTGATGGATAGAAGAGAGCTGGGCTTACGTTTGTCGGCTTATTGGAAGAACTTTTTCTAATCAGCTGATTTGGGGGTAGATTGGGGGAATGAACCACTGAGAGGCATTAAGTTTGCCAGAGTGGCGATCCAGCTGGAAAACTGAAATACCTTTAGTTTTCAGTCCTGATCTCTCATCTTGCCTTTGTGTGGGCTGCACACGCGCCTCGCTCAGGGTGCCCGCCGCGCGGGAATTGGGAGTCGCAGCGTGGGTGTTACACGAGGATCTTCACGCCAGAGCCGAAGGGGGAGAAACTTGGTCGCTTGCCCATTATTCTCTGCTTTTAGCCAGAGTTAAACAGACTGATGGGTCTGGTAGCCAACCACTTGGCAACTCCCACTCCTTCTCACCTCGTGAGATGCAGGGCTGTGAAGAGAAATCTAGTCTAACTCCAACAGAAATCTGTCTCTGTGAAGCGTTTTACCTTCTGTAAGTGAAGGTGGCAGAGCCAAGATCTTTCTTTTGGTAATTTCCCCGGCTATAAAGTGAGACTGTTACCTTTCTAGAGAATTCGTAGCGTTTGAAGACGTAGGAACCGAGTTACACGGAGGAGCTGCTTTTCGGCTCCGTGGGCTTGGACTGCCGGCTTCACCTGGAGCTGCAGGGTGAACTTGGAAGCCGAGCCGCAGGGCGCCGGCCCGGGAAGCGGAAGTTGTAAAGCACGGCTCCCGCTGCCTCCCTCTTTGTCTTCCTCTCGCTGGCATTTCTTTCCCTCCCGGGTTTTTTAAGAATAACGTTTTCGAAAAGCATGTTCTTACTCCATCAAGAGCAGAGAGAGGTGAAACCTGGGGGCCCGCAGACTTCCAGCCCCTCTGACGTGCAGCGTCGTCCCCGACCAGAGTCCATGCGGGAAGACGGCGGGGACGCAGCAGCGGGCTTCTCCCCGGGCCTCTGCTTCTGAGTGGGGGCAGCTGCGTCACCAGGCTGGTCTGTCCGGCTGTCCTTGCCCGGCTCCTGGCCTTCACAGCCATGCTTGCGCTTAAAGCGAAGTCTTACTCTCGCCAGGCCCGCGCCAGTCCTTGTACGGAGGCGTGGGCACCGGCCTTACCGTGGTTCCTTGCTGGGACGCTCGCTGCGAAGCTGTCGTTGGGTGCCGGGTCCAGAAAATCAAGGCAGTTTCAGAGATGAGTCGAGCACAGCTCCCCCGATAGACGCGGGGGTCATGGGCTGCGCTGCGTTCTGGACTTGGCCCCAGGGAGCGCGTGCACGGTCTGCAGTAAGTGACCTCGGCAACGTCACAAGGTAGGCTGATCACTGTGACCTGCCTTGCGCACCCCCCACCCCAGCCATTTGGTGTTGTTTGCTTTTGGACAGACACTGAAGCTCTGAAGGCTCCCGAGGGGCATTGGCCGTCTTGCTGCCTCTACCTAAGGCAGGAGTTCTTCATTCTGTTCCAGTCTCTACCGATACAGGTGTGTGGCGAGGCGGGGAAGAAAGAGAAAGAAATTGGTTTCCCTGTGACATAAGCTAATGTGTTGGTGCTGTTTTCCTTCCCATGTGACCTTTGTCCAGAAATGCCCTTCCCCAAGGCTGTGTAGGCGGGAACTGTGCTGAGAGGGTGACTGTCCCCGTCACCTGCCTGTCTGCTTGGCATGGACCTATGAGAAAGTGTATTTTATCCTTTTTTTTTTTTTTCAAGTTTATGAGTTCTTGAACCCAAAAGCCACTTGGATTATCCCCGGGGNTTTCCCCCGGGGGGGGGGGGGGGGTGTTAGAACTAAGACCACCCAGCCTCATTGTTCACTGAGCAAAGCTCTGGGGCCTTGTGCACCCCCCGGTGGCAGCCCGGCGCTCCACACAAGCCGGGTGTTCTGTCAGCCCTGGCCTGAGACCACGCGCACCGTTCTTTCTGCGCTGCAGAAAGTAGTTTTTAGCTGAGACCCTGCTCCTCAGTGGGAATTGCAGCCCTGTAGGTAAAGTCCGCCCTGGGAGAGGCAGACATCCGAGTCCTACCCGTGCAGGGCATGGAGAGGCCAGCCAGGTGTCCCCCACTAGAATAAGTTACTGGAACTTGCTTGTAAGCTTGACGTGGCTCCATCCTAGCTTGACCCAGGCTGGGAGAATGCCCTGGGTGAGGGTGGCCTGGAAGCCAGGAAGGGGCCAAAGACAGCAAGCTATAAATGATTGTGGATTCATTTCTTATAAGTGGAAAAATATGCTTTCACTGGCTCATTTGTAATAGAAATTAGTGTAATGAAAGAAATCCAGTGTGTGATACGTGGCCGTACCCGCAGGACTAAAGCATTGTATTTTTCCTCGAAGGATAAACAACCTGCAGTGTTCCATTTTTAAATAAGAAGGTACAAACTAAAGAAGTGAGATCAAAGATTAGAAATGCAAATGCCTGGGGGATTTCCAGATGGTGCCCCCCCCCGCCCCCACCCCAGTCCCCAGTAGAAGAACCTGGTGGTCCTGGTGTCAGTTTATGCCTCTCGCCACAGGTAAATGCATTCTTGCTTTTTCTGCAGGCCAGGTCTCCAAGTGTGGTGTGGGCCTAGCCACAGCGGCATCAGCCCCGAGCTTGCAGGAAATGCAGGTTCTCAGGCCCCCCTCAGCCCTGCTGAGTCACAAACTCTGCGGAGTTCACAAGCCCTCCAAGGGGGTTCTGACGCCCAATCTGGTTTCAGAGTCACTGCTATTGCATCGTGGAATTTAGGCTACATTAAACCATCCCTGCATAATAAAACCTCTTTCACAGCTTTGCGTGTAATCCTGACATTAAACAAACTGATGACACTATACACTTGAAAACTTTTTAAAAATACTTGTGTAAGAAAAATCTCAACTAGCCGTCTTTCAAAGTGGTATTTTTTACACCCTAAAGTCTCTCAGTAATGTTTCTTACTTCTGCTCTTGAAATCATGTTACAGCTGTACAAAGAATACTGTTCAGTATTAAAAGAGAAATGGAGAGACCATGACCTTTGTCTTGGGTTGTTTTTAAGTTCTGTTGGTTTTGTTTTTGTCTTTGTTTTTCTTTCCTTTCATCCCTACACACAGTGCCCTCCTTCTGNCCTTCCCCCCCCCCCCCCGCCAATAAACACGGACATGTGCGTATGCCTGCGGTGGGGAAAGTGTGTGGCTGTTGGAAGATCTGAATTATTAATTGTGCTTTCTTTGGCTGGGCAAGTCACATGTATTACTAAACCCCAAAATAACCACACTATGTACAGCACAGTTTCAGTTGGGACAAGGAGTGTGTGGGGAGCAGAGAAACAAGAGCGCAAACAGACCTGAGTCTTTTATTTCCCCCCTCACCAAAGTGAGGGCCAGCAAGAATATTGGCCGTCCCGGTTGGCGGTTGAAAGAACCTGCCTTCAGTTCTGTGTGGGACAAGGTGACAAGGCTACAGAAGCTCCTTAAGGACAGGGACCTTCGTCATTCCATTTGTCATCATCCTCACTCCTATTAACTGAACACCTTCTATGTGCCTGGCACTGTTCTAGGTGCTTTGTCTGTGCTAATGTTGATGATTCTTTTTTTTTTTTATATGATCTTTTTTTTTTTTTTTAAAGATTTTATTTATTTATTTGACAGAGATAGAGACAGTCAGCGAGAGAGGGAACACAAGCAGGGGGAGTGGGAGAGGAAGAAGCAGGCTCATAGTGGAAGAGCCTGATGTGGCTCGATCCCATAACGCTGGGATCACGCCCTGAGCCGAAGGCAGAGGCTTAACCGCTGTGCCACCCAGGCGCCCCTAATGTTGATGATTCTTAAAACGGCTGTATGAAAGTGAAGTGTCCTCAGCTAATACTATCTCGGATGTGCAGATGAGGACACTGGGACACAAGTAATTTCTGAAGGTCACACAGCTGATGAGAGGCAGAGTCACTTACTATGCCCCCAGCACCTAGCACAGAAATTGGGACATCAGTCCTTCGTCAGTCCCCAGCTTGACTTCCCCAAATGTAACAGGCAGCTACAAGGCTGAGGGTTCTGGACCAGCCAGCACCTTGACCCCACTGGTGGCTCTGCTGTGCAGCAAAAGAATGATTTACTGTCTTTCAAAAGGTCCCCCACTGGCTACAAATCTTACATAAAACTCACTGACGATACAAGACCAGACCTGAGGCAGAAATGAAACTCGCAGGAAGGGAAGGCCTGTGCGTACTGCCGTAATGTTGCACTGTCCATAAACTGATCTATAAACCATGATCCTTAGCACCTCTGGGGTGTCACTTGTCCAGAAACACCTTCTGCCCAGGTGACACTGATAACTCCATTATCAGGGGCGCCTCCATTTGGTGCAAATGCAGGCAGAGCCTGAGCACAAACATCCCCACCAATATACCTCTCAGCCGGTGATGTGTTCCAGAAGCTTGGATGTGAGAAATCCAAATCCAACCTTTCTGACCTCTGTAATGATACTCCCTTTCCTCGCCGCACCATTCGATGCATCCTGTCTGCTTTCACAAAAGTTCCAAGATTGGCCAGCCTTTGGGAAGGGGTCATCAACTCATAGGAAAACATTTCTCAAATTTTATATCAATTAGCAGCTGAGACTCCTAGCTAACACTTGAGAATCTGATGGGCTGGCAGGTCTTTGAGCAAGGCATCTGGGACATGATGAGGAGTGAAATTTCTGTCTTTAAGTCCCACAACCCCATGAGGGAAATCCTGTCAGGGCCCACTTTATACCTGAAAAAAGGCATGGAGCAATTAAGAATTTGCCCCAGGGTTCTGTGAGGAAGTGGTAGATCAGAATGGGTTTGGACCCTTACGAGGCCAGCCTCCCTTCAGACAAAAAAGGCACCGTTCAGGGGCACCTGGGTGGCATAGCGGTTAAGCATCTGCCTTCAGCTCAGGGCGTGATCCCAGCGTTATGGGATCGAGCCCCACATCAGGCTCCTCCACTATGAGCCTGCTTCTTCCTCTCCCACTCCCCTGCTTGTGTTCCCTCTCTCGCTGGCTGTCTCTATCTCTGTCGAATAAATAAATAAAATCTTAAAAAAAAAAAAAGGCACCATTCAGATTTGAAGGGTGGCAAGCATCTCACGAAGCCATCTTTCTAACTGGAGGAGCGGCAAAGCCGAGGCGAGGACAAGGAATCCGAAGAGCTGTAGTGCGAGTCAGCGGTGGATTGAAGCACAAGCTAGGAGTGCCGGAGGTAAAACCTGGACACCAGGTGCCTTGGACTTGACCACGTCTCCAATCCTATAGGCCCACTGTAGAGTTCGAGAAGTCTACTCGTCAAGGACCTCAAGCAGGTCAGCCTTGCCGATAAGATGTTTTGGAACTTTTATTTGGCTGGAAATGTGCAAAAAGTAAGTGAGCCAAACTCATCACATGAACTCAGAAAAGCCTGGAGACGCAAGCTGAGGAGCCCAGGGTGAGAAGCAACGCTGTGGCGTCTGAACGCCGCTGTGAGCGCCCACGGCTGCCAGCGTTCCTTGCTCCTGAGCTAACACAGAGCTTGGATGGAGGCCGGTGAGCCCACGGCTGGCTCTTCTGGGAAGCCTTTCTGCTCACCAGGTGGAGTGGGGCCTCCTGCCTGGGGCTTCCATTGTAGCCCTTGGCACACTGGTTTGTCTCTTTTCATAGCTGTAGCTGTCTCCACCCTGGGGACACGGGCATCCCAAGGGCAGGGCAGGCCTCTCCCCAGTACCTGGCACCTGACCAGACCCCTAAGGACAGCCCCACACTGCGAGTTGGGGCCTAAGCCCAGATTGCAGAAGGACAAGACAAAGGCAGGCCCAGCGGGCAGCCAGGCAGCCACAGGAGAGCCCCGATGTCCTCCAGGCCTGGCAGGGCAGCTGTTACAGCCTGGCTCCGTGGGCAGAGATTCAGAGCCAATGCCAGCAGCCCCTTCCTCGGGCCCAGGACTCTGACCTGGCCAAGCCCACAGCCTGAGAAAGCTGGGCAGCGCTTCTTGCCAAGGAGGGCTGTTGCCATTTCTAAGCAGGTGCTCTGGCTCTATGGGAAGGAGGGAAACTTCAGAGAGGATGGGTGGGGGGCGAGGGGGGGGGAAGGAAGGGGATCCAGTGACAGCAGGGCCTTTTGAATAGCTCCAGAACCAGCCTGGGGATTTGGGGTGGGAAATGGGTTGAGCAGATGGACGAGGGAAGTCCAGTTGTTGCCAGGTGAGTTCGGTGGAGGATAAGTGAGAAATTTTATTTGAAAAGAGCCAGAGTAAAGAGCACTTGTACTTGATTATATGGGGGCTAAGGAAAGAGGGCCAAAGTCAGCATGCAGGTGTCCTGGAATGGTTCCCAGGACACGCACCTCTGACATTTCTGAAGGTTACCAGGGAATCCCAGGTGGATGAGGGGAAGGATGTTCCAGCAAGGGCATACGAAATAAGCAGCACGAAATGGGTGAGTGCGTGGATCTAGGGCGTGGCCAGATCAGGGAACCAACAGCCCAAGTTCCTGCTGATAAATACCCACCAGGGAATCCCACTGCACCCACACCTGTTTGGAGGAGCAGGAAGTCCAGTCACATCATTATACCCTGCCGCTGGGACACGGGCCTCTCAGCAACAAGGGTGTAGGATCAGGAATGCCTCTTCCGGGGTGCCTGGGTGGCACAGCGGTTAAGCCTCTGCCTTCGGCTCAGGGCGTGATCCTGGCGTTATGGGATCGAGCCCCACATCAGGCTCCTCCGCTATGAGCCTGCTTGCTTCCTCTCCCACTCCCCCTGCTTGTGTTCCCTCTCTCGCTGGCTGTCTCTATCTCTGTCGAATAAATAAATAAAATCTTTAAAAAAAAAAAAAAAAGAATGCCTCTTCCCTCAGGGGCCAGTCACACTCAGCCCAGGAAGGTTTCCACAGCCTCCTGATGCAGGGTGCCACCCCAAGAGGTCCACCCGTGGAGTATGGGGTATTGGAGGCAGAGGCCAGAGGCAGCCTCCCCCAGCTTTAGCCCCAAAGGCGTGTTTTTCATGCCCTCTGGAGCAGGGTCTTAAGGACCCTTTAAATTACAACTCAGGACACCCCGCCCCCACCCCCACTCCCCTGGAAGAGGCCGTTCTCAAACAAAACCTACGTTTGCCTTGTGCAAAGCACTGATATATATTTTTTAATGTTTGTCTCAACTCACAAAATAGATTTTGTGACCCATGAGTGGGTTACGACTGCATTTCCTAAACACTGTTCTGAGAAGTGATCTGCCCACCTCCTTCCTCCCACCCCCTGCAGGGAGGTGGGAGCACCAGTGCCAGTTCCGGGAAGGAAAACTGAAGCAAATCCTTCAGCCCGCGCTGGTGAAGGTCAGCGGCAGGGTGGGCCCAGCAGGGAGCCCTGGGCCACCTTTGCACCCTGCCATCTGTGAGGGCCAGGATGAGTGCTGGAGGGCTTCCCGGATGAGGTGAGCCCCACAGGGTCCCAGGAGGGAGGACGCGGAAAGGCTGGTAGTTGCAGAGGGCTGGGTTCAAATCCAGCCTCCGCTAGTTATACAAATGGCCTTGAATAGATGAGTAATTTACCCTGAATCTCTGGCCCCTAGTTTGTAACCCGAGGTAAGTATTCCCTCCCTCGAAGAGTTACTGGAAGGATTCAGAATTGAATCCTTGATGTTCCCAACAGAGCTCTGGAGTATTTGAGGAGCAGACAGAGCAGGCTGGGAGATGCCACAGTGACTGCACCCCTTCAATTAACCTTGATTTCCAAAAATCGGTTTCTCCCATCCTGCCTGAGACTCGGGACACTGCGAGCACCGGGTCCCCATTCCTGCGCCACCCCCATGCGTGCGGGTCCTGAGTCACCTCCCATCCCGCCCGCCGGCTGCATCCAGCCAGGCGCGGTCACCATGCAGTCCTCCGGGCTTTCCGCCCCCCGCCCCCGCCCTCGCCCTCCCAGCCGTGCGTCCTTCGGGCAAAGTGGGGGGGAGCCTCTTCCCGGCCTCCTGAGGCCAGTAAGGTGTCCTGCGTCTGTTGGGGGCTGGGGGCGTCTAACCGGCCCCCCCACGCTTCCCGAGCTTCTGGCAAACCCGGCTGCAGCCATCCTGCGGCTCTAACCAGTGCGCCCGAAGCCCCGGCCCCCGCCCGGCCCCCGCTGAGGCCGGGAAGGACAGCAAGGCGACGGCGGCGGGAGGGCGGGAGGCGCGCGACAGAGCAGGGAGGGTGCCACCTGCGAACTGCGGGTCCCCGCGGGGCCGACCCGCGCCGCCGGTCCGGACTTGCCGGCTACCCGCGCTCCGAGCGGAGAACCCGGCGGGGAGGGCGCGGGGCGGGTGCCCGCGCACAGTCGCCTCCTGGTCGCTCGCCCGCGACCGACTTCGGTCCCCCCTCCCAGGTCCCCCGGCGACGGCCGCGCGCTGCGTGGAGATGGGCTCTGGCCTCCCGCCGGCCCCTCGTCCCTGAGAAGAGGCGCCCTGAGGAAGCGACGGCGGCAGCGCGGCCGGCCCACGGCGGCCCGTCCCTCGCAGGCCCGCGCGCGCCCCACGGCTTCTGCTGCTCACCGTACTCCCCACCCCCACCTGTCACCCTAAGGATATTGTCCTGCCACTTGCTGTTCTGTGTAGTCCCTCCCTCGGCTGCCGTCTGTGGCGAGATGCCGGGCACAGAATACCAACAGCGTGCCCTGGGGTGGGGGTGGGGCTGTAGGTTAGAAACGGAAAAAGCCACACCTTCGCACAGGCTGTTTGTGTCCTTTTCCTCATCCTTCCTGTAAGTTCCTACTCATGTTACAAACCCTGCGTGGGTGCCCCTTGTCGGTAAGCCTCCCTCCCCCGCGATGGCTGACCTACCCCAGGCTGCCCACGCCAGGCCGCCTTGTAAGGTTTGTGTCTCCCCTAGACTGTGGCCACTTGAGCCTGACCCTCTCATCCCCCCGAGCTCCTGTCTTGGGCCTGGCTCCTAGTTAATACACTAGGAACATTCTGATGGTTGTGCGGGTGACACAAAGCCAACCTGGCGAGGAGTTCCTGGGGCAGAGGAGATGGGGACGGTTGGACAGGTGTCCCACCCACACAAGTCAGGGACCCTGGCACCACTCTACTCAAGAACTGCAGGTCTACTGCCCACACAGTCCAGTGTCTACTCCCCTCTGACAAGCCTTTTACGGGGGTGTGGGAGGGGCGGCAGCAGGAGTGGGCCCTGCGTTAGAGACACCAGGTCTGAGGGCCCTGTCATTGTGTCAAGGATCGCCATCTGTGTAAAGGAAGATGAGACACACAGAATACCAGGCAGGTCCATTTTTTAAGGACTAAATGAGATGTGTGGAGAGCTTGGCCCCGCCTCCCCCTGCTCAGGATTCCTCAGAGAACTTTCCCGGCCTTGTCCCAGCTGAAGCCCCCTTCTTCTCTTTCCAGTTGGAGCCGGAAGGGCATATTATCCATGATCACCATCCAGGGAAAACAGAGGTGCCTTTGCCCCAGAAGCTTTAATTCAACATGGAACTTCATGACGTCAAGGCCAGAAATTGGGGTACAGGAGCTGCCACTGTTTCCCCACGACTGTAGTTTCTGACATGGGGCCATTCCCAAGTTTTGGGGGCCCAGGGTGCTCTCTGAGATGTCCCAGCACCCTCTTCACACCCTGCAGGCCCAAACGCTTGTTCCACTGCCTCCCCAGTTCACCTGCTGGCTCCTTCCCACCCTCCCACGTTCCCCACCCCAGGCGGCTCAGTCTTCCAGGCCCGCCCTAGCCTCCAGGGGGCAGTAAAGAGGGGTTTTAACAGGCTCTGGCAGGTAAGGCCTGGAACTGGGGAACACCACTACACACTCTGCAGCATTGCCGGCCTCCTGCCCCATCACCTTTCCCTCAGGCCACGTGTGCCTTTCAGTGACCTTGCCCACTGCAAGCTTCTATGACACTCATTTTAGTGAAGGCTGTGTGTTTTACAAGTTCTACAGCAGCCTTCAAGCTGCCCTCTGCATGCCGCCGAGGATCACCTACCCAAAGCCCCTAGCTCCATTCTGTCTTCTGTTCAGAAATGCACCTTGCCCACGGCTCCTCTCCCAGCCAAAGGGCTGTCTCTGGAGGCCTCTGCATCTACCCTGGCTGTCACCCCAACCCCAGGTGACTGCCCCGGCCTTCCGCTCTGGCAGGCCCAACACAGCTCACTGCTGTGCCCGTGGCCTCCCTCCCTCTTCCCCCATCCCAGGCCCATGCTCTTGGCCATTCAAAGTCAAGTGAGCATCCAGCCCAGAATTTAGCGACTCAGAGTGAGAGAAGCTTCAGCTTTGCTTTTTAATAATTTAAGACTGACACATGGCCATCCACTCCCAGAGAGTCCCAACCCTTTGGGCCTAGAGCTGGGAAGCACCCGGGTGGAGAGCCCATCCCCCTGCCTGTACCCTGTCATTGCCCTCCCTGCCGACCCACCTGCAGGTGCCATCAGGGAGTCTGGGCAGAGAGCTGGTGGCTGGAGACAGCCTGGCACAGCTGCAGCCTGTACCCACACTCCACCGGAGAAGGCAGGCCCTCCCCCCCCAGTGCCAGCCTCGTCTGGGCAGAGGCAGAGGGCAGGGGAATGGGGGAGGGGTGGGCCAGACCCACTGGCCACAGCTGCACTTCCCTGACATTTGTCTTGGGTTCATTTTTCTTCCCCTTCAACTTTATATATCACAAAAATTTCCCAGAGATTCTTAATATTCTGGCTACCAGATAACATCTCCCAGATGTTCTCACGCCAGACCACATGTTCCAATTTTTGGTTTGGAATATATGGCCAACAGCTTTAAGGCTGTTACGCTAGGACACTTTGCCCATTTCCAGAAAAAGAGCAAAGGTGTCGAATGGGACATGGAAGACATGAGACTTTAAAAGCAGGCTCAAGGCCAATATGGCCAAGCACTTTCTTTGGTTCTGGAGTGTGGAGAATCTCTCTCCTCCTCCTGCCGACAAAGGTACAGAAAGATATTGCCACCACTTCCGGCACGGAAGGAGATCCATGTTTTCTTTCCCCACTTTGGCATAAATTAACATCCTTAAACAAAACACACCATCCTGCCCTCACCCTACACAGCCAATCCCAGAAGCCCGCTACAGCCTAAGGGATTACACTCCACCGTGATCTGTTTTGGTCCACGAAGCAGCTTTGTGCAGTGCATTTCCAGCCGTCCTTCCTGGGGCAGGTCAGGGCTTCTGACAGTGAGGGCAAAAGCAGCCCTTGGTCACTGAGGGACAGGCCTCTGCCTCAGCACCCGGACCGACAAGCTCTCTGCGTGGGCCAGGAGTTCCTTAATGTGAGCCAAGCCCAGCCCTGCAACCTTGGCCCCATTCACCTCGAGGATCTCATCCCCTACCCCCAGCAGCCCCGAGTACAGCTTGGCCATGCTCGCATCAGCCATCTCCTGCACGTAGAACCCTGCAAAGGAAAACAGAACAATCGAACACATGAAATCCAGAGACTGCAGCTCTGTGGGAGGCTGACCAGGTAGGCGCTGTTTAGGGCGGGGGGGGGGGGGGGGGGGGGGGTCGGGGAGCAGGTGTTCGTATGGGCCACTGCTCCATGCATGTGCACCCGCGCGCACACACACACACACACCCTCATTGTTCTACCTCCCAGTGATAACTGGCTTTCTACATAGATACAGTGGCCCGTCCTCATGGTATCATTTCATTTCTCTGTCTCTTTTAAAAAGCTGTACAAATAATGCTTTAATAAAAGAATGCTTTAAGCAGATAATGCTTCGAGCAGTTTTTATTCGTGCATACCCCTGGGTGAATGAGGTAATCTTATCTTTTTCTGAGATGAGCTTTGATTGTAGAATAGGAAGGAAACTGATGTTTAAAAATTAAGAAAAAGCCCTACTTCACGCCTGCCACTGGGTGGGATTCACAGATATGACCCCGTTGCTGTCTTCAAGTAGTTGGAGCGGTGGGAAGGTATCACTGGAGTAATGCACATGGCTGAGCTCAAATCCAAACCCGGTTTGCTTCATATTACTATTAGGACCAGCCCTGGCCTCAATCTTCCTCAGAGGTGGTTCCTCACTGGGATTTGGAGGCATCTGGGCAAAAGCCCAGGAAACACAAAAATCCCACCCCCTATTTAAAGCCATGGTGGCTCACTTGTCCCTTATCCACACACGCCTTGTCCCCCACACTGCCCCTAAGAAGGCCCTTGCTGGCCAGTATGACCTCCCCTGGGTCTCTTAGGTGCAGAGTGAGCCTGGGCAGAGCCTACTTCTTCCCCTTTACCTGGGCCTGACTGGGGAACCCGCATCACTGGAGCAGGCTCTGTGGGGCCTTGGGGATGGCTAGCCTGAGTTCCCCGGGATGCTCCTGGCCACACGTGCAGTTGAGTCCTGCGGAGGGACCCCTCTCACCTCAACTTCCTCTGAAAACCTTCCAGACTCCCCTTCAGCGAAGAGAGTGAAGGCTCTTACAGGGAAAGCTGGGCGCCACCCCGCCCCCACGATGAGCGAATATAGGTGATCTGAGAGCACAAGGCCAGGGTGAGGACAGTGTGCAGCTGGCAACACCTGCAGAATGCAGGGGGGCCGCTCAGGGCCACCTTAAACGCCCTCACGGCTCCCCAGCCCAGGCCTTTCCTTAGAAAGGGCCTGAGAGGGCCTCTCCTCTGGTATCTTGGTCTCAGGCCTGAAGGCCTTTAACACACTTGGACCAGCGTGGGATGTCCTGCCTCTGCTCCCCCCAGCCCCACAGGAGCTCTGTTCAGCCCAGCTTCTGGCAAGCCTTCCAGAGCAACCCTCTGAAATGTGGGTTTGAAGGCACTGAAATCTCCTCCCAGCTCTGAGTCTAGCAGAACCAACCTCCTGACACAATCCCTCTCCTGGGTCTGACATGTGGAACTCTCTCCCGGGGCTTCTTGGCCAAGCCGAGCCTTTGCTGCCAGCTGCCTTCCTCCTGACGGGGTATGCCTGCCGTCTCAGCTGCGCGAGGCCTTCCTCCCAGCCCCTGGCCTATCTCTGACCCCTCCTGTCCAGTGCTGTCGCCACTTACCTGCCCCGACTGCATGCTGGCGGCATGGAGAGAGGGCAGGTGAGGAGGGGAGGGGTGGCATCTACAGAAACAGCTACTGTAAGCAGGACATGCATGTGGGGAGCCACGAGAAACCCCAGAAGCATGTAGCCAGAGCTGGACCGGACACCGATGTCGTGCCAGCCATCCTGGGGAGACTCCGGGGCAGGCTCCACAGCGGAACGTCATGGCAAAAATATGGCGGAGAGACTGCTGTTGTAGGTATTTATTGTCTGCTGGAAATGGCCTCCGTTAAGCATGTCTGATCTCTCTCTGAGCTCTCATGTGCTCGTAGAGCCTCAGATGTGACCGCCAGCAAGTTCCCGCCAGCACCCTGACGTTTCAGCGAGGAATGCAGACCAGCCCCAGCTCACGGCCCCTCTGAGGCCCAGCAGAAGGGACCCCTGGCTGCTGGAGGAAGGTCTGTGGCCAGGAGGCACCAACACCAGTCATGTTCCATGTGCCCGGGTACCTCTGCGGGGCATCTGATGGCCAACAGCAGCAGCAGGAGCAGGGCACCACCTGGGCAGGACAGGGAAGAGCTCGTACCAACCCGGTGCCCTGGAGGGCAGGTGAGGGCAGAGCCCCAGGAGCCCTTGGTCATTAGAGACCCCTGCACATCAGACATCAACTCTGGACTGTCTGCAAAGCAGCCAGCGGGACTTTGGGGGCGGCTGCAGGGCCGAGCACAGTGCCCAGTTGTGCGTGACCTCACATGGACGGCTGCTATAGATCACGGTGGTCCCTGTCGGAGTTCTGCCCCCCAAATACAAATTCTCTTTGTGAAGAGGGAAGGGAAGAAAAGTGCCAAGCACCTTCCCACGTACCTCACCGGACGCTCCTTATAATTCTACAGGCAGGTTTGAGTATCTTCAGTTTACAGGTGAGAGAACTGAGGCTCAGAGAGGGTAAGTAACCGGCTCAGGTCACACAGCCAGCAGAGGCTCTGGAGTACAAACCGTGCCATGTCACCCAACTCTCTGCCCCTCGGGGAGGCCTGCCTCCCCTCACCTGAGGAAAGGGGGAGCTGAAGGAAAAGGTGGAGTAGCTAACAGCCCGCCAGCTTACAGGTTCACAAATGCCATCTCCCCGTGAGGACAGACACTGTACGCCTCTGAGCTCCAGAGTGGGGAGACACCCGTCCCCTTCCTCTCACCCTCACACAAAATCCGTCAGCAAACTGCGGCAAACTGCCTTCAAGTCAAGCTGACTGCAAGCACTTCTCACATCCCCACTGCCTCCCAGTCCGGGCCACCGCCGCCAAGTCTTTCCACCCAAATAGCTTCACAGTGGGTCTCCCTGGTCCCCCTTCGACCCACTGGCGTCTGTTGATGGTCAGCAGCCAGGCAGTGACACCGTTCCAAGGGCAAATCAGAGCAGTTCATCCGGGCTCCGCGCCCCTGCCAGCCCCAACTCCGCGGGGAGGAGAGGCACCGTGCTTCTGAGCTCCTCGCCCTCTCTCCCCGCCGCTGCCCTGTGCAGATCAACCCTGCAGGCCTCGGGACAGCCAAGCTCATTCCCAGCCTCAGGCGGCCTGCACTGCTCTTCTCCAGACACCAGCCGGCTCCTCCCTCACGCCTGTGTCTGCTCCCGTCCTCTGCTCAGAAAAGCTGCCCCACCTGCACTCCTGTCCTCGCACTGTCGGGCCCTCAGCCTGCTTTGCTTGGGTTTGCGTCTTCATACTCTCTGCTATCCAGCACCTCATTTGGATAATAAATAAAAACGTACAGCCTGTCTCCCTCCCTGGAATGTGGGCTCCTGAGGACAGGGTCTTTTCCCTTCCATTTCCTGCCGTCTACCCAGTATCTAAAATACCTAGTAGGTGCTCATGGTAAACCTATTGAAACAATGAACGATGGAACAGAGGTAAGAACTTGCTGCAGTCTGCAAAGCTGGCAGCAGGCAGATTTTTCCCCAGGTTACATGACTTTGACCTAGGAGACTACAACCCAGGACTGAGCCCTCCCTGGCAGAGCGCAGCCAAGCCAGGATCCCTGGGAACGTACTGCTCTGGAGCCAGGGCTGCAGGAGGGGCCAGGACGCACAGCCGGGCAGGCACACTGCACACACCCAGACACACTCGGAGATGGAGGGAGGAAGCCGTTACACACACAGCCGCATCAAAGGGCTCGTGCAGAACCAGCAAGCATAATCTCCCTCGGGCACTCCAGCGAAAAGGCAGCCTTCGGGATTCCGGTTTCAGGATGTCAGCAGACAGCAGAGGGACAGTGGAGTCAGCCTCGCCATCTCTCCCTCCCACACCTGACTCTTCTCAAAGACCCCCTGAAGGGAGAATTCTAGTCCTTTCGCTAGGAGGCTGAGTCTGGAGCTTCGTGTCTCAAACACAGACTGGAAATGACCCTAGCCAAAAGTGGTTTGCTAAGGCCCCAGGGATATGGAGCCCAGGAAAGGGGAGGGGGCGTACCTGAGTCCCGGCGCCCATTCCCGGAGGCCACGCAGAAGCCGAAAGTGCCTTCCGGGGAGCGTTGTAGCTGCAGCTGGGTTGTGCCATCTGGGAACACCTCCACCACGCGGCCCACTGTGCGTGCCTGGCTGGGGGCGCTCACGTCCTCCACGCTGAGGGCACGCCGGGGTGAGGCCTTGGCTGGTCTGCCAGGGGACCGGAGACAGAGTGTGTGCAAAGAGGACTGGGCACTGGGGCCCAATCACTCCCTGCCTTAAAGATGACGTAGGCCTCTTGACCGGCCTCAGCCAGCGAAAACAACATGCCAGGAGCAAGGCTGGAGGGCGGTCACAGCTGTCCGAGGCTCCGCAAAGCCTGCTGCAGAGCCAGAAGCTCCCTGCTACCCCCCCTAAAACACAATTTCAAATCTTTGTGGGTGCAGAGACCTCTCTGAGAATCTAACAAAAGCTATAGCGTTATATAAAATTTCCAGGAGTGAACAGGCCACTTGAGGTGCCTCCATGGAGCCCCAGGTAAGAGCAGCTAGCCTAGAGGGTCTCATCAGGGGGTGGGAGTTCTCTAGGCAGGGTCACAGGTCAAGTGCCTCTTTGGGGGCCCTGTCTCTGGATCTCTAATCAGATCTTCAGCTGGGCTAAGGAAGCTCTCTGAACCTTCTGATTCTAGGATGTCGTCAGGCAGCAGAGGGATAGAGGAATCGAACCTTCGAACCCTACCCATTTCACCAATCCCACACCTTCTCAGAGCAAGGCACTGAGGTGTGGGCTCCAAGACTCCTGTGGCGCCTGAGGCAGGGCAGAGTTAAGCTTACAGCTCCACTGCCCACGCTCTGAGTTGACCCCCTCATGCCATTTGCCCACGCTTACCGGCCAGCTGCACTGTGGTCCCCCGGCTCCCCTACCAGATAGAGGCTGGACCGGTCCCCCTTGCCGCTCAGTAGAGAATGGAGGTTCTGAAAGGAGGCAGCTTTCCGATGTTGGTGAGAGGGTGACACCTGGTGGTAAGGGCCCAATATTGCAGGTGAGAAAAGCCATGGGGCCTGCAGTCGACAGAGACCTGACCCCAACCATGATCCTCAGGGCTTTTTAAGAAAGTAATGATACAGGGGCGCCTGGGTGGCTCAGTTGTTAAGCGTCTGCCTTTGGCTCAGGGTGTGATCCTGGCATTATGGGATCGAGCCCCGCATCAGGCTCCTCTGCTGGGAGCCTGCTGCTTCTTCTCCTACACCCCTGCTTGTGTTCCCTCTCTCTCTGGCTGTCTCTCTCTGTCAAATAAATAAATAAAATCTTAAAAAAAAAAAGTAATGATACAAGCTTTTGTCACTACTTCAAAGTGCCCATCAGGAATCACCATAATTTACTCCAGTAGACGGGCCTATACAGGTGATCTGAAGATTCTATTTCTTTTCAGCTAAAATAACTTAGAATACTAATAATTTCACTGATAAAATCTAATCTTCTCATTAAGAAAGGAGTGAAAGCAAATTAACTGCAGAATAATAAATACGATTTTAGAGTTACAATATGAAAACTTTGTGATTCTTTAGTATCCCTTTTATGATTGTTAACATTAAATATTTTTATCTGAGGACTTCCAGGAAAGATGGCTAAGTACAGCAATCCTAAGCTCACCTTGTCCCAGATACAATCAGATAGCATGCATGTCAGTGTAAATCACCCATAAAACAACCCAAAGACTGGCAGAACAGACCCTCTACAGCTGAATGAAGAGTCCACATGGAAGAGGGTAAGAGGGTGGAGATTCACTTGGGAGCTAAACAAATCTGCAGGACCATCCAAGGGAGGGGGGGACACTGGATGCAGAGAGAGGAGAGGACCAGACCCTCACACCAGGCATACCAGGCAGGAGGAACCTGATGGGGAAGATGAATCCTCATAACATTTGGCTTTGAAGACCAGAGAGGCCTAATTTTAGGAGTTCTTAAAATCAGTGGGGCTTAACACTGGAACTCTGAAAATCAGTGAGCTTGGATCTGGGAGACCTGGGAAGATGATAGGAAACTGTGTCCCTGCCCTGAAAGAGATGGCACAACAAACAGTCCTACTGAGATACAGCACAGAGAAGCAGCAGTTTGAGAAACACCGGGGGTACCTGGGAGAGAAATGTGTTTACTAATCTCAGAGCCTGTGCTGGAAGGGCCGGGATCTTTGGGAGACTTCTCTAGGAACAAAGGAGCTGTCAGGCACTATTTCCCTCCCCTGCTCCCCAGCCTAGACACATGGGCAGCTGGGGCAACCAGCACAGCACCAACACTCTCCACCCAACTTGCTTCCAGCACAGCGCACCCCCCCATTCTCTTGTGCACAAGCCCCCTCTGATACACCATTGGCCAGAGCCCGTTTGAGGTGGTGGCACAAGTCTGGCAGTGTGCAAAACAGCCCCAACAGTGACTCCTGCCCTGGGGAGAGGGGAAGATAACCACACACACCAGTCTGAGACTGTGGCCCTGCAGTGGGCTGGGGGCAGGCATCTGGTGTGACTGCGGGCCCTGCCAACCAACCAAAGCTTCTCAGGGGGCAACAAAGAGAATGTGCCTTGTAGTTCGATACCACTGCAGCTCTGGCAAATGCCTGGTATGCCTCAACGCAAGTCTAAGGCAGCCCCACTGCGGCCCACTAACACCACAGGGACCAAACACTGCCCACAAGAGGCAAAGAGAGCCATCGCAGACGGCTGGACTGAAGGCAAGCACAGCTCAGCCACAACTGTGGGGCACACGCAACACAGATGGGAGATGCCCCCAAAGCACCAGGTTGTGATGGACAGGGGACACTGAACTGCAGGGCACCCCAGGACCTCTTGTTCATAAGGCCACTACTTTCAAGGGCAGAAGACATAGCTGACCTTCCTAACACATAGAAGCAGATGCACAGAGTTAGACAAAATGAGGAGACAGAGAACTATATCCCAAATGAAAGAACAGGACAAAATCACAACAAGAGAGCTAAATGAAACAGGGACAAGTAACATGCCTGATGGAGAATTTAAAGTAATGGTCAGGGGCGCCTGGGTGGCGCAGTCAGTTAAGCAACCGACTCTTGATTTCAGCTCAGGTCATGATCTCAGGGTCCTGGGATTGAGCCCAACATGGGCTCTGTGCTCAGTGAGAAGCCTCCCTCTCCCTCTCCCTCTGTCCCTCACCCCACTCTCTCTCTTTCTGTCTAAAATAAACAAATACATCTTTAAAAAAAAAGAAAAGAAAAGAAAAGAAAAGAAAAGAAAAGAAAAGAAAAGAAAAGAAAAGAAAAGAAAGAAAGAAATCAGGGATGCCTGGGTGGCTCAGCTGGTTAAGCGTCTGCCTCCGGCTCCTGTCATGATCCTGGGGTCCTGGGATTGAATCTTGCATCAGGATCCCTGCTCAGTGGGGAACCTGCTTCTCCTTCTGCCTCTGCCTCTCCCCTCTGCTTGTGTGCATGCTCTCTCTCTCTCAAATAAATAAATAAAATCTTAAAAAAAAAGAAAAAAAGAAAAAGGTCCATAATCAAGAGGTTTAGAGGGGGCCCTAACCTTGTGTCAGAGTTCCGGAAGGTTTCCTGGGAGAAGTCATGCTTCACTCAGACACTCAGACCTGAAAGACCAGGGGGCGTTCCCCAGGGAGAAGAGAGAGAAAGAGAGAGAGAGAGAGAGGAGAGCATTCCAGATACGGGGTCAAATGTCGAAAAGCCACAGCCACCAGGGGATGCAGGAGCCACCAGTGTGGTTGGGTGGGGGAACAGGGCCACTGCCCATGCAGCAGAGCAAAATGAAAATGAAACCGGGGCGGCAGCTGCCCACACTTGGCGGCCAGAGAGTTTAAGGCAGGAGGAGACAGGCTGAAGGAGGGAGCTCCCCATCAGAGGTGCCGCGTTCTGGGTGATGTTGTGCCTTCTTTTGTCAGTTCTTTTTTTTTTTTTCCTTTAAAGATTTTATTTATTTATTTGACAGAGAGAGCCAGCGAGAGAGGGAACACAAGCAGGGGGAGTGAGAGAGAAAGAAGCAGGCTCCCAGCAGAGCAGGGAGCCTGATGCGGGGCTCAATTCCAGGACCCTGGGATCGCGCCCTGAGCTGAACGCAGATGCTTAAGGACTAAGCCACGCAGGGGCCCCTCTTCTGTCAGTTCTTGAGCCATTTTCTCTGCTGCTCAGTCCTTCCTGCACGTGGTCCCCTCCTTTGTTGGCCAGATTTCTTTCCATCTGTGCCCACTCGGCTTCCGTTGCTGATAACCTCTGTGCCCATAACGGCGTTGTCCTTACCCTCGGGAGGTTTACTGAGCTCGAAGCTGTAACGGTGATAATCCGGACGCCACGGTTCAGACACACAGGGGCCAAATCTGACTTCATGGAAAACTGACTTCCCGGAGTCACAGCATCACTCTAGGCTTTTCTCCCCATCCCTTGGCTTCTGTTCTCTTGCCTTCCTTTCATTCATACAGCAAATATGTATTGAGCACCGACCACATACGAGGTATTGCTCCTGGTACAGGACAACCAATGGCATTTTCACTCGGCCCACCTGCTCTTCCCTACTTCAGCCTGACCATTGAGTGACTCTGTAGCCCCCAAACACAATCACCTGCTTTGTTCTGCCGAGGGAACAAAAGAACAAACCCGAGCCCGGGAAACACGTGGGACAGAGCTGGGTTTTCAGAAACCTGGTGGAGAGTTAGCACCCTGGCTGGTTTGCTGTTGGTTGATCAGCTGGTGTGCAGGGCAGGAGACGTCCAATAGCTGCCCTGCACTCCTGCTCCCTCCCTCGCGCACCTGTCCCTTCGCTGAGCCTTGAATATGTATTCTATACTAGCCATTGTAGTCAGTACAGGTATAACCCACTTTTCAAAGGTTTGCTTTTATGAATGACCTACATCAGTACCTGTTTTCACGAACGGAAAGAAATTTGGAGGATTTTCACTTTAAGGAAAAAAGGTGAAAAGCAAAACTAGCATTCAGCATTTGTTTTGCCATCATGGGGCAGCAGACCCGAGCAGTGTGCATGGCCCCACCAAGCTCCTTCCCCAGCACGATGCTCAGCATTTTCGCATCAAGCCACCACAGCTTTGAACCGCATCAGGGAGCGTCCGTGCTCTATCTCGATTTCTGTGTGCATCTGTTAGCAAGGGTGTCCTGGGGTATCGGAAAAGCCTAAGAGAGGATATTTTGGGGGTCTGGGAGTGTTCAAAAATTTTTCCATATTAATTAACAGTGACTGCCTCTTCGATTTACGCCGTTTGGCTTATGGAAGTTTTCGTAGGAACTCTCTAATTTTGGACAGCAGGGGAACCTGTACTGGGAATATAAAAATCAAGGGGTGTTCCCCCAAAGAATTCACACTCCAGTGAGGGGAGACAGACAAAAATCCATTAAAATATTATGTGGTGAGTTCCCTGAAGGAGGGAAGCACAAGATAGGGTGGGAACACAGAGCAGAGGCCCCCTAGCTCAGCCCAAGAAAGGATTGAAAGCGGCTTCATGGAGGAGGCAATTCCTGAAGTGTTGACGGATGAGCAGACATTAGCAGAGAGAGAAGGTGCGAGATACATTTCAGGGGAAGGTTCAAAGTCAGCGTGTGGCCTGATGACAGAACAGCAAGTTAAAGGATAACGGACAGGGTGTTAGAAGGAGAATGATGAGAGATGAAGGCAGATCACAGAAGCCCTTTGGCCATGTCAGGTGATCTGAATTTTACCCTGCGGGTGATAAGGGGCCAACAGTGGATGTTCAGCAAGGGGGTGGATAACCAGACCTGTTTATCAGAAGGACCTCTGTGGAAGCCAGGTGGAAACAGACACGGGAGGGATGCCAGTCAGGAGGCTGTCACGTTAGTCTGGGTATGAAGTGATCTGTGCTAGACCAACAGTCACTGTGGCCATGGAGAAGGTTCCAGAATGATCAGGCAGTAGACTCTAGGACTTGTTAGAGGTGGCAGAGTTGAGGGAGAGACAGAGGGAGGAGGGGGAGCTTAGGACGAGCCCATGCTGGGGTAGCAGGGTGGAAGAACAGAACTGTGGGGTGCTGCCCACGAGACCTGGCTCCCCACGGAGGACAGTAGCTTCCCTTTCTCTACCCGTGGTCCTCGGGAGGCATCCTCAGCACTTCCCACCTCTCTCCTCTCACCTGCCCTTTCAGTGGCAGCTACACCACCACTGGTGCCACTCACCCCTTGGCTGGGGCCCTTCCGGACTCACCAGATGCAGGGACTGTAACGATGGGGCTTTCTTCACTCTGGGGGTGCTGGTGTGTGATGCCAGGCCAGGCGTGGGGGACTGCAGCTGCTCCACACTGTAGCTGCGGGCCTTGCCCAGCTTGGGCCTGGTGCTGTGGCCCAGGGCCAGGAAGAGCTTTTTCAGCCCCAGGGTGGAGGCCAGGCTGCTGCTGCTTTTCTTGCTCCTGTCAGAAGGGGCAGTGGAGGGTGGGCCAGGTCCTGCGCTGACCCCTGGGAGTGCTCTGAAATGCAAGGGTGGACTTGAAGCAGGCAGGACACAGCTGGGGGGTAGAGGCCAGGGAGGGCGGCTCCTCAGCGTCCTGGGGGCCCCAGGAGAGCCAGCACCCATGTCCTGTGGAGGACGTGACAGCCAGCTACAGAAAGGCTGAGAGGAGGTCGGGGGGTGCTCTGTATGGGCAGCTTTGAGGGAGAAGAGCTCAGACAAGACCCCAGACATCACACCCAACTATGCGCTCACCCACCCACTTGTCCCATTTATTATTTCTTCAGAGCTTCTGTGCCTTCTAGAAACGACAGGGGTACGTGGTACACAAGACAGACAAGGTCCTTACTCCCAGACTAGTAAACGAAGGAGAAGAACCAACAGCAAGTATTGAGAAGTGTCAAGCAGAGAGGGACAGGGTGGCCAGCTCTTTCCGAGAAGACGGCGTCTAGGCTGGGAGAAGCATGGTAAGGGGGAGCCGTCCTAACGAGGCCGGAGGTGAGAACCCTGGGTGGGCGGAGGCAGCAGTGGTGCCACGGCTCCAGGGCAGGAAGAGGCTCCGTGCTTTCCAGAGCACCAGGGGGCCAGGCCACGGGACGGAGCGAGCAGGGGGTCAGAGGTACCGGGTGAGGCCAGGCAAGAGGGCTGGATGACACGGAGCACAGAGGCCAAGGTAAGGGGCTCGGATTCTACTCCAAGTGGGAGAAAAAAACCACTGGGGGTTTTCAGCAGGAGAAATGACATTATTTAATGGCAGTTTCGAAAAGGTGGCTTTGGCTGCTGTGCCGAGAAGCAAGTATAGGAGCAACAGTGCAGGCAGAGAGCAGCTGGGGCTGCTGGAGCTGTCAGAAAGAGGTCATGCAGCTCAGACCAGGAGAAAGGCGGTGGGGGAGGGAGGGCAGTGGTGCAGAGCTGGAGGGGACATGCCGGGGGTCAGCACCGTGTGGATGGCGTGCTTGCCGGGACGAGGGCCTGGGGAAGCGGTGGCGTCAGGGGCCTCTCAGACACCCTCGTGGAGAAGTCAGGGGAAGCCAGGTGTATGGGTCTGGGGTTCTGAGGAGCATGCAGCACCGGAGACGGACATTTGGCTCTCGGTGTCACCGGGAATGGTGTGTAGTGTGGAAAAGAAGGTCATGGCCACAGTACTGGCTCACTAAGTCTTTGGGGACTTAGAGTGAGGACTCAGACCCTTGGCGTGGAAGGACAGAACGAATGGAAAGATGAATGCCAGGCTCATTTCCAAGCCCTGAGTCAGAAACCAGCCATCTCAGGCAGCCCCATCCTGGGAGCACCCCGAGGGTCGGGACTGTCCAGTCAGCTGTGCCCAGCACAGTACCTGGAGCTTGAGGCTTGGGGAACGAGTCAGCACATACATCAGACTAAAAGTGGCTGGGAAAGGAGTATTAAGGTGCATGCTCGGGATAAGTCTAGGAACCCTCTAAGGATTTGGGAGTAGTGAAGTTAGGCCAGGGAGGGGGTCTCTTTCTCCACCCAGCACCCCAGCCCCCCACCTCTGCAGTCAGGGCTCTTGCTCCCGTCACTCACCGGGATGACACCTGCTCTCCAGAACTCATCTCTGGCCTCTGCAGGCCTTCCTCTGGTTCCTGGCTGAACTCTGGCTCCTCTGAGGCCAGGGACAGGGTGATGCTCATGGAGCTGACAGTGCCAACAGCTGCTGGGCCGAGAAAGCCCTGGACTCCTCCTGCAACAACCACAGCCCTCCCGTGTCACTGAGCCATCCCCGCAGGTCATGGTCAGGAGAGGGAACGTGTCCAACAAGAGAGGCAGGAAAACCAGAGGAAGCTGGAGAGAGGAGGGAGGCCCAGGAGAGCAGTGGAGGCCGTGGTGAGACCCCCACACAGCAGGATGGGAATGAGGGGTCTTGTTTACTGCTGGAACCCATCAGCCCCAGCACAGCAAATGGTATCCAGCCAGTGGTTAATAAATGTCAGTACAACGAAGGGGCTGCTGGTGATAAGTCACGTCCCTCCTATATCAAGAGACATAGTTGGGAAAGAGGAACTTTTGTGTTCATGGGATTAAAACCAGTCTTGGTGGTTGTGATGTCTCACAGCTCCAGCGACAGGCACCGTTCTTGGAGCGTGGATGAGGTGCTCGGCAATGAATTAAACCCTCTACAGAGATGATGTCATGGGTTCCTAGGAGATAGGCTTTCCTATTACCCCAGGTTACAGAGGAGGAACCTGGAGCACAGAGGGCTGACGTGGTGTGGCGAGGACCTCCTGGCTAATAAGAGGAGGAATCTGAGGAGGTGAGGGCCAGGCTACCAGAAAGGCCACGGCTGGTGGACTAGAAGCTCCTCAGGAAGTGGCTAGGGGCAGCTGGCAGCCGGCCAGAGCCCACCCACGGAAGAAACCACACCTTAGAACAGCTCAGGGTAGTGCCTGCTTTCTCAAGGCTCCTGTCAGCAAGGGAGGGAGAGGGAAAATGTCTGTGTCCCCATGTGCAGTGGAAGGGGTGGTCAACACACCAGGTGGAGGGTGCTTGCCACCACATCTTCAGTAAAGTCAGCGAGGTCCACCAGCTCTCTGCCCTCCTCCACTGTTTCTAAGCCTTGGATCGCTCTCAAGCCACCCCAACTCCAGGGCTGTCACAGTCGTGGACACACTAAGGCAAGGCTATGTGGGGCAGACCCCACATCTCTGCCTAACAGTGAATAGCCGAGCTGCTCCCCTGAGATCACAGCATCAGGGATCAGAGCCTATGACCCCTGATGCCCAGGATCGGCCCACAATATAAGGATCTCTTCCAAGGGCAGAGGTGATGCCTTACGCCCTTCTGCAGCCCTTCCTGCTGAAACCTATGAGCCTGCCCGGAGGGCTGGGGGTCTGGGAAGGCTCTGCCCACTGGTCACTGTGTCCTCTGGACAGCATGTCTGCCTGGCTACAGAAGGCCTCAAGGGCAGGACTCCTGCTGAATTCATTCACTTATGCATTCCCCACAGTGCCTGGTACGGTGCCTGGCATGTAAGAGGTACTCAATCAGCATTGAATGAATGAATGAGGGAATGAATGAAATGAAGATGTTGAAGGAAAGGGCCTCAACCATGTGATTATAGGCATTGACTGCTCTAAGCAAATAGTAAATCTAGAGGGGTTGCATCATTCCTGCTCTGTTGGTAGTAAAACTCCCTTCAAGTCCGGGCCTCTGGCCGCCACAGAGTTTGGTGCTTCTG
This sequence comes from Ailuropoda melanoleuca, assembly GCF_002007445.2. Lineage (NCBI taxonomy): Eukaryota > Metazoa > Chordata > Mammalia > Carnivora > Ursidae > Ailuropoda > Ailuropoda melanoleuca. Next base: position 88,676,203 of record NC_048225.1, read on the forward strand.
TACACACTTCAGGGTCCCCTGCAATCAGCACCCCCTCCCTGCCTTCTGCCTCCCCCAGCAGGAGTTGGCTAATCTGCGTCCAGGCTGATGATGAGTCTTACACCCAACCCCCAGACGCCACAGCTTCCGGAACACCTGTCGCTGCTCTGAAGGGCTCCCAGAGGCTGCTGGGAGTGGGCACAGCTCTATGTCATCAATTCAGATAAAAGGTAAGGAAGGACTCAGAGCTCGGCCTGGGGTCTCTGCTTACCGTTGTCACTGTGGTTCTCTGGGGGTGGCTCCTGGCTGCGGGGGCCCTCCTGTACCCTGCCCTGGTGGCCGGCCCCTCCACAGGGCTCCTGCAGCCCCGGAGGCATACTATTGTTGCAGTTGTTGGTGGACAGGGCCAGCAGGGGGTGCCTGACCGGAGGGCCGTAGGCCTGGGTCTGTGCCGGGGAGAGCTCACAGGTCCTGGGAACTACACTTCTGGAAGGAGGCAGAGGGGGGTTCACAGGTTCTCCTTGCTCACCCAGCCTGCGGGGTCCAGCCAGGCCTGCCTTCCCCTGAGACCCCGGTGAGGTGGTTTTCCTTGAAGATGGAGGGGTTGGCACCCAGCCTTCATGGCAGAGGGAAGGGGTTGGCTGCTGGGCCTGGTGCAGGGCAGAAGGCTCTGCGGAGCTCTGTTGCAGGGGGGGAGCAGAGACTGTCTCCAGGGACTCATGGCTTCCTGCATCCTGGGCTTGTCTGCCTGGCCCAGAGGACCCCAGCTTCACGGAAGAGGCCAGGGCATAGGCGGTCCTGCTCAGAGCCCGGGAATCCACCGGGTGGACCCAGTGATTTCCCGGCCCTGGTCCAAGCTGCCACTGGGACCCCGGGAAAGCCCTTTTAGATTCCAGGACAGGAGGCTTAGCAAAACCATCTTCACCGGGAAACAGAGTCCCCTCAGGCACGTGTCCTCTGCCTTCTTTCACCTCGGGGGCAACCCCCACGGCATCAACCCCGGGCAGGTAGTGCGGGGCCTGAGGGCTCCCGGGCAGCTCCGACTCGGCCTTCCGGAACCACCTGGGGCCTTCTCGAGGCCTGGAGGCCCTTAGACGGGGGCTGCTGCCTCGGGCCGGGCCCCGCGGCCTGCCGGGCTGCGAGGCCGCGGCCTCCTCACTGTCGGTCCTGCAGCCCTCGGAGGTGTCCGTGCTGTCCAGTGCAGAGTCCGCCTCCTCGGGGCGCCCCGAGTCTCCGATGTGCGTTTCCCGGATCCACTCCGTGTGGCACCCCGGCTCGGCAGGGAGGTGCCTGCAGGGGGGGCTCGGGCCCCGAGAGCTAAGGGGCTCCGCCAGCACCCCCTGCACCCCACAGGCAGCTTCGCGGTCCGGGAGGGCCCTGGGCTCCGAGCCGGCCTTCCCCGCGGCAGCGCGGCGCGCATTGATGCAGCCGCCGCAGGCTCGGCACTTCCTGTCGCTGCCCCGCGCGGGCGGCGGCGCCGGGAAGCCCCTCGGCTCCGGCCGGCCCACCAGCCGATAGGGCGCCCCTTCGCCGGCGTCGGTGCGCGCGAAGCCCCCGTGGATGTAGCGGGCCAGGTCGGGCTTGGAGCGCAGCGGGCCCTGAGCCGCCGCCCGCAGCGCGCAGCTCCGCGCCTGGCGCTGGCGCTGCTGCAGCCGCTCCAGGTAGCGCGACTCGGCGTCGCGGGCAGACTCGTCCTCAAAGCGCACGCGGGACGGCGAGGCGCCCCGCTTCGGCCACTGCCCGCTGCTGGACTCCCCGCTGGAGGAGTCACTCGTGTTCCCGTTCTGCGGGGTGTCTCTGCAGGCAAAGGGCAACCTCGAGTCCAGGGCGGGGCTTCTCCGGCCGTCTCTGATGGGGACACAGGGGGAGACAGGTCACAGACAGCAGGTACCATGGGGTACAGCTCCGTGATAACTACAGCTGCAAAGTTACCCCACATCAGGTTCCTGGGGAGTCAGGCAGCAAACCGGAGTAGCTTCCAAGCCCATCTTGATCCTGAGACCCAGCACTAAAAAAATCAATAGGAGCTTCTTTGCTTTTGGCTTTCCTTCCGTTGCCTGGCTCAGCCTGCTTCGGTATGAAACATCATATTGAACAGAGGACGTACAGAAGGATGGGAGCAAAATCCTCATAGTGGGGTGTGTGTGTGTGCACGCGTGTGCGTGTCTATGTGTGTGTGCACATGCACACTTAAGAGGAAGTGAGCCTGGCATTCACGGGCATCTGGTAGGGATGAATTGTCCCAATGCTGTATTTGCTATAAAGGTTTAATGGTAAGAGTGAATTATAAGTCTCTACAGAGACTGTGTGGGACCTGAAGTCAAGTTTCTAAGCATTCTTGCTCCCAAAAGTGTCTGCTCAGGGTTCCTAATCATCGTGCTCAGACAAAATTTAGACAGAATGCCACCACCGTTTCTCCTTGGACCTGGCATCTTGTCTATTCCGGAACCCACCTTCTGCACCTGCCCTCCTCAGCCCACCACACACACTCTGAAAAGCTGTGAGGACAAAGGCTGTGCTAGGAAGAGTCATCCTGTCACCAGCCTTTGCTCTGGGAGACACTGGTCAAGTCCTGCTCAGCTCAAGAAAACACCCACTTAAATCTCACACCAGGGCCGCCTGGAGCCAGGAACTTGAGTTTCCAGGCATTTGCTATCAAAGGCTATCTAAGTAAGGACTGTACATTCCCTTCCTTTTCCCTGCAGTGGTGTTCCCATCAGTCTATGGTTCAGTGTTTGGCATTCACACCATTTCTCTCATTCATTGCTCCTCTGTCACTCACACTGGACCCCTGCCTCTTACCTGGGCTCCCTGCCTCCTGTCTGCTGGTCCTCCTGGAGCACAGCTTTGCCACACCGTCCCCCAAGGGGACACAGGATCCAGCTCACAGTCTTTACGGTAAAAACACAGGCCCTCCACCTTCCTCACTGTTTTCCTCCCCAGCTCTGCCCCCCATCATCCACTTATAGAGCCCCCAGGCTTCCTGCCTCATCTATCTCATGCAGCCCTCTTGTCCCATTTTCTGGAGTCTTTTTTCTTAACCTGCCTGCATTTGAGTCCTATCTATTAAATGTTCCCTGTTGTACAGACATCCCATGTGTGATGGTTAATTTTACGCATCAATTTGATTGGTACCACGGTGCCCAGCTACTTGGATGTTTTTGAGGAGACATTTTTTAGCTAAAGTTAACATTTACATGGGTGGGCTTTGAATAAAGCCGATTACCCTCCACAATGTGGTTGACCTCGTCCAACTTGTTGAAGCCCTTAACAGCACAAATACTGATATTCCCTGAGCAAGAGGGAATTCTGCCAATAGACAGCCTTTCGATTTGAGTTGCTACTCTTCCCTGAGTCTGAAGCCTGCCAGCCTACCCTGAAGATTTTGGACTTATCATGATCACAAGAGTCAATTCCTTAAAATAAATCTCTCTCTCTCTACACACACACACACACACACACACACACACACACACAACCCCTATTGATTCTTCCTCTGAAGAAACCTGACTAATGTACCGTGACAATATCTCCTCCTCTGAACACCTGTACCACTCATTTGTCATCACAGACCCACAGGATGTCAGTGCTGGACGGCACTGCCGCGACCACGTGGTCCCTCCTCATTCCTGGAAAGGAGAGGTTACCGAAGACCGGTTCCCAGGCTGACCCGTACCTGAGCGGCTGCAAAGGCAGGCTGTGGATATTTTGTCTCCCTCAGCCGGAGCCACAAAAATAGAAGTAGACACTGACCATGCTGGTGGTCCCGTCCTACCTGGAGACAGAAGCCTGGGTTTTGGAGACCTGCGACTTCTTTCCCGTTGCCCAGAAGTGCAACCATAGACGCAATTATCTATACTGGTACCCCTCCTGTGTTACGTTACTGTTTGTCGTCCTCAAAGCGTCTACGAAGGCTTCCCTAACCTTACCTTCCCCCTCCCCACCCCTCCCATCTTCCCAAAGAGAGAAGCAAACTCTTCTCCATAGCATACAGTTCACAGCACAATTTGCTCAAGCTGCCCGGCCACTCCAACAACTTATTATAATGAAACGTATGTTGGTGATTAGTGGATTTACTAACCCTTCTTCTAATTGGATGCTTCAGTGATTCTGGAAGAAGGATGTCAATGCTTTCAAAAAGGCTGCCTTAACGTGAGCTCCTCCTTCACCAACTTTACAGCTACCCAACAGGACAAAGATGGTTATACAATGAAAAGGAAAGGAGTTCAGATAACAGCAGGAAGAAACCATACACGCTTCACAATTACTATGAAAGCATGCCAGCCAGTGGGGAGAGGGCCCTCTACACAGACATAGCCTTTACTGGGCTGGGCAAGCTGTCCTTCCCAGCTGTACTTTCTGTAGGAATAAATGGCATTGCCTGTCATGACCTGTGCCCTGAAGATGTCACTGGCCATTCCTAACCATCCTCTGTCTCTGGGCCTTGACAGCAAAGCCACTGACTAGCCTCACAGTCCTGATGGATTGGAATGGTCTGGATTGCTGAGGGTGTGGGATATGATGGTGGAAAGCCTACCAGGCGGTGGTCTGAGAGGTCAGAGTTAAATTGTTCGACTGATTCTCTTCAAAGTTCCATGGGAACCAGCTATGGCTGAGAGCTTCAGGCGCTCCTCACCCGTGCCATGTCGGACAGACTACAAGCTCAAACCTTGGACTCCAGGCCTCTGATCATGCAGGCCTGCTGGTCACCTGTAAATGCTGAGCGGGCGGAATAAAGCTCCAGCCAAGGTCCTGCCATGCCATACTGAGGAGGGGGGAACACTTCCTAAATTGTGCAGATTAAAGTGCCACAGGGCAGGCACTGGAGGCCTCCCTGGAGGCGGAGGCTAGGTGTTGGCTAAATATTTACCTGCGCTAGGATGCAATAGGCGATGGGGGCCTGCACATCTGCTGCTAATCCGGACTCCAGTACTTTCTCTCAGTGAGCACTGCTCCAGGTGGAACTTTTTTTTAAGAATTACTGCGAAGCAAGTGGATCTGCTGCTGTGAGACCTGAGCGGGGCCTGTGCTTAAAAGGGCTGCCTTGGAAAAAAAAAAAAAAAAAAAGGTTGCCTTGAGGACCACGGCAGAGTTGTCAGTCATCCTGTTTTCCGGGGCTCACGTTCAGATGGGGCCGATTTACTCATTAGGCACAATAGCCACAGCGTCTATGGGCCACAATACTTCCAGGAACCCGTGAAAATGTTTTCATTTCTTTTCAAGTCAGAAGAAAACAAACTTTAAAGTCTAAGAAAACATTCTAATATATAATACCTTTAAGCTGGCATAGTAGGAAACTATAATTTTTAACCTTTTTTATGGAGGAAGGCAGGGAAGGCCAGAGTACCTCAGACCCCCAAAAGTCATAATGTGGGTCTGTGCTCGGAGAGGGGTTCGCAGCAGAGATGTGCAGTTCTTTGCTAGGATCGCCCCCTGGTAAGGCTGGTTCAGGGTCTCCCTGCTTGTCACAACATGGCCAGGGAGGTCCCTGTGATCCCTGTGCTGGTGACAGTTTTCTTTCTTTCTTTTTTTTTTTTAAAGATTTTATTTATTTATTTGACAGAGATAGAGACAGCCAGCGAGAGAGGGAACACAAGCAGGGGGAGTGGGAGAGGAAGAAGCAGGCTCATAGCGGAGGAGCCTGATGTGGGGCTCGATCCCATAATGCCGGGATCACGCCCTGAGCCGAAGGCAGACGCTGAACCGCTGTGCCACCCAGGCGCCCCTGGTGACAGTTTTCTGTTGGTGCCTGTGAAGCCCCTGGAGCCCCGAGCCCTTGCCACTGAGGACCCCACCTGCACCTGGGTCTCTGCACCTGTGTCTCTGTGTCTGTGAGGATCCGAGGAAGTGGCGGTGGGACAATCACCTGGTGGGGTGGCTGTCCATGCGGGGTTCCTGGGTCAGCTCTCCAGGGCATTCTTGCCCAGGAAGGGAAGGCTCTGGCCAGAGAAACCGCACCACCTCCCCTCCCCCAGGAACAAGAGGCACCCCACTGAGCAGAAGCTCCACCCTCACCCTGCACGAGCAGGATACCCTGGTGGCCAGGCCCACCCAATGCAGGGAAAGGCCTCCTGGGAGATCCAGTACATGGGCTGACGCATAACGACCCCTCTGCAGGCCCCGGAGGGCATTGCCCTGCTCTGAGGACGGCATGGGGGCTGTACTTTTGGGAAGGAAAAAGAAAGCCCAGCTTTAAGGGCAGTACATTCCTAATCTAATAAGGGAGTCAGGCGCCGTCTGCCACATCAGTGACCTTAACTTTGACATACAAGATGGTGAATTGAGTCATCCTGGAAATCATGCCAAAGGTAGAAATCACATTTTTGTTCTAAAAAGAGACATGACGGAGAGTTTGATCACATAAGCGACCTTCAACTCCACTACTGAGACCAGAGGCCTTTTGCCAGCGGTGCTGGGAACAGGGCATACAAGTATTGTGAGGGGTCTGGAGGCAAGTGCAGAGTAAGACACTTGGGCAGCAAACAGGTCCCGTACCTGCCAAGCTCCTCAGGCTGCCTCCACCATCAGCCTTCTTGGAGAGGATTCCATCTGGCCTAACACCTGGAGGTGAACGGCCTCCATAGGAAGGCCCCTTTCTAGAGGCCCACTTCCTACAACAGAGCGGTCCTAACCACATGATCAATGCAACCTACACAAGCTCTATGGTCTTAACACAGCCACTCCCTGACTCAGGACAAGAGCACCCATGGTGCCTACCCCACCCCCCAGGCTCTGCATCTTGCTGGTGTGTTCTGCCGTCCTGGTGTTAGGAATACCAATCTCGGTGTGCCTGTCCCCCAAATGGCAAGAGCCTGTGTTTCCAGGAGCTGCTTGATTTCTACATTGATTTGCTTCCAGAAAACACAGCTACTGCTACGTCTTCACCTCCTGGAAAAGCCTGTCTGCTCGGGCCTGCCCCCCCCACCTCCAGCTAGACCTAGGGTAGAGAGGGCCTTCTGGAGACTGCTCTGCCTGCCCCCACTCTTCCATCCATCTTTTGNGGGGGGGGGCGGGGGGCAGTGCGGGGGCGCCCCTGCATCTGACTCAGGCCTGGGGCCTATGCGGCATCTCCATGTTAACTCAGCACGGCTCTCCAGGGTGATCTGACAAGCATAACCTTTAGAAGCATCTGCAGCAAGCCATCTGGCGTTGATTTTTCAGCTGTACCCTCTGAGGAGTCACCAACGCTGCCAAGTCGAAGTAATTCTTTTCTGGACACGGCAGCTGTTAAAGTGGGTCACCTTGCATTTCTACAGCATGTCGACGGCCAGGGACAGCCTGACAAAAGGGAACGTACTTTAAGGTTAGTGACTGGGGTTGTTGTGAGCTGCTCGTGGCATTGGGGGAATAGGAGGTGTCCAAGAGGACCTTTCCGTAGTCACCTCTTGTCGCAAATCGTCCTCTTGACCATTTTGCGGCTACGAAACCCAGCCTAAGGATCTCTAGGAAGTGGAATGGAGGGCTCCGTGAAACTCTAAGGCTCTGGGCGCCATGTACACGCAGGGAAGAATAGTTCGGATGTTTCAAAGAAGCCATGCCCATTCCTAACTCATGCCCTCTAAGGGGAGGGAGACAAGGCACAGGTGGAGAAATAAAAGGGTGGCCTCTTTGGCACTGCTTGCCAGGATTTAGGATCTCCTGAGCCCCTCTCCTAGGGGTCACAATGACACTGAACCCAGAGGCAGGCCTCAGCCCTCTGCTCATGCTGGAGTCATCTCAAGTCCTCGGCCTTCAGTGAGCGGGCTCAGCGCTCGCCATCAAAGAGCATGTGGCCCAGTTCCACTGAGAATCCTCACTCCCTCTAGTGCCACATGGTGATGGAAACCAGCACAGCCAGCGTACCCATCATGGTGACCAAAGCACAGGCTTTGTCCACAGCACAGATGTGCTGGTTTGGGGCTGGCCCAATTTGGTACGGCCTGGCAGCTCCGAGTCCGGCCCACCCAGGTGCCCCGGCTCTGGCGTGTGAGCGCCACGTGTAAGTGGTTCCTGGAGGGGCATGGCGCATGGAATCGCGCGATGACGGGGTTGGGAGGTCACCCCAGGAGCAGCCGCCGAGGTGAAGTGCTGGTCTGAATGTCCTTGAACTTGTTCTTCTTTTTTTTTTTTTAAAGATTTTATTTATTTATTCGACAGAGATAGAGACAGCCAGTGAGATAGGGAACACAAGCAGGGGGAGTGGGAGAGGAAGAAGCAGGCTCATAGCAGAGGAGCCTGATGTGGGGCTCGATCCCACAACGCCGGGATCACACCCTGAGCTGAAGGCAGACGCTGAACCGCTGTGCCACCCAGGAGCCCCTTGAACTTGTTCTTTTCCTGTCTCTTCATGTCTAGTCGGCTCACCCCCACCCATGGCCCTAGCATCGTGAAAACAGGCGGGTGCCCAAATCTGCCCTTCTGACCTCTCTTCTCCTCTACCCATCCTGTGTCCGAATGCCTGCTAAGCGTTTCCGGGGCGGGTTCCACCGGCCACCCCCTCCAAAGCCTGACTCTGCACCCAGACTTCATCCCTTGGCTAAGGCGCCTCCAAACCTCCAAACACCAGTCAGACCCTGGGCTCCATCCTGAATGCGTCCCATTCTCATACTTCCCACATGCAGTGACCTAAACGATTACTGCTAAGACAGCACTCGCACAGGGCCCGCTCTGTGCCAGGCCCAGTGCTGCACACCTGACACGTGTGACTTCATATAACCCTCACGACAACCCCGTGAGACTGGCACTGTGACAAGTCCCATTTTGCAGATGACGAAACTGAGGCACAGAGGCTTCCCTAAAGGCGTATAGCCAGTAAGCGGCAGAGCCCGAATTCAAACCCAGGGGTCTGGTTCCAGAGTCTTAACCAGGCTAACTTCTCTGCTGCCTCAGGAAACCTGCCTGCTTCTGGCTCTTGGCAAACCCTTGTCCCCACAGCCTCCTCCCTGTCACAGCTCAGCAGGACCCCAGTGCAGCCCCGTCACTGCCCCAGGCCCCCAGATCCAACACGGCCCTGCGGCCAGAATGGTTTTACGGAGATGCCCTTCCGCGCCTCCTAGCTATTCCTGGAGACATCCAAACTGCCCAGGCGGCCGGGAGGCCTCCTTGACAAGCCTCCACTGAGCTCTCTGGCCTTTGAGACACTCCCTCCCTCCCCCATGACCGCAACCGCGGTGTTTCTGCTCAGGGTTTCTGCCCTGGTGTGCTCACCCCGGCCTCGGGCATGTGTCCAGTGAGGATCTACACGTCCGTCAACCCCAACTTGGTAGCCACAGCCTCTCGAGCCCCTGCTGTCCTTCCCAGTTGGAGGTATGGCTTTCCTGCCCTCCATGCATCTCTCCTCTCCTGCACCACGGTCCGCAGGACTGTACTGATATGTGTGCCCGTCTTTCTCCCGGGAGACCGTGACATCTGTCCCCCCAGGGAGCTCGGATTCTGTGTCACTCACCTTTGACGACCAATGTTTGACACTCGACACTCGGTCAAGGTATGTTGGCGGACTAAATGAATTAAATCAAATGCCTAACATGGGAACCACATGCATAGACCAAGGAAGGAGCGAGCAGCAGCCTTTTGGCTCCATCCCACCTCTCCTCCCTGCCACAGCCCTCCTAGGCCAGCCTGGCCGGGGCCCCACTCACCGGCTGCCCTGGGCAATGGTGGGCACGATCTCATGGCTGGCACGGAGGGGCCGGGTTCTGGCCTTCATGCGGGCACGCTGCAGCAGATGCTTGGCTTCCTCGTGCCTGGGGCTCAGCACAGACTCCGGCTTGGGACCAAAGGTCCTGCAGGGTGGCATACGGGCCAGAGCAGGCGGGGGAGGGATTAGAAGAAAATAACACGGATTAGAAGGACTTTAACAGCACTGAGCTTGGCTGTGCCAGAAAAGGTCCTGCATGTGCAGCCCCTTCCTTGTCCAGCTCCCACCGAGAGGGCACCGGCCCAGGGCCCAGGGCCCGGGGTCTGGGCAATGACCCTGAGTGTCTCTGGACATGGCCGGGGAGCTGGCCCACCTTGGACATCTGCTCAGGGACGGAGGCAGAGATCCCAGGAGGATCTAAGAAGGGCAGGGGAATCTCCAGATTATTCTATTGTTCCTTCCCCAGGCAGGCAACGGGAGTTATCCGGGAGGACGGGGGAAGGGCCTGGCATTGTTGGACTGGGCCTGTGCCCAGCCAGATGGTCTTTACACACATCACCTCCCTCTCTCCTTCTGCCTCTCTTTGCACCCACACGTACCCATGCAAGCCCCCACCGCAGACGCGAGGAGTCAGGCCTAGCCCATCACATTCTGCTCCTTGGGGGGAATGACATTTCTATAAATCCTGGTGCTTGCTTGCCTCAGTCCCCATCCAAACCCGTCAGGCATCGGCTCAGGGCTGAGAAGAATTAGGCTGGACCCACACCAAGTCAGGGTGGCTCGATTTTCATAATAATAAGTGTCCTCTATCAGCTCTCCCCACCTACCAGAAGTGCGGCCTCCCCGGCCGGTCCAGACCTACAGCCCTTTTTCTTTCTTTCTTTCTTTTTTTTTTTTTTTTAATATTTTATTTATTTATTTGACAGAGATAGAGACAGCCAGCGAGAGGGGGAACACAAGCAGGGGGAGTGGGAGAGGAAGAAGCAGGCTCATAGCAGAGGAGCCTGATGTGGGGCTCGATCCCATAACGCCGTGATCACGCCCTGAGCCGAAGGCAGACACTTAACCGCTGTGCCACCCAGGCGCCCCTTGCAGCCCTTTTTCAAAGCGGTCCCACAGACAGTGACATACAGCCCACGCCAGGGTACAGAATAAGGGCAGACCCACAGCCTCCCACTGACAAGCCATTTTTCTCCACCGAGCCCCCTCTGCCCAGCCAGGCTGGCCCAGGGCAGGTGTGCTCTCCGCTTGACAGATGAGGGTGTTCTGGAGCGGGCAGGAACATCTGGCACATTGCTCAAGGTCGAACATCAGTGGAGAGCAATGCAGACGATCGCCAGCCCCACTGCCTCCGGTCTCCTTCCCACACCCTGTCTCCTCCTTCCTCCCGTCCCTGGATGCCAGGACGGGCTGAGAATGTTTGCAGCTGGAGTCACACTCTTTGATGTGACTTCAGCAGCCCCCACGGCTGCTCCTGTCTTCATTGTCATTTACATCGGGCTGTCCTCACCAGGGAGGGTCCACAAAAAGAGAATCCAGGCAAGTAGAGGCTCAGCCAGGCCTAGATCTTGGACGGTAGCCCCCCAAATCCCTTGTCTCACTCATCTCATGGGTGACCCAAGAAAGGGGCCTGGCTGGGGGAAGGTACCAAGCAGTTTCCTGGATGACAGATGACAGATGTGGGTGGGAGATGGCATAACTCTGGGGCCTCCTTGGGACCTCCTTGGACAAGCTTGGGCAGCCTGTGGTTCTTTCTTTTTTCTCTTTTCTTTCCTATTCTTTTCCCTTCTTGCTTGCTTTCGTCTTTCTTTCTTTATTGTTCATGCTTTGCACCTAACCTTGTTTTGGGGCCTAAGGGGGAAAAAAAAAAAGAACTGCTAGAATAAAGGCACCATCTGTGCACATGAACCCTGGCAAGGCCCAGGCACAGTTTTGGAACCAGGAGGGTTTACTGGAGTGACGTGAGAGTGAATCTCCAGGCCTGCGGCCCTGTGAAGCCTCTTTTGGCAGGAGAGGCCTCGCTTTGCACGGCTTCCCAAGCAGGCAGCTCCTCCAATGCTCTGCTGAGAGCAGCTGTGCTCCCTGGGGCTCCTGCTCCGACAGCAGAGATAATGAGGTTACCAGCCCGAGAGACACCCCTGCAGCCACGGGCCCCTGGCTGCTGGCCTGCACACTCGGAGCCTTCCGGTGACAGCTGTGGTTCCCCGGCTGTCAGAGGGCATTTGTCACAAGACCTGGTGGGCAGGCAGGAGGGCCCCCAGGCAGCTGGCCAGATGCTGCCAGGACCAGCCTTGCCCCCAGGTTTTTAAGTCATTTTCCAGCTTTGCTTTCCTTTCTGCTCCCTCTACTTGGAGCTGTTAATTCTTTTCTGTTTTTTTTTGTTTTTGTTTTTGTTTTCGTCAGCTGCCCTGCTTTGGTTCCTGGCAGACAAAGCTGCTTTCTCCACTGATTAGAAGAGTAAGGCTGTTGAGGTTCCTGAAGGCATCCGTGCTGTGCTGAGCAGGGAGGGAGTGGCAGCCGCCTTCACAGAAGGCAGTCAAGGTCAGCGTCAAGGTCAGCGGGGCAGGCACCTGGCCTTGAGGGGCCCCGTGGACGGGAAGGCACTCTTTCTCCTGGGAGGTGGGGGCTAGTGGCTTCAGTGCCAGGGGACGCTGAGCCTCTCCCAGCCTAACCACCACCCGGGACCATCGCCGCGTCGTGCCTGGTCTCCCTAAGGGGTGCCGGCCCTGCCAGGCAGACAGGTTCAGCCTCTTCCATCCGAGCGAGGCTTTCCAGCCTAACCTGGCCCTGGCCTCTGCCAGGGGCACACAGCCCGAGAGCCAACCCCTTCCCATCACGGACTATAGCCCACCATCTTGGCTCCCACATTTGTGGGAATGTCCTGGAAGGGCGGGGGCAGGCAGTGCCTGGCTAGGCCGAGGCAATTCGATCTCAGAACAGACAGCAGTGCTACTCTCCTGAGAGCCTGCACGGCTGGGACTCATTAGCTCAGGGGATAAAATGGTGGAGCGCTGCTCCTTCTTGGGCCTTGGTGTCCCCATCTGTAAACAGTGGGAGTTGGATAGGGGCGCAGACTCACACTGCCACCCTGGGAGTCCAGGTCTTGGCCAGGTAGTCTGGGGTTCCACAGGGCTGAGTGGGGGAGTTTGAGACGCTCCCTGGGGAGTTCACATCACAGATGTTTAGTCGCCAAGGAGCAGCAACGCCTACTAGCAGGAACTAATTGTTGGGGGCACCTGGGTGGCTCAGTTGGTGAAGCGTCTGCCTTTGGCTCAGGTCATGAACCCAGAATCCTGGGATGGAGTCCCACGTCAGGCTCCCTGCTCAGTGAGGAGCCTGCTTCTCCCTCTTCCTATGCACCCTCCCCCTATCCCGCTCATGCACTCTCTCTCTCTCTCTCTCTCTCTCTCTCGCTCTATCTCAAATAAATAAATAAAATATTTTTTTTTTAAGGAACTAATTGTTGGGGACAACCAGAGCACCCCGGGAGCATTCTGGACTTTCCCTCTGCTCCTCCAACTACCAGTGTCCCAAGCTGACTTCAAGGACAAAGGTAGCATGTGCCCCCATCTGGCCTGTCCCTCTAAGCCAGTTTCCTGGTGGAGAGACAGGCTTAGCTCTGACCTCAGCTCCCCTTGTGGCCAGACAGGTCGAGATCTCAAGTCAGGACAGCCACCACTCCTCTCCTAGCCAAGGAGGGAGGTCAACAGGACAGAGTGGCCTCTTTCTCCAGCCATCATAATCCTGGATTAAAATAATAAGCTCCAGCAGGTCTGGGTCTCACCCTTTCATCCCAGGAACACGAATTAGGGAAATAATTTGGAATATAAAGAGATCTGACATTTCCCAGATTCCAGGATGCAGTGGGTAGAGGGCAATATATCGTATACAGAACATATATAAACCTTCTTGCCCAGCATTTGTTCCATCTTTGTATGTCATAAAGCTTCTAGATGACCAAGGGTCGAGCTCTCCTGCTGTTACACTGTGTGCAGTTTCCCCGAGCGAGGGGAAGAGAAAAGGCGGGCCTAAAGCTGAGTCCTGACCGTGTGTGCCCTGAGGGTGGGATGCTATCCTGGGGGCATTAACATTGCTGCCTTCCTCCCCCCTGGGCTGCAGGACACCGACAGGCTGGAACCAGAGCGTGGGTTCCAGGTGTGGTTCTGGGGTGGTAGAACCAGGGTCTAACCGGGTCCTAATCCTGGGCTGCCCCTTACAAGCGGGTCACCCTGGCTGGTTACTTTGGGGTTACGCCTCAGTTTCCTCATCTGCCAACTAAGGGCTCAGTCGTAAGTGAGATTAAGCTCCTTTTAAAGAGCTCATCGCAGAGCCAGGTACTGGGTAAGATTCAGTGTTAGCATTCACTGTTACTACTGCCCTTATTAGTAGTGCTATTTTTTTAGGTTACTCTCCCCGTTATGAACAAAGGATGGAATCCCCAACCATGAACTGAAATCCCCGCCAAAGAGATCGCCTTGCCGTCGTCCTCTGCAAGGGAAGGTACGCTTGGAAGGAAAACTGGTCGGAAGCTCGAGAAGGCTCAGTGGTTTTGCTCTAGACAGCTCTCGACAGGGTTTCACAGAAGAGGCAACGTCTGTAGAAAGGGGAAGCCAAAGGAGCCTATCTGGTAGCAGAGGGAAGCTACTACCCCGAGAATAAAAGATACTTCTCAGCAGAGAAGAGGAAGAGCGGGGGTCCTTAAGAATGGCTGTAGGATTCACCTCTCATTGAACACCTTGACAAGGATCTGGGTGAAGGCAAGCAGTGCTTCCTTAAGATGCCAACTTCTTACTGGGAGAGAGTAGAAGGGCTGGCTCTGTTCTTACCTTCTCGAAGGCTAACAAATTCCCTAGGGGGCAGCCCCTCTGGGCAGCACTGCCCAGCCTCAGTGTGCGGAGGCAGGTGCCCGAGACACCCCCAAGTAGGAGGGAGAGTGGCCGGCTCAACTCCAGAGGCCAGGAAGGAGGGCTAGGGGAAATTAGCTTCCTACAGCCTCTGCATTCACAAAGACTGGGCCCATCATGGGATTTCCATGTGTGGCGTGTATGCGAGTTGTGGTCATGATGCAGCATGAAGGTTCCAGGTGCACAAGCTGTGTGTCAAGGCTTCAAGCGTTGGCGTCCTTCCTTCTCCACCCAGGGCTTAGAACCCTAGATAATCAGAGCACGGTATCGAAACACTGGTGAGTGGTTTACTTTTTCTTTTTAAGTTTACTCTTGGTGGGCTTGGGAGTGCCAGGGGGCTTTCCTCCAGTTTTCCTTTGTGTCTGTATGTCTGAGTCAGTGGCAGGATGTGGGGTGGCTGGGGATACACAGGATAGCACCCTTCATTACTCCCTTCCCTTGGGGTGTCCTCAGGTACCCCTACAGCCCAGAGAATCCTGAGGCACAAGAGCGCCTCTTCTCCCACGTTCACCCCCAGGACTCATCACACCCCCTGATCCTAGGGGCTCAGAAGATCCAGAACCTGACCAGTCAGCCACCGTGATCTCCAAAGCTTCTCACCAGCTCTGGAGCATGGGTGCCAGGCCACAGGGCACAGCAACAGACCCGCACTGTTAAAAGTCACGGTCGTCCGACTACGGACGGCAGTGGGTGCAGCAGGAGGAAGACGGTGAACGTCTCTCCACTTCTTACTGCCCTACTTACAATCTCAATTCCAAAGCTCTCCGTAAATGGGGAGCCAAGCTTCCCATCTTGTATCCTGTAGGATCCATGCATTCCACTTCAGCCTTCTTGAAAGCATTCCCGCAGGGGTGTCCTGTCCTGCGTCCACCCCGCTCCTATCAAGCCCGCCTACACTCCTGCCGGTGTGCCTCTGTCAAACGTTTTCCGAGGGCCTGTTCCATGCAGCTACTTGGCAGGCACGGTTCCTGGAGATCAGATCGGCATAGTTTTTGTCCCCAAGGAGCTCCAGGAGGAGACCCAGCAGCAACCTCGACGGCCAAAGCTGGTGCAGGCAAAGATGGCAGTGAGCACAAAAATGGGCAATTCCCTCTGAAATCACACACAGTGGTCGGCTCACAGGACTCTCTCCAAAAATGTTAGTTAATATGTTAATTTTTAAAAAGCTGGAGATTTTCTCGCAGCTGTGGGCCTGACCCCTTGAGCCACAGGCCAGGCCTCTGAAATTCTTGGGGACTCCCTGCCTGCCCCCCTTTACATTGGAGTCTGTGAACTGCTTCGGGGCAGGGAGTTTTGATGTCCAGCAATCCCAGCAGGGGCCGGAAAACTGGAACCCAGCAGGGTGCAAGGTGCTGCTGGCTGGCACTCTGCCTTCTCTGCTCAGGAAGAGGAGTGTGGATGGGATGGGGCTTCCCTCGAGCTTCAGCTTCTGAAATGGGCATAATTCTGCCACAGGGATGGGGGGCGGAATCAACAACCTAGGGAATCCTCTGAGTTTCCTTCATCATTAGAGCACAGATAAAACACAACCCCAGAGACCCCCTCCTCTGCATTTCCCCCAAAGCAGAGCAATCATTAAAGCCCTGCAGACCACTCGAGGATCTGGAGCACTGATCTCACACGGAAGGTCCTGATTTGAGCCAGAGCCGGCCTCCAGGGGGCGCCCTGGCACCTGCAGCCGCCCACCGCGGGGAGCTTTCAGCTCAGGACTCCCTTTCCGTGCAGGGCCTGGGGTGAGGATTGATACGATTGCCGCTGCACCTCGGGCTTCACGTGTGTTTTGCACAAGCCGGGTTAACTCGGGATCCTAAGGAAATCTGTAATCCTGATCTGCTCTCTCAGAGCCTTAAGATAGGGAAGAGGCCGAGCTGGTCCTGGCCATTTTATGGCGTGGGGATGGGATGCCCATGAGCCGCTAAGGATGGAAGAGGGCGGAGTCAGCCCTGAGCACAGCGCCCGCTTCACTCTCCTCCGCACTCCTGTCTCCGATGGGTCCAGGTCCCAGTCACCCCGTGAACATGTGACAGCACTGGCCCGTCTGCCCTCTCTGAAGTGCTTACCTCCCACCTCCTCTCCCCAAACCAGAACCCCACTCCCCAAATCATCTCAACAGTGGCTTGGGAGAGAAACATGATTAGCCTGTGCACCCTGTCACCTCCCCTTCTTTGCCCATCCCTGAGAACACCTCGCCACACCGGGGGAGGCAGAAGACCCCCAGATCGCTAACTCGAGGAGTGGCCTGTGGGGCACGGAGAGGACAGCTGTGGCAGTGCGACATAAGGGCGAGAGCACAGGCCCCGCTGCCTGCAAATCCTAGTTCCCACACTTACGAGCTGTATGACCCTGGAAGTCACTTAAGCTCCCCCCAGAGGGGTCTCTTTGTCACGGAAACAGGAACAACTGCAGCAGTTACTAGGATAAAGTGAGAATGTGGGCAGGACTTTGCACAGGCCCCGCACACAGCAGGCGCTGGCCAAGGGCAGGGCTGGCATGGCCTTCCAGAGGGAAGGACGGCCTGCCTGCCGGTTCCAGCTCTCTAGGACTCCGCCTTCTCTTGCCCCTCAGTATAGGGACCACCCTGGGGTCAGGGGATGGAGGTCTCCTCTGCATTTAGCCCTCAGCATTTGGGGTCCCGGGGCGCCTCTGGTGTTCCTGTAGCATCTCGGGTGTCCCACCTGCAAGGCAGGATGGCCCGCGCCCCCCATCACAGTGACGACTGTCTCGGGCTCTGCAGTAACCATCATTTCATGAGCTTCTTGTCTGATCACGATGCAAAGCAGTCACAACTGTAGACAATGGTAACTAAATGCACGCTGGATTACCGTGGTCAAATGGCTATTTGATTGCAACCCTGAAAGGCACTGACGCTGGACCTGAGTGTGAGGCAGGACCTTCTCCGTGTCACCCCCTCAGAGGAGATCGGAGGACTCCCTGCCAGACCACGTCCTAACCCGCTGAAGGACGGCCGCCAAGATGCACGGCCAGTGTGTCAGAACGTGCCTCTGCCCAGGGCCCTCGGCTCCCCTGTACAGACACTAAATCCCCAGGACGCTGGTCTGGTTGGCACTCCGGGATTACAGAGCTGAGAGAACCAAACGAGGAGCTCTGGCCAAGGGGGCCTCAAGACATGGCCGATGCTTCTCTCATCCTTGAACTAGATACGTTCCCTGGCCCTTCGGCCTGGGTCTCTATTCAGTGGGGGCCTGACTAGATTGCCAAGAGAGGTCAGTGGGGCACTCCAGAGGACAAAGTTTTCCCCATGCCAGCTCTATGCTCAGATATATGCTGGGCACAGTCCTAAAGCTCACTAAGACCACTTCTTTCTACACACACACACACACACACACGCACGCACACACATGCCTATCACACATACACATGTATGCGCACACCTACACACCCTAGACCTTCACACACCCTACCTGAACCCTACTACGCTGCAGGTGGCCTGGCAGTTTAAACAACAGTCCAGAAGTCCCCATCCTGAGGATTCCGCACAAACGCCGTCTCCTCACAGGACTTGAGGGGAACGTCCCTTCCTTCACCATGGTTGAGGTTCTCCTCCTCTAAAATGGGTATTTTTATTACTATCCAGTAAGCAAGTCAACACTGAGCTCTGGACAAAACATGGGGCAACGTCCCAAGTCTGGGCCTCTCTCCAGGCCTGGGGGGAAGGGTGGGAGAGGTGGCGGGCAGGAGTCCCTGCAAGAAGAGGAGGCACCATCTCACAGGACACAAGGGACGTCTGCCCCAGCTGCCTCCTCTATGGGCTCCCCAAGCAAGGAGGAGGGGACGGAGAGGAGGACAGCATGTCACCAAGGACCAGTCCTTTCTGCTGTCACACTCCTCCATACCGTGGACAGGTTACATGGGGACCATGCAGAGGGGAGTCAACTATGATTCTGAGTCATAAATAACGAGGGACGAAGGAGCCAGAAAGCCTCCTCTCCATCAGGTCCTTGGCCAAGGCCACTGCAAAGGCCAGTAGCCAAGCACAAGCTGGCTCGCCTGAATCAGGGCAGCCCTTGATTTGTGAAAGCAGGACCGGGGTGGGGGAGGGGGGTCCCACCCACGTTTTCTGGAAGGCAGGTCAACTGAAGTGGAATTTATGCAGGGAGTGGCCAGGTAATGAGGAAGCAACAACGGTGACCTCTTCCCTCTTCGGAAACCAGGAGACCCTCACCAGTGACATCACTGCACAGCTGGAGACATGGAGCCTGGTGTGCCCAGAGCCAGGAGCTCGTTGAAGACTGAGGCCAACCTCTGAGCAGGCACCAGGGGTGGCCCTCAGCCCCACGGAGTGCATATGCTGCCAGGACACTACCCAATCCGGAGAGCGGCCCCATCGCCCCGACCACCCCAGGGACGCCAGCTGCCCAGAGACCCTGGTGGAGGGGCTGCTGCAATGTCTGTGGGATGTCACGGGTGAGGTCGGAGGAGGTGAACCCCTTTACAGGAGCCAGCGCAGCCCCTGGGTGGGGAAGGAACCGTGGGGTAAAAACTCTGCAATCTGCGGACTTTCCCTAAGGATTTTCACAACAATTGTCTCCTGTTAGCCCCACACAGTCCTGTGAAGGGAACCGGACATATACTATCGGGGCTCAGGAGACCAAGCCCAGCGCCAGGGAAGGGACAGCCAGGGATGCAGAGCAGGTCGTTGGCAGTGCTCTCGGCACGGTGTCCTGTGCCAGTGGTTTTGCTCAACTAGTTGTCAGGCACCCGTGGGCCCTGGGGGGACTGATACCTTCTATGGGGTTACAGATAAGAGGATCCAAAGCGGCCCACCGTCCACTGGTCTGCTGGTGCGGGGGGGGGCGGTCTGCCTGCCTCTCGCTTTCCCGAGGTCTCCCACTCTTCTGGTGCTGGGGACCCCAGTGAGGAGGGCAGGAGAGGATGTGTGCACCCTGGGCTCTCACCTGTTCTGGTCTGAGTCCTGCAGGGAGATGCCTGAGTCCCAGTCCATGTCCCCTGCTGGTCGCTCTAGGACACACAACAGAAGCAGAGATCAGGGCAGAGCCAGAAACTGGGCTCTCAGCGGCCACTCAATGAACACGGAGAAGGAAGTTTTCTCCAGGAGCGGCTTACTCTGAGATAAACCCAACCCTACTCTGTGTCTCCGCCCAGAAGCGGAGGCACAGCCTTTCATGGTGACAGCTGGTGGACACTGCCATGGGCGAAGGGGACCGAGTGGGTCCTCTCAGGTGTGGGGTGAGGATTGGACTTTTGGAGTGGGAGGAAGGACGTGAAAGAAGGCTCTCTCAGGCCTGAACATTCACACATCCCAGCAGAGCTGCCGCCTGACACAACCCCTGCCCTCTCTGGGGGTGGGGTTTCCCCCAGGAGGCAGTGAGGTCCACTGGGGGCTGGGGGCAAGTCATTGGAGGAAGGTGTAAAATGCCACTCTGGAAAGGGCCATAAGCCACAGGGAAGAAATCATGGTCGCCTCCACCCCAAGCTCAGAGGGTAGCCTCCAATTGGTCTGGGGGGTCACGGGGGTCTTCAGAGACAGGCTAGCTGTGAGGTGGTAAAGAATCTATGTCAGGGGCGCCTGGGTGGCACAGCGGTTAAGCATCTGCCTTTGGCTCAGGGCGTGATCTTTAGGGGATCGAGCCCCACGTCAGGCTCCTCCGCTATGAGCCTGCTTCTTCCTCTCCCACTCTCCCTGCTTGTGTTCCCTCTCTCGCTGGCTGTCTCTATCTCTGTCAAATAAATAAATAAAATCTTTAAAAAAAAAAAAGAATCTATGTCAAAGCCCAGAATAACAGGCCATCTTGAGGAACTAGGGGGCCGGCAGCTGTGCTTTTCTCCCCACTTTCTGCCGCACCCCTCCACGAGTACCCTCTTGCCCCTCGTCTCCTCCTGGACTCCCTCCTTTTGCCCCCACCACCCAGACTGACAGAGTGAGGCTTACCTGGTAGACCTCTGTCCCAGCATGGAGTCCAGCCTGGGATTCCCACCTTGGGGGGGGCCTGACCCCCAACATTTAGCATCTCCTGCAGCAGAAGGCGGTTCCTCTCTACCCGGTCAGACAGGGATAAGGCACTGCCCCCAGGGCCCAGAGCCCCCAGCTCTCCAGCTCGCCAGAGGCCCCCTAGCAGGGCTGGCCTAGGAACAAAGTCCTCCTCGCAGGTCAGAGACAAGCTCTCCAGGTCTCCCCCTGTAACTAGACCATCCTGAAGGGCATATGACCTTCCTTTCCTCAGGTTGTGCATGTGGGCAGTTTTGTTACAAGGACCAGGGCCCCCAGGCTGGCTCGGAGTGACTCTGTGAACAGGGCTCTCTTGCAAAGAGCCAGGGCCTGGCAGCAGACTCCTCTCATTGTCGGGCAAAGGCGGTACAGCTGCTGGAGGCCATGGGCTCCTCCCGTTCCGGCACTCAAGCCTGGGAGAAGGCGGCCTGGGAGGTCTGGGAACCCCGTTCCGGGCAGGTTCCTCCTTGTTGATACCGCTGTCCAGCTGCCCATCAGTCAGATTCTGAGCAGGGAGGACCCCCTCAGCAACTGGCAAGGAAGACCCCTCTGACAGAGTCCCAGCTCTGCCCACCTTGACTCGCCTGCATTTGGGTTTCTTGGATGGCCGCTCATGAGAAGTGAGGCAGGGGCTCACCCCCTGTTTGCCTGCTGTCATTTTTTCCTTCAAGGCCCTCACTTTGGACTCCAGCACAGAGGGACCTTGGAGCTGTATCCCCCATGCCCTGAGATGCTGGGGGGCCATCAGGCTGGGTGTTCTGTCTTCCAGAGAGCAGGACCAGGGTCTCGGGAGGTGTCCATGATCCAGCTGTGGCTCAGGGCCACCTCTCTCCACAGCTGAGGTCATCTCCATGGAGCTGGCTGTTCTGCTCCCTATTTGGGTCCCTCTGGAGGAGAAAACAGATAGAGCTCCTGAGACCCAGCATGTGGCTAGTAGCACCAACAACCTCCTTGGTCCTCAAAGTGTTTTGTCATTGAGCCCTGTGCAGATGAGAACAACCTGGGGACAGAGCTCTGAAAAATATATATCACTAGATGGCACAAATAAGTTATTAATTGAGTTTTTTCTTCCAAGGCTGAGCAGGGTTCTAGTGTTTCTATCCCCATTTTACAGATGGGGCACAATGAAGCTTCAAACAACAGCTGGATGTGGACCAGAGTGACAACAGGGGCCAGATTTCCCAATCCCAGTCCTCCATCTTTGTTGACAGGCAGTCTAAGTGGAGGGTGTCAACATCTGCTAAGAGCTAACAAGCTCCTTCCCTTTTAAGGGGAGCCAACGAGGATGAGGGACTTCAGGAAGATACCACACAGGATCTGACCCTCTGGTTGAAGGTGCCTCCCTGTGTACAAGTCACAGGACAGTAGCATGGGGCTGTGCTCAAAGGGTGGCCATGACCAGTCACCAACTCCTACCTACAAGAGCTTTCAAACACACTCTCTCAAACGATCCTCACACACTCTGCCAGAAGGGGGTTATCTTCCTCATTTTCACAGACAGAGAAACCGAGGCACACAGAGATCTGGTCACACAAGTACTGAAAGGAGGTTGGATTTAGAATGCAAATCTCCTTCCAAGGCCTGGGGCTCTTTCAAAGCACTCAGTGATCAGGTGATCCCTTACCCCATACTCCCCCTATTCTGTAGAGGAGAATATCCAGTGTGGGGAGGTTGTGTGACTTGCCGGAATTACACAGCTCCCGGGTGGCAGAGTTGATGTCAATGTCTTCACACAGAATGAAAGTGAGCAAGGGATTTTATTCACCAAGTGGTTCAGCGCACTAATATTTACCCCACTCTCTGAGAAAAAGCTCCTTAAACATATACATTTAGATATGTCTCACTTGAAGTAAACTGCATGTATAAAAATTCGTATTTACATAAATTACAAATTAGGAGTTAATTTTTCACTTCATACATGGACTAAAGTTCACCACAGAATTCTCTGAAATGGCAAGTCCCTCCATCGTCGTTTATTACAATTTGATTTATACATGTCTCAGGAATGTACATAGTTCATAAAGCAAAATACATACATAGTGCAAATGTCACATCAGCCTTAAGCCTGGGAAGCATAAGAACTATCTTCAGGACGACGAGATCCTGTCCTCCACCAGTTCATCCAGAATTTACCAGCTTTCTCTTTGCAGCCCAGCCACCGAATCCTCTCTTCCAAAGTTCAGTTCAGAAAGCAGGGGATTCGGGGCAGTGCCAGGGGGACGCAAAGCCCTTTCTGACGGGTCGGCTCTGGAACCGTGCTCCTGCAGCACCCGTGGCCGCAGCCCGTCAAGCACGCGAGCCTTGCACGGGGCTCCACGGGGCGCGGGCAGCCTTCCGGGGCGCCGCCCGACTGTCGGGCCGGCGGAGCCCGGCGTGGGCTCCGACTCCCTCGGGCTGAAGCCGGAAGGATGCGCAGGGCGGCCTCCCCGCGTCCCTGTCCGCTCCGAGGCCGCGCGCGGCCGGCCCCCCTCTCTCCCCTGCGCTCCCCTCGGCCCCCCGCCGCCCCGGCGCCTCGCTCCCGCGTACTCACTCGGGGCCGGC